>NC_134601.1:79037012-79367949 GCF_037038515.1 Microtus pennsylvanicus | reverse complement strand
ATGAAATGATTCTAAATTATGCAAATTATATTTTTGCTATACCTATAGATTGGTGCCTAGCTCAACTGTCATAAGAGAGCCTTCATCCAGCAACTGATGGAAACATATGCAGAGACCCACAGCCAAACATTAGGTGGAGCTTGGGGAATCCTTGGGAAGAGGGGGAGAAAGGAGTGTAATAGCCGGAGGGGTCAAGGGCACCACAAGAAAACTCACAGAATCAACTAACTTGGGCTCATAGGGGCTCACAGAGACTGAACTGACAACCAGGGAGCCTGCACGGAACTGACCTAGGCCCTCTGCATATATGTGACAGTTGTATAGCGTGGCCTTTCCATGGGACTACTAACAGTGTGGGCAGTGGTAACTTTTTTTTTTTTTGCTGGGGATTGGAACCCTATTTACTGGGTTGCCTCGTCAGTGTTAATAGGAGAGGAGGTGCCTAGTCTCACTGCAACTTGGTATACCATGGCTGGCTGACAACCATGGAAAGTCTGCCCTTTTCTAATGAGAAATAGAGTGGGTGGGGGTGGGGTAAGGGGAAGTGAGGGGAGGAGAGGAGGGGAAACTGCTGTTGGGATGTAAAAAGAAGAGGAGGAGGGGGAGGAAGACTAGGAACAGGAGGAAACTGTACCCAGTCATAAGGAGGCATTTTCTTAATGAACAACAACAACAACAAGATTCCTAATGATATTCTGCTACACTCATAGATTGGTGCCTAGCCCAGTTGTCATCAGAGGCTTCCTCTGTCAACTGATGGAAACAGATAGAGACCCACAGCCAAATATTAGGGTGGCGTTTGGGGAACTGTGTGGACAAAGAGGAAGGAATGTAGGAGCCAGATGGTTCAAGGATATCAGGGGAACACAGCCCATAGAATCAACTGAGCATGGCTCACAAGGGACTCACAGACTGAATTAGCACACACGGAGCCTGCATGTATCTGCACTAGGCTTTCTGCATATATGCTATGGGTGTTGAATTTTTTGTTGGACTCCTTAGAGTGGGAATGGAGGTATCTCTGGCTCTTCTGTCTTGGTCTTGTTAGGTTCTACCCTAGTCCTTGGAGCCTCCCCTACCCCCAGCTTCTGGATCCTGGCCATCCATCCAGGCTGTGTCAGGCATGGGCTCCCTCTGGTGGCTTGGGCCTCAAGCTAGACAAGTCATTGGTTGGCCACCCCCACAAGCTCTGAATCACCATTGCCCCAGTGCATCTTGTTTAAGGAAAACCTAAACATATTCTGGGAAGGCATATACTTGGTAATATTGTGAACCTATGTTATAAATTTCATTGTCCCCTGGCATCTCCATTTCTACTAAGTCACACACACACACACACACACACACACACACACACACACACACACACACACACTAAAACAATGAAGCTGGACTTATTGCTAAAGGTTCTACTCTCTGCAATGCAAAGAGGTAGAAAAGAAGTTTCTGGAGCAGAAACCTACTGGTCAGACCAGCACCTACTGGTCAGGGGTGGACATTTAAAACATGTCGCTCTTGGGAATTATATTTAATGGGTGCAATTTTTATTGAGAATGTTGTTTTACATTATTTTATATATTATAATCACATAATCTCTCCTTACTACCTCCAAACTCTCCCATATGCCCCTCCTTGCTCTCTTTCAAATTCATCGCCTCTGTTTTTAATTAATTGTTGTTAACTAACAAAAGAACGCTAAGAACGGGAGTAATAGTCTTCCCCAGGGAAGAGCACACAAATTGGTTATCCAATATTAAATGGTCAGCCCTGAAAACATACACACAAATGACATTGTACAGACACAGCTTCTGGACTTACATATTTAGGAATGCACATACACACATGCACTGTTCTTACGATTTGGGGAATTTATAGACACACATACATTGTGCTTGTGTTTTTAGGAATACATACACATATGTACTTGTATTTTTAGGAATCTCCACCTCCAACAGAGTTTTTAAGCCTCCTAACTGTAATGTGTAGCCAAGCTTCAGAACAAGTATTTTCAGTCCAGAGCCTGAAATCATAAAGGTTAGCCAGTGTCCAACTTCCAGAAAATTTTGTAGCAATTGGTCTAGGGTGTAACTTCGACTTTTGTGATTTTTTTCATTAATTATTTGTGAGACAAAGTCTTGCTATGTAGACTCTTTGACCTGGAACTCACTATGTTGTCCAGGCCAGCCTTGAACTCAGAGATACATCTGGCTCTGCCTCTGAAGTGCTGCGATTACTGGCCTCAAGTAATGCTACTGTTTCTTGTGATGGAAAATCATGATCTAGTCACAATAACTAAGATGCAACATATAGTTTACCACATAGTCTAAGTAACACTGGGAAATTTCTAGGAGGCATGTGGGCAAGGGAGTCATTATTCTCTGCAACAGACATAGTGAAAATCCACAGGTGAGTTGGACTTGGTCCTATCATCTAGAAAATGAGAATAATATCCTGCCCCTCTTTTTTCTTCAGCTTAAAAACACAGTCATAGCACATGGCAAGCACACTCTCAGATAGTGTTAGAGAAATCTGAGTTTTGAATAGCTGAATAATAATTAGGATGGTGAAAAAAATAAGCACAAGAAATCCTTGTCATGAAAAAATAGGATGAGTTAATGTAAGTTCAAAAACATTTATTCACATTTATTCTGAGCGTACATGTTCAAGCATGTTCATGTACCACGCGTGCAGAAGCCCACAGACATTAAGAGCAGCTCAGCTACTCAGAGACTGGAGTTACAGAAGATTTATGTGGGTGCTGAAAACCAAACCCACGTTCTCTGAAAGAGTTGCCAGCGCTCTTTACTGCTGAGCCATCTCTCCAGGTCCCATTAGGATTTTAAAAAGGGACCATTTTTCAGTTTATCTTGAAATTATTAGCAACAAGCCTCATTAATCCACAGGAAGCTGTCGAGATTGCTTCTGTTAGTCTGTCATATTTTTGGCTTTCTCCAAATAATTCATATGCTCCTTCCTGAGAATTAAACTCCACAGCAAACTCCCTCATTCTCAGTTACCTTTTCCATTTCCCATTCCTTCTTCTCCATATGGTACTCCTGAGAAATCAACTAACCAGGTCAAATAACCTAGTCCATAATGCCACCTAAAATGGTTCACAGGCAAGAAGATGAATTTTAAGCATTAAGACGAATGAACAAATGAGAACTATCATTAGCCTCTTTAGCCAATGGGTGAAAGGGTAACAGGATGGATGTTCTGAACACTTGAGTATGTATGTTCAACCAAATGATAATCATCAAATGCTTAGGACACACATCAGAAGAAAATAAGATTGGCAGGGAACTAAAACTGGAAGCAAATGCAAAAAATACTATTTTACTTTTAATGAAAGTAGAGTCTGATATGTTACTTATACATTTTTGAAGTCATCAAATTAGAAGCAAAATTATACTGGAGTCTCTGAGGTTATTGGTTTAGGAAAAAAGTCTAAGAGGTGTGTTTTTATTACATTAATAAAAACGAATAAAAGAAAACCTTAGTGCTTACCAATGTATTTTTCCCTTTCAAAAGTGTATTTGTGTGTACATAAGTGGATTCATGCATGCAATGGGATGTGTGGAGGTCGGAGGACAGTTAGGAGCTGCATCTCTACGTCCACAGTGTGGGTCACAGGAACCCAAGTTATGGCATCAGGCTTGGTAGCAAGTGGCTATACCTATGAAACTATCTTACCTGCCTTACCAATATTTTCCAAATAGTTTTTTGAGACGTGGCCTCATAATGTATTTCTGCCTGGCCTGGAGTTCACTATGTTGACCAGGTAGGCCTGGAACTCACAGCCTGTCTCCTGAGTGCAGGGAATAAAGATATGTGCCACCATGCCTGGTATGATTTTATTTTAAAATAATGCGTATGTGTATGTAATGTATCTGTATATATGAGTGCAGGGGAACAAGAAAGGCCACTAGATCCCCTGGAGCTAGTTACAGGTGGCTGTGAGCTTACTGATGTAGCTGCTGGGACAGAGCCCAGTAACTTGGGGTACTGTAACAGTAACAGTATACTTGTAACAGTAGTATGAGCTCTTCACTCTCCAGCCCCAATATCAATACTTTTAAAAGGCAAATCTGACATAGTTGCAACATAAAAGGATGAGCAGTTAGCTGTGAAGTTAAGTGGTAGTAAGAAATCTAAAACTTTTATTCCAGTTAAAAGAAAAGAAGCTACTTAATTCACACCAGTGGAAACCACGATTTTTATATCATAAATATCTTAGGCCATCAGAATCTCTTCTAAGGTTATCTACTGTGTTCCAATACAAACTTTGTCTTTATTTATTTATTTTCATTTTAAGCATAAAGGAAATACAAACACTGAATTTATTTTGACTGAAATAAACTGAGATCGGAACAAAGTTCAGAATTGCAAAAAAAATGAGTGAGAAGTACCCTAAATATCCAAAATATTAAGCATGGTTGGTAGTAACTATATTTATGTACATCTATATAATGAAGTGAACATATGTACACATTTTTATTTTAATCCTTTAAACAAGGTCCTAAGAAAAGAAAATACAATATATTTTAGTATGTATTCAAATATACTAAATTTATGAAGAAAAAGATATGTTCTGAAAGTTCTGCAATCACCATAGGAATCGGCTTTTAATTGTATGAATATTTCATCATTCATTTCTGTTTCTTGCTTTTATTAGGAAATTCATATGTCATAGCTTATTTTAGATGATTGTTCTTACACAGTGAATTTTTCTGGCATTTTTTTATATATTGAGTATGAAGCTTAATTATTGTATATTCCTAAAATATGAAATATATGTGCAGATATAAATAAGCATTTATGGAAAAAGTTTTCTGCTATTACTTTAAGAAATTATTATATAGTCAGTTTACATTATGTAATGTGATAGATTATTTTTTAAAACGTGATATATATTTGATTTGTAATAAAATTTAATCACTGTTTCTGAGCTTCCAAATAAAGATATAAAATGCTAATAATACTGTAGTGATATAAATATATATATATATTACAGTTTTTTGTTGGATTATTATTGTCTTATTAAAGAAATGTTTTATTCACCTAAAAAAGGACAAATCAATTACAAACAAAATGAAAATATATATTATGGCCACAATCATATAATCAAGCACTATGGAAGTTAAAAAGTCTAACAAAAATTATAAAGAGAAGTTCTTCAGCTGGTAACCAGTAAACATAATTTTCACTTACATACGCTCTTGTGCATAAGATAAGGCACGTATGAACAGTTAAGACCTTAGAGAAAAAGTATCTCTATGGTATCATTTTGAATATCTTTATGACTTATGAGGGAGACAACATTTTGTAGTGCTGGGGATGGAACACAGGGTCTTAATTCTTTAATTGACTTTCAAGATATACTAGAACTTTTTTTCATGGATTGGTTTTTCAGTAAATAAGAGAAGGCATATGTTGAACCTAGAGTAGTGCTATACTTGCTAACATATAATTTTGTTACTTTTCCACAGCTGTTACTGGAACATCAAAAAGTGCAAATAAGTGTTAAAGTGTTTATTTCTGCTTAGTAGAATATAAATATTCCTGAGGATATTACAAGTAGTACAGCAGGTGTTCAAAGGCATTCTCCTAAGGGCCTTGGTTTATCAGTCTGTACTATGTATAAGCCTGCCTTTGGTGGCCCTTAATTCTATCTTATTTTTCCAACTTCCATTAGGATGGAAGATGTTTGCATGATGGAATCGAACAAAACATCTTATCATATCTACTTCTACTCATTTTGTTGTTGTTGTTAAAGGTTATTGCCTTAAAAGAATGGCTCTGGGAAACAAATCATTAATCACATGGAAAACTGTGACATTAATATCATGTAAGCTAACCTCTTTTTAAAATAAAACATAGCAATAGTTGGGTATAAATAAATGAACCCTTAAATATGTTAAAGAATTTCATTTGAATGAGTGCCAGACGAACTGTTTATCTACATTATTATCTCATCAATAAAACTTGGGAGTCAGATATTAGAGTAAAAGTCTGATTGATCAAAAATTGATGGAGAAGTGACCAGTGATTTCCCCTCTCTCTTTCCTCAATCCAAAAGGATCTTTGAATCTAAGCCTCTCCCTACTACTTCCTGTGTCTCTCCATATGTCCTCTGTCCTCCAAAAATCTCTATGGATAATTTGGTTAGCTAGCAGCTAGATCTGCCCTCCAATTCAAGGTAAACGTTATTGTCAGTCCCAGGAGTGTAAAGAGTGTGATCAAAATATCCCACAACAACGTATAATGCATCCCTGAACAGATTTCTGCTTTTTTCTCTAATTCGTCCTCGCTACAACAAGAATAACCTTTACTCAACAGCAGGTGCACTCTGGCAAAGGTCAAGATGCCTTGCTTCATTGGAAAACCTTGTTTGTTCTTCTCATCACAGATCCAGACTACATAACCTCTCCACTCTTCTTCACCCAGAGCGTCAGCAGCGACATCTATGGCCAAGTATTTCTCAGAAAAAGTACAATGTTCGTGGTCACTGTCTACTTCCATGAATTTCTGATAGCTGGCGGCTAAGGAGACATTCAACTTCACCTTGGCATGGCCAATCACCTAGGAATTTCCAGAAAAAAAGAGCTTCTTGGGGACTGTAACAATAATATGTTGCAAACAAGAAATTTAAAAAGGAACATGCCTTCATTTCTTCAGATTAGTTTTGCAGAATTTTCCTAGTAATGTAACATATTGTCAATGAAAAGGTCTCAAAACTTAAATGAATAGCCAGGTGGTGGTAGCACATGCCTTTAATCCCAGCACTTGGGAGGCAGAGGCAGGCAGATCTCTGTGAGTTCTAGGCTAGCCTGGTCTAAAAGAGCTAGTTCCACAACAGGCTCCAAAAGCTATGGAAAAACCTTGTCTCAAAAAAAAAAAACCCCAACAGTTTAACCAATAGTCATCATTGGTGGATGATGACTTAAACTCCTGGTGGATAAAACTGTAATAATTTAAACTTAACAGCTGACAAAAACAAAGTAAACACTAACCGTGTTTCTCCTTACATAATGTGGTGGTTTGAATGAGAAAGGTCCCCCATATTTGAAACTATGATCACCAGTTGGTGGTGCTGTTTGGAAAGGTTATGGTACAGATCACTGTACAACTTTGCTGGAGGAATTACGTCACCAGGGACAGGCATTGGGAGTGTATAGCCTAGTCCCACTTTCATTTTGCTGGGTGTGCTTCATGTTTGTCATGCAAGATGTGATCTCTCAGCTTCCTGCTCTTGCTTCCAAGCCTCCCCCTGCCTTGAAGGACTCTTTCTTATCTCTCTGGAATGGTAAGCCAAAATAAACTCTTTATAAATTGCTGCTGGCCATGTTGCTTAATCACAGAACTGGAAAAGTAACTAATACAGAAATTGGAACTAGAGAGCACGCTGTCGTTGTATGCAGCACAGCTCGGAGGTTAAGCCATCTAAGTCTTTGAAAGTAAAGTCCCATGTAGCTGAGCCCTAATGTCTTCCTCAGGGGAGAGGGCAAGACGGCTCCATGTCAACAACAGACTCAAGGAGTCCGGTGAAAGGGACACAGCAGACTTGTTTATTTAGCAATGGGGAGAACCTTATATACCCTCCTAGCACCCAGGCATTCGAATCCATTGACAATGTAGGGCCTCCCCTCATTGGCCAGGCATGATCAGGATCTCTGACAGCACCAGGCAGACTCCAGGTTGGCTCCTTTTAGCCTGGTAAGCCTTAACTTCCTATAGATCTAGACATCAGACATGGAGCTACAGGTTTTGCTTGTTTGCCCTGCTAAGTTTCAGTCTTTCTGCAGTCCAGTACTTCCTCACTATGCTCTCATTCCTCCCCTTTAAAATGATGTTTATTTTGTGCCATTAAATGTTAGAAGTCTGCTAACTGCTTTTAGATTTATAGGTGGCTACAGTTAAGGGATTGCCTTGAGTCTCACAAGAGATGTTGGACTTTGAAATTTGAAATGGTGTTCATACTGAGAAAGACTATGGTCACCTTTAAAGTTGAAATAAACATATTTAACATTATGATATGGCCACAGGCCTATGGGAGCCAGGGAGAGGATTGTGGTGGTGTGAATGAGAAATCTTATCCACAGGTCCATGCATCTGAATACTTGTTTCTCAGTTAGTGGTGAGGTTTGGGGAAGTTATGCTAATGTGAGAATTTGCTGAACAAAATATGGCACTGGGGTGGGTCTTGAGAGCTTATAGCCCTGTCCCATTTCCAGTCTGTTTGCTCTGCTTTGTATTTACCAGTGAAGATGTGACAGCGCAGCGTCCTGTTCCTGCTGCCATGCCTCCCCTCTATGATGAACCCGCATCCCTCTGGAATCTTAAAGTAAAATAACTCCTTGCTTCCGTAAGTCATTTTTGGGAGATGGTATTTTATCAAAGCAATAGAAAAATAACTAAAGCACATAGTGAAATCATGAATCATAGCAAATGAGCTGGGTGTGATAGTATACACCAAGAGACCACGGCTGAAGGATCACTGAGTCTGAGACTACTCTGCATTACATATTCCCACGCTGACTTTAAAAACAACCCTACAACAAAACTAAACAAAATGGTCTGGGTATATGGCCCAAGAGTTAAGAGCACTGGCTATTCTTCTGAAAGGGCTGGGTTCAGTTCCCAGCTTCCACATGTTGACTCACAACTGTCTGTAACTCCAGTTCCAGGGGATTCAATGGCCTCTTCTGGCCTCTGTGGGCACCAGGCACACAAGTGTTACAGTTATACATGCAGGCAAAACAATCACATACAAAATAAAAATAATTTTTAAAAGTCCTATAGAAAATGATACAGCCTATTTTGTGATGCTTGGGGCTATGTAAACATATTAAATAAACATGCTTTCCTTGTTTTTATTTTTACAACATCACATTTCATCACAATGACTGAAAATTCCCTAAAAACAAAGCCTTTATTCTGACAAAATTACTTTAGTTAGTAGGTGCTAGATGTTTTCTCTACTATTTGAGGAAGATGTATAATATAAAGAAAATTAATGCTAGCTTTGTCAAAGACATCTACAAAAATATGTCCCTTACACCTTTACACATAATATTCCGAATTATAAAATCTGCCAATGTGGAAATTCCTTGGAATTTCTTAATGCACTGCAAATTACACAAGGCAAAATAAAGCATCATATATAAATAATGTTCAAACATTCTGGCATGTATAATGTTTTTCTCATTAGAGTGCAACTTTATATACAAACACAGAGGCTGTTTCAGACACACGTGGAGGAAACAGAAGCACCAGTTATTTAAGTTACACTTGATCACGAAGACGAGCAAGCCTCTGTGACAGTTCATCCTAGAGAAAGCCAAATTTACAAATCATCGAAGGCTGTAACAAATATGAACCATTAAAACGTGTAATCCCCTTAACATTTTAAATACAATTTAAAATCTTGTTTATAAAATTTATATAAACATTAGGCATTTAGTTTTCTTAAACAGCTAAAAAGAAACTTAAGAACTTAGAACAGCAACTATAAAGGTTATCAAAACAGTCTACAAAATAAAATGTGCATGCAAATTGAAAACGCCCACTATTACACAGCTACCGGCTGCTCCGGTTTTGTTCATTTTAATGATGTGTCATAGTAGAAAAATACTCTTTATAAAAAGTGAATATATATTTCCTTGTATACAAATATATACATACCTTATAAATCATACATTTCCCAAATTTTTAATTTAAATATGAATAAGTATATTAATAAAAAATTCAACCTATACCTGCTCCGTAGAAGCAACACTTGCACCAACAGAGCCTGTCTGCCCCTGTGGGAGCTCCAGATTGAGATCAAGGCTAAAGATGAATTTACAAATAATCATATCAAATGATGTTAATATAGACATTTTATAATAATCAAATAGGTACTGCAAATTTGGCTACTATATCCTTTTATCACTTTAAATAAAAATTGTGTTTACATGTAAATAGAACTTGAATGTCTTCAGAACATTTTGGATACTTTAATGATGATTTTAAAGTATTTTTCTTGAGTTCAAATACTGATCCATAGAGGTGGTATAATATTGGAATAGAAAAGCTGACTAAAGACTGAGACATAATCTAATGCACTAAACAAAAGAGCAAAATAATCATCATCTGTTGTACTCTATTTTCTGGATATTATTTGTCTCCTTTACTGTGAAGGCAAATTAATAAACTGTCAAAAACTTCAAAGATAAATGTAGCCTTAACACCCAGATTCAGTTCCTGAATTCTTTTAGTAGGAACCAGGAATTTCTTTCTTCTTCTTTGAATTAAAATTTTTAAAGATTTTTTTTCATTTTATTTATTTTAGATTTAGTTTTTTATGCTTTAAATGTTAGGTATAACTTATCACTTATTGAAAATAGATTTTCTCATACAATATACTTTGATTGTAGTTTCCCCATGGTCCACTCCTCCCAGTTCCTCTCTCCTTCCCACCTCCCCTCTCCTCTGCATCCCTTCCTTTTCTGTCTCTCATTAGAAAAGAATAGGCTTCCAACAGAAGAAAAAGAGCCCTAAGAGAAGGTGCAAAGATCAGAGCTCGTTCACACACCCAGGAGTCCCATAAAGACACTTAGCTGAGAGCTATAATATATACACAGAGGACCTGTTAGAGACCTGTGTAGGCTATGTCATTGCTGTTTCAGTCTCTATGAGGTTATACAGGCCCTGTTCAGTTGATTCAGAGGTCCTTGAGGAACCAAGGATTTCAACCAACTACACAGCTGAGGTTTAAAAAATTTAATGCAGCTCCCCAAGTTCACATCACCCCAGTGAAAGAGATTTGTTTGTTTACTGCTACAGGAAGGTTTTAAAGACAAAATTTTCAATCCATAGTAGTGCTTAGTAGTACTATGCTCCAGTCCAGGACCTCACATATATTAATTAGGCAAAAACACTTAGCCACACTCTAACATTGTTTCATCAAATTTTAGACCCTCTATTAAATCAAGATTATTCAAAAGCACTAGATTAACAACACCTTACCCAGCTTCATCTGCCATTTCCTGAAGCAGCATATCCACTTGGTTCTGAAATAAAAAAAAATGAATTCATATTATTGTCTTATTACCTTTTGGGTGGGTTTTGGGTGTGTGTAGTTTGGCTTTGGAAACTGATCTACAATTTTTAAAATAGGAGCTATAGAGATGGCTTAGCAGTTCAGTTTCTAGTAGCCATGTCCAGAGGCTCATGTCTGCCTTTAATTCCCAAACACGGGAGGGGGGCACAGTATAATACCTCTGTCTTCCACAGACACACGTACACAACTACCAACATAATTAAAAGGGAAAATTAACAAATATTTTGGAAAAAAGCCCAACTCACTGTTCTGCAAAACTTTTAAAACAAACTTTTGAAAAATACTTTCCTGCCACAAGAGGGCGCTGAACCATCTCAGAGAGCCACATTCTAAATTTTAAGCATTTTAACTTAAGTTGTCTGAACAATACTGGCAGACAGATTCATATATAATTCACATCTGAGTAATATAACACTCTAAGGGAGTGATCAAACTTAGAAATCCCTATAATAATCCATTTTAGTTATGTGCAATAGATTTAAATTTAGCTTAGATTTATTCTTCTGCAAAACCACAAATAAGACATTAAAATGACTTTTCAGAAAGAAATACCAGTAGACAAAATATACCTAAAGTCTGTACCTATGGCACAGAACCCTATGAGGGTTCAATTATGGGCTTAATTAATTGTAGAACAAAAGCATTCTGAGTAGAAACTGACTTTTCACCTTGTTATCATTCCTACAACCCAGAAAGCTGTTTACTTAGAACTTACATTGTGCTAGACATTACATGTAATCAAGAGGTGACTTAAATAATATGAGATCTACATATTCTACATATAGACAACAGAACTACAAACAGAGAATCTGAGCATCATTGGGCATCATTTGATGTCTAATAGAGATAGTGGAGCTAATCACATAGCGATTTCTGGTTATTTTGTTGCTGCTGTTGCTTTCGTGAGATAAGGATTTCACTATGTAATTTAGCGTGGTCTGTAATTCCTGAAACTTGAAGCTCACTGGTTTCCAGCTTCCAAGCACTGGGCTTAGGAGTACACACCATCAAAGCCAGTCCTATTGTAAAACATTTACTGTGGTTGAGGAGTTCTCAGGAAATACAGTATGCTTAATCAGAAACCTCTTCTCATTTTAACATAGTTATTAAAAATATTTTGAATATGTAAGAAGAAATTCTAAAATGTGGTCACAGTTTAAAGCAAAAGATAAATATTCCTGTTGGGACTTTCCTTTCTCTTGTTCTTTCAACTACTACAGAAATGTTTCCAAATATAGAAAAGTTTCAAAAAATAATACAAAAACAAGCTCTGTCTTTTAAAAACTCCATCTGTAAAGTATTACTGTGTCCTGAAATTTAAATATTATATTGTATTATTCTACAGCTTACCTTCCTTAATCTTGTAAGATTTAAATTTTTGCTATCTATATATTTAGTTCATTCAATGTAACTCTTTTCTGGACACTTGCAAAATCTAAATACATTAAATTTAGCAAATATACTCAATTTCTGGACATTTACTTTTTTATTAATTTCTATCACAGGCAATGGTCAAATATTTGTGTGTGTGTGTATGCGTGCGCATCTTTGTTCACATGCCAGGAAGTCCTTGGTGCATGAACTTGAAGGGGGAACTCCTGGATTGTAGGGTATGTATATTTCCATTTACCCAGCTATTGAAGGGAGCAGGCAAAGGACCTTGATCTGAGTACTGCCATTTTACTTCAAATTACATTTTACCTGCAGGGTGAAGTAAAGTTCAGGTTCCCAAGCCCTAGGGGTAATGTGGGAGTGTCATATATCAATCTGTTGATTTCATTGGTTAAGCAATAAAGAAACTGCCTGGCCCTCATAGGTTAAAACATAGGTGGGTGGAGTAAACAGAACAGAAGGCTGGGAGAAAGAAGCTGAGTCGAGGAGTCACCATGATTCTCCCACTCCAGGCAGATGCAGGTTAAGATCATTCCTGGTAAGCCAGCTCGTGGGCTACACAGATTATAAGAAATGGGCTAGTCCAGGTGCGAGAGTTAGCCGAGAAAAGGCTGGATATAATGGGCCAAGCAGTGTTTAAATGAATACAGTTTCCGTGTAATTATTTCTGGGCATGAGCTAGAGCTAGCCATGTGGGCGGCCGGGTGCCGGGGATGCAGCCCCACCGCTCCTATTACAACAGAGCGGAGCTAAGAACTTTCCAATGGCTGATCCACCTCTTCCCTAAACCACAGATATCATAATTATGCATATTTAATTCTTTAAGGCTGTTCCTAACACAAAAGGAACAAATGAATCTGATTGGTTGAACTTAAAGACTTGCATTGTATATTGGTTGACAATGATGGGACACTCAAGGAAGCCCCTTGTCTCTAATTCCAGATTGGTGGAAATTGTAACCATAGCCTGGCACCAAATGTTTGTGATTTTTGTGCTTATAAACCCCATTTTTGCCCTAGCTTGGGCTGTCAGGAGAAACAAAGCTCCTGAGTCCTTATCCTGCAGCCCTGATTGATCAGTGACCCACTTATGTGGTGATTCAATAAAATCTTTGGATCCCATAGGTGTTGTCTCTCTCCTTCCTCAAGACACCTAACAGGCTAGGTGTAACACTCTGTCCAAGAAGTTAACACCTGCTCATATTATTGTATACACTACTGAGCTGTTGATAAGAAACACATTAGGTCTAGGAGAGGGTAGGGAGGAGATAAAAGAAGAAAAGCATTTGTGTTGCCTATGTAAATGTGTAACTATGCTTTGTGAGGACACATGGGGGGACACGTGTAGTTGCATACGAGTGAGAGGGCAGAGGAGGCCATCAGGTGCCCTGTGGTATGTCTCTCCACCTTCTTCACTGGACACAGGGCTTCTAATCAAACCTGGACTTAGACTGGAGGTCAGTAAGCCCCAGGCATCTTTCCTGACTCTGTCTACTGCAACACTGGGGTTACACAATGCTTCCACCATATCTAACTATTTACACTGGTTCAGGAGACTTGAACTCAAGTCCTTGTGGTGCTTGCAGGACAGGTGCTTTTACCCACAGAACCATCTCCCTAGGTCCAGGGAAACTTAAAAAAACATTGCTGGATGATTTATTTGCAATGCTATAAATATTATATTTAAAATAGCTAAAAAAAGATGGAGAAAGATTTTACATAGAGGAGGAGGCATAGGCATTGTATAGCAATCCTCATCAAAATTGTAATGGCTACATTCATAGAACCAGGCAAAGGATCCTGAAATATATATGAATATGCAAACCAATGCATATAGTCAAAGAAGTGAGACATAAAAGATCAAAGCTGGAAGGATAATAGCATCTTCCAAGACATACATCTGAAATCTAGTAACTAAAGTAGCATTAAGGTACTGGCCAAAAAGAAAGACACCAAGACCAATGGAACTGAACTTAAGCAATTGGTACAGGACGATTCTATATTCTGTCAATTATATTTTAAATAAATGCTGATTGATCGGTAGACAGGCAGGAAGTATAGGTGGGAAAACCAGACAGGAAGTAGAGGTGGGGCAATGAGAACAAGAGTATTCTGGGAAGAAGGAAGCTCTTTGAGCAGTCCTGGCCCATCCACTGAAGAAGCAAAATGTAACCTGCCCTGATGAGAAAGGTACCAAGCCATGTGGCTAACATAGATAAGAATAATGGGTTAATATAAGTGACAAGAGCTAATACAAAGCCTGAGCTAATGGGCCAATCAGCTTATGATTAATGTAGACTTCTGTGTATTTTCTTTGGGATTTGTTGGCTGTGGCAACTGGGAAGGACAGAAACTCCAATAAGCAGAACCTCGTTTTATAAGCAACTACTACATTAAAAATATTTTTTGACAAAGGCACTGGAATTGTACACTGGAAAAATATCAGTCACTTTAAAACATGATGCTAAGAAAGCTGCATTCAAAATACAGAAACTTGACCTTCTTTCATGCTATATGAAAGTCAACTCAAAGTGGGAAAAACATAAATATAAGACATGAAGCTGTGAGAGTATTTGAAAACACAGGAGAAATACTTTCCATCATACTGAAAACATCTATACAGGAAACAACTGGCAGAGTGAAGAAACAGGAGACTAGGAGAAAACATTTGTTAGATGCTTATCCATACTAGAATATACCAGGAGCTACAAAAACCCCACAACAAATAATCCTAAATAGACCAAATAAAATGGGCAATAGATCTAAATAGGCATACCTCAATAGAAGACATACAAATCTCCAATAGACATTTGAAAAATGCTCAATGTCACCACCCAGGGTAAAAGCAAATCAAAATCAGAATGAAGTATCATCACAACCCAGTAAGAATGGCTCGTATCAAAAAAAGAATTCAAAAGTTGTTGTGGTTGAAGAAATGGACGCCTTGAACAACTGTTAGTGAGAATGTAAATTAGCACAGGTACTGTGAAAAACAGTAAGGAGGCTTCTCCAAAAATTATATAAAGGGCTATTGTTTGAGACTGAACTATTCTAGGGAGACCTGAAAACAAAGGACAACCACAATTCACGAATCCTACAAACACTCTGTGCATCACATTTAGGCAGTAGAAGGTATGGCCTATGGTGGCTTCAGAGCCACCTTTACTGGTGTAAACTCCTTCAAGTTAAGGTCACAGTAGACACTGATAGGCCTGAGTCCATGGTGGAGGGACTTGGGAGCTGCTTCCCCACTGTGTTATTTGCTGACAAACAGGAGCCAGAGCTCTGAGGGCAAGTCCAGTGAATTCCTGTATTTCCTCTTTCATCTTTCACAGGATAGTTAGTCCCTGAGTGGGATATGAAACACCGAGACATTCAAGTAAAGTACCAGGTTCCCTGAGCAATTCCCATCCAGTATAGATTTCTGTGCTGTTTGTTTCTCCCACTTTCTGTGGACTTGGGGGCCAACTTATGGCCTACACATTAGCTACCCCAGGATGAAAAGTCTCAAGGAATCTCTTGGGTGAGTAAGGACCTATTAAGGACACATACTCAGAAAGCTAAATGTGGCTAGCCACCAATGGCTCCTGAAATTAAGTGATATATTAAAAAGACTGTATACCTAATTAAGTGAGTTTCATTCCAGAGATACCAAGAATAGCTCAACATATACAATAAATGTAACATAGCACACAAATTGAGGACTAGAAATTACATGATAACCTAAACAGATGCAGAAAATGCCTTGACAAAGTTCAACATCACTTCATGACAAAAATTCTACGGATACTAGGAATAAAAGGAATATATACCAATGCAACAAAGGCTATATTAATCTATGTCAATATATACTAAATGGGGGATTTAGATGTACACAAGACCTTGACTAGAAAAAGCAACTGATTTCAAAGTGTATCAAACATCCATATTAACAAAACAGCACAGCACACAGACCAACAGAAATAATTTACCACTTTAACTCAACTATCCATTTCTTCTACTTTTTATCTTTGTTAGGTCACAAAACTGGCCCCAAATGGCAGTCCTGGGGATAATGTTTTAAGATGAAGACTGGACCACCATGTCACCTAGATTTTGCTAGAAAACAGAAACCTTAAATATATCTCAGAAGCCTTTAAAAGTTGCCTGATCTTTCCTAAGTGTAATTGTTAGGGCCTCATCTTTCTAAAACAGTTCCTATACTCACTAACTGGCTGTTCTGGCCCCCAAACTGTTTCCCCTGTTATCTACCCATATAAAACTCAATAAGCTTTTGTGGCTGGGTACTGTACTGTGCTACTTGATACAGCCTGGCAGTCTGCCCCAAGAAACTGCTTTTCTTTTCATGGAGTAGCTTTGTTTAGTAGTTTTTTGTGCCTGTTTACAGTCTTCAACAACTGAAATTCTCTCTGATATGTCTTGTAATATATATGTTGAGGAGGCTTTCTGCTGAGGTTTTTGTTTTACAGTCTACATTTTTAAATTTCCACTCTGGGTTTTATTTCAGTTTTGGTTTCTTTAGTGTTTCTATTTCCTTGTTAAATTGTACTTTCATGTCTTAAAATTTTTTAATTCAACTATTTGTATTTTCATAAAGGCATTTATTCAAACTCTAAGATCCTTGAACATATTCATTGTGATTTTGAAGTCCTTGCCTGTGCTTCAACTAAATAGCTTTTCTCAGGGCATATTGCAATAGGGTTGCTGGCTTCTGGTGGAGAAATGTCCTACGGTTCATATTTGTGATATGCACTAGGATCTAGGCATCTAGAGTTATATGATATCTGAAGTGTATCTTGGAGTAGATAACTGGTCTCCTCTTTGTTGTGTGGATGTTCTGTTATTTGGTTGCTATTGCCTATTCTAGGTCCTAGCCATGTGCAGTGGATTTGGGGTTCCTGATAGAAAAGAAGTTAATGGGTTGGAGGGTAACTCAAAGGAATGAAGGCAGGCTAGGAGAAAATGCTGAGAAAAGTAGCTGGAAAGAGCTAGGGGAATCAGGGGCCTCATGAAGAAGTGTTGTTCTCAGGGAGTGAAGCTAGGTGGGGAGGGTCTCTGCAGGCTGCTTTAGGATGAACAATAATTCTAGAGAAATCAGAAGAGGATAATACAAATTGCCTGTGTTTCAGCCCTGTGTGTCTGAGTAGAAAGTGTGCCTGTGGCTTGGCAGGTGGCATAAAGAAATGGAGATGGGATAGAAGGTAAGGCTGGAAAGAACAGTGGGAAAGAGCTAAGGGGATCCTGGGTCCTGCATCAAGTGGTGGAGCCCCAAGGGAATGGAGGTGGGGTGGGAGGCAAGAGGACTAAGGGTAAGTCTGAGCAGAAAGGGATGGAAGGGTATACACCAAAATCCTCCCTTCAGGGAATGGAGGTGGGGTGGGAGGAGAAGCTCCTGAAAGGAGGCTGAAGAAGAATGAAAAGTTGGAGAAGACAAAAGAATAAAGGAAATGAAAAAAAATCACCACTTATGTCACCACTTAAGTCATCTGATTGTCTAGGTCTAAAACCATAAATTAAAAGAGATATTTCAATAAATTTTGCTGAGAAATCTGGGAAAACTGGATATCCACATTTAAAAGAATAAAACTAGACTCCTATTTCTCATCCTACATAAAAATAAAATCAGAATGAATTAACCACCTAAATGTGAATCTTGAAACTGAAAAGGAAAAATATAAAGAACTCCCAGTAATAGGAATAGACATGACATTTCTGAAGGAGGAAATGGTAAAGATAACCTGAAGATGGGAGGGAATTTTTGCCAGCTGTGTTTCAAACAGGTAATTAATATAAACTTAAAACCTTAAGCAGTCAAAATAAATAAAGTGAACACAGAGTTTTGAAAAGAAGTACAAATGGCCAAAAATGTATGAAAAGACACCCTAGCACTGACTGCATGAGAATGACTATCATAAAGAAAACAAATATAGGCAGGCCATCTTCACTTTCCTTCCTGTCCAACATTGCAATTTCCCCAGGCACATCACCAGCCCTGTAACAGACTGCTCACAGGGTCTTGTCCTCTCTGTCTTCCTTCCCTGGAGACTCCACCTAACCTTGCAGCAGACCCATCTTTCTTTCTTCCTGCTGACTCTCCCAACCCTACTTGTAGTCTATCCCCTTTCTTTCCTGTCAGGCCCCAATCCTAAAAACACTTTCTATACAGAATCCCCAGTAGCCACACCTAGCAGGAACTCAGGTAGGTAAACCACACTACCCTTCCTGTCTTCCATTATGATCTCTCCATTCCCACCCTCAGTCCTGTAACAAACAGCTTTATTCCATATGCCTCTCCTACCTCAGCTTAATTCACGGTAGACTGCAACACCTGGTTCAGACCCAGGGCACTCCTTCGCCTTTCATCCCTACCTCTCTAGATAATTCTAAGCCTTCCTGTAAACCCCTTCCCACCACACCTCCAAGTCCCTGTGAAGCACATCACTAGGTGTGAGTAGGATCCCCTTAGCTCTTTTTTGAAGCCTCTCTCAGCCTAATTCCTTGTTTTAAGCTTGACTTTAAATACATATACAAGGAACTAAGGCTTATCCCTTTAATTAATTATATCAGTACCTTGAGGATATCTGACTATTAACTTGTATTTTTTAAATTGTCTACAGTAAGTTAACAGCTTTTAAAGACTAGAATTTTATGTTTCATGTTCGTCAGGTTTTACCCTTAAAAATCCTTTAAGTATTAATATGCTTGTGGGACTGCTAACAGTGGGAACAGGAGCTGACTCTAACTCTTTTGTTGTTGGTTGGGCATCTATTCCTTATACTGGGTTGCCTTGTCAGCCTTAATTACAATGGGAGAAACTTAGTCTTACTGCAACTTGATATGCCTGCCATATTTTGTTGATATCCATGGGGGGCATGACTTTTTCTGAATAGAAATGGAGGAGGAGTTTACTGGCATGGGATAGAAGGGAGGTGGGGGGAGAGTAACTGGGAGGAGAGGAGGGAGGGAAAACAGTAGTAGGGATCCAAAATAAATTTAAAATAAAAAAAATTAGGAAGATGTGATTATAAAGGTACAAGAAGCACACAAAACACCAAATAGACTGAAGCAGAAAAGAAACTCCCCACAACACACAATAATTAAAACACTGAAAGTACAGAACAAAGAAAGAATATGAAAAGCTGCAAGGGAAAATGAGCAAGTCAACAATAAAGGCAGATCCATTAGAATAACAACTGACTTATCAAAGGAGACTCTAAAAGCCAGAAAGGGCCTGGACAGATGTTCAAAAAGCTCTAAGTGATCACAGATGCCAGCCCAGACTACTATACCCAGGAAAATATCAATAAAAATCTACTATAGCTAAATCTAGATCATACAATCAACCTAAACAGACCCATGAACCCCAGAGACATAGAAGTAGTAATTAAAATCTTTCAACCAAAAAAAGCTCAGGGCCAGATGGCTACAGAGCACATTCTACCAGACTGAAATTCAAAGAATTAACACCAATACTTCTCAAATTATAATGAAAGAACACTGCCTAATTCTGTTTATGAGGACACAATTATCCTGATACTTAAACCACACAAAAATCCAACAATGAAAGAAAACTGTAGAACAATTCCCCTTATGAATGTAAATGCAAAATTTCTCAATCAAATCCTCTCACTGAATATAAAAACACATCAAAAAGATTATTCACCATGATCAAGGAGGCTTCATTCCAGAGATGAGAGATGGCTCAACATACATAAATCGATAAATGTAATCCACCACATAAATAGACAAAAAGACAAAAACCACATGATCATCTCATTAGATGAAGAAAAGGCTTTTGACAGAATTCAACACCTCTTCATGATAAAAGTCCTGAAGACACTGGGGATACAAGGTACATACTAAAACATGATAATGATCATATACAGTAAGCCCACAGCCAATATCAACCTTAGTAGAGAAAAACTGATATCTAATCTCTCCATATCTATTTAATATAGTACCTGAAGTCTTAGCTAGGTCAATAGCACAACTGAAGATCATTCGGCTATAACTAGAAAAGGAAGAAGTTTAAGTCTCCTTATTTGCAGGTCAATATGGTTTGATAGATCACACCCCCAAAAGGTTGCCATGAACACCCTCAAAAAATTATTTCACCCAACTGCTGACTGAGATGAACCTATCACACAGGATACACCATGAAAGACTTGATTAACAGTGCCCCCAAACAGCAGGAAGCAGTATGGACAAATCTATGCCCATATTCCCAAATATTATCTATAAGTGTTTGCTTACATTAAAGGGGGATATGCCATAGATATGAATAATGCTTTGGTATGGATCTTGGTTTATTGATACAAATTTAAGGTAAATTTTGTTCTACAGTGTATGTATATTTCTACCCTTTATTAAGGTATTGTGTTTGTGTAGTTCATTTAAAAATGTAATGTATAATTAAGAAATATAGGTTAATAGACAGTCATCTATAATAGTTAAGATTGTAGTCATATTAGTTAGATTTTTCTAGATGTATGAAGATATATTTCAATTAGATAGGTAGTCTTCAACTCTTTCAGAGACCTTCAGAACATGGCATTTAAAAATGTTTAAGAATTTAGGACTTTTCATGGTAATGAGACACGTCTGCTCCTGGCAGCACCAGTTACTTCAAAAGGAAGATGAGCATTGAAGAGGCTTCTTAGCCATTTGGGCAAGAAACTGCTCTTTCCTAGACTGCTTAACTGGACATGCAGAACACACAGAAAAATGACTACTGAACTTGCCTAAAGGTGAGATGATCCTTCAGGAAAGTCTGCCAGACATTCTGCAGGATACAGAAAAAAGTGACTGAACTGTCTTTGAATTTCCTGCTTCATGGAAAAGTCTTATGGATACTATGGACCTGTAGGCCGAAGATGGATGTCCCAACAGTACAAAACAACTTTGGATGACTGTCCAGGCAGCGAGATGTCTCTGTCATTTCTAGAGTTTTGGAAGTTGCTTACAATGCACTTCCTGTTTACTTAGGTAATATATCCTTCTGGAGTTTTTGATGGTGTTGAAGAATAGATAGTTATAGTTTTCCTTAGTTAGGATAAAAGATAAAGTAGATATAAATATTGTAAATAATTGTAATTCTTCCTTGATACCTGTTTTGTTATATGTAATTTTACTAAGTTAAAGTTAAAGCCTTCCTTTTTATTCAAACAGAAAGGGAGAGGTGAACTGGGAGTCTCCTCTGTGTGCTAAGATTACCATTAATTAATAAAGAAACTGCCTTGGCCTGTTGATAGGGAAGAACTTAGGTAGGCAGGAAACACAGAACTGAGTGCTGGGAGGAAGAAGGGTGGAGTCAGAGAGACACCATGGACCTTCTGCCACCAGAGATAGATGTGCTGAAACTTTGCTGGTAGGCTACTACCTTGTGGTGATGCACAGATTAATTGAGATGGGTAAAATTAAGATGTAGAAGTTAGCCAATAAGAAGTTAGAGTTAATGGGTCAAACAGTGATTTAATTAATACAGGTTCTGTGTGGTCATTTTGGCTCTGGGCAGCTGGGACAAACAAGTGGCCCCTTGCAATAGCTAATGACATTCTGCTATACATATATATCTGTCTTACTCAGTCATCATCAGAGAAACTTCTGTCTGCAGTGGATGGGAACAAATAAAGAACTCACAACTGTACAGTGTACACAGAGTAAGAAGCCTTGGAATACACAGTCCTAAAAGGGATGTCTTTATCAAACCTCTCCGCTCAGGGCTCAAGGAATATGTTGAAGAGGAGGCAGAGAGATTGTGAGAGCCACAAGGGAGGGAGGATGCCAAGGAAACAGTGACTTCAAGATACAACAATGACACACATATGATCTCACAGAGGCTGTGGCAGCATGGACAGGACCTATACAAAGTCCCATTCAGCTATGAATCCATCACTGAGAGGACAAAGTGGACATAATCACCCACCCCTAAAGAAGAAACTATCTCCAGCTGACAACAGCTTGCAACGGAAAAATTAGTTTTCTCCAATAGAGTCTCATTGGGTATATAGACCATGTTTGAGGACAGGCCCCATGCCCAGCAGTAGACAGCCAACACTAAATTGGTGTGGGAAGTCCTTCTATATATGTGTTGCTCTTATTGGTTAATAAAGAAGCTGCTTTGGACAATGGCTTAACAGAGAATAGCCGGAGAAGGAGAGAGAGAGAGAGAGAGAGAGAGAGAGAGAGAGAGAGAGAGAGAGAGAGAGAGAGAGAGAGAGAGACAGAAAGGCAGAGTCATTGAGCCACTATGTAGCCACCCATAGGAGACAGGCACTGCACTAGAACTTTGCCGGTAAGCCACAGTCACATGGTGATACACAGATTAATAGAAATGGGTTAATTTAAGATATAAGAGTTAGCCAGAAATATGCTTAAGCTATTGGCCAAACACTATTACAAATACTATGGTTTCTGTATGATTATTTCAGGTCTGAGCTGCAGGTAATGAACAAACAGCCTCCCTCAACAAATCGGCATGCCAACATGGTTGACTATATCCACATAAAACCTGAGAAAGCGTAAAAGGAATTCTAGACACAAAATAGAGTTAAGCATGGCATTTTGTAGTAGCATTTTCTTGGGTGGACTCTGTTTGCTAGAAGGAAGCTGAGGCATGATTCTTTTCGGAGAAGGCTTCCTGACTCAGCAGTAGCAGCAAAACCTGCATGGCTTCTTTAAAAAGGCTTCCTGGTTTGTGCTAGTTGCAAGAAAAGCTCTGACTCTTTTGGGAGGTCCGGCTACAGAGAATTTAAATGGGGTTTGTGAGCAGAGTACTAGAACATGCTTAATGGCAACAGAGAACTACTGTAACCTGACCCTGGATCTGGGGCAGAGAGAATGGCTTCAGAGGAGTGAGCATGCCTCTGCCATGTTGGACTGGGCAGAGCCAACAAGCAGTGCCAAGGAGTTGGTCCTAGCCACACCTGCTATTTGTAATTTTTCTATGTTAAAGTTAAAACCTTCCTTTTTATTTAGACAGAAAAAGGGAGGTGATGTATGCTGTGAATATGTTTTATTGCCATTGGTTAACAAAGAAGCTGCTTTTGGCCATTGGATTAACAGAATATAGCCAGGCTGGAAGATATATATTGAGAGAGAGAGAGAGAGAGAGAGAGAGAGAGAGAGAGAGAGAGAGAGAGAGAGAGAGAGAGAGAGAGAGATTTTTCTTAGGAAGATTTTAGGTTTTAAAAGTCATAAATATGAAACAGTGCTCATAACAGAAAAGTAGCAATGAAAGAGTAATGTGGATAATGCATGTATGCTACACATGCATTCTACCTACTGAGCTACAGCTTTAGAACCTCGGGATAGTATTTTAATCCAATTCTCAAAGTTAAGTAGCAGCAGAACAGGAATGGAAATTCAAATATGTTTATTTAATCCAGGTCATCTTCCCAATTAATTATGTTTCTAAAATCAGACTAGTGATAAAATCAGCTCTAAGTGACATAACGTACCTTCATAAGGAAATGTAGAAGAAAAGAGACTTGTATATACTATTAGTGGAATAGAGATTGCATGGCCATCTTGGAAAACAGAATAATAGTTCCTCAAAATCTTAAACTACTATTTGACTGAGTAATTTCACTATGAGTTATACATTCCAAGGAAATGAAAATATTATTTTAAAGAGACATAGGTACTTTCACACTGATTGAATATTCAGGAGAGCCATGAAATAGAAACAACTTTGGTGTCTATCAACCAATGATCAGAAGAAGACCATGTACTACATACAAAATACTATTTATTCCACCCAAAGAATAAAATTCTATTGTCAGGTACTGTATAATATCAGTTATATATGCAAATTGAGGATAGAAAAATGGTTATCAGAGACTGAATAAGATTGAGTTACAGAAAAGGTTGATAAATTAGTATTAAATAACAGTAAGGCTGGAGCAAGAATTTCTGTTGTGCTATAGCACAAAGGAGTAACTATAGCAACAGTAATGTATTATTTACTTTTTTTCTTTTCTTTTTTTTATATACCTTTTTTTCCGTTTATTTATTTATTAAAGATTTCTGTCTCTTCCCTGCCACCGCCTCCCATTTCCCCCCTCCCCTAATCAAGTCCCCCTCCCTCATAAGCCCAAAGAGCAATCAGGGCTCCCTGCCCTGTGGGAAGTCAAGGACCACCCACCTCCATCCAGGTCTAGTAAGGTTAGCATCCAAACTGCCTAGGCTCCCACGAAGCCAGTACATGCAGTAGGATCAAAAACCCACTGCCATTGTTTTTGAGTTCTCAGTAGTCCTCATTGTCAGCTATGTTCAGCGAGTCCGGTTTTATCCTAGGCTTTTTCAGACCCAGGCCAGCTGGCCTTGGTGAGTTCCCGATAGAACATGCCCATTGTCTAAACACTAAAAGGGTTTTCCAATTTTAGATCATTAATATATCAATGTTTGTATAATGTATCAATGTATGGACATTGATTTAAACATTAAACAATTCATGTAGCAGTATCATACTATCCAAATACTATGTACTTTTAAAGTTTAATGTTATTAATAAGAGCATTAGGAAACATGTAGAAACAGGCTCTAGATTCTACATGTGTGATCTAATAAAATAATTAGAATTCCAAAGCTAGGTGCTAGGTAACATTATCCTCTAAAACATTCCCCAGAATCCTTGGCCAGAGCAGTAGCAAGCTGCCTGCCTGCTTCCTTCCCTCTGTACTCACACAAGGTAAGAGATTTATATTCATAAAGCCATTACATTTTGAAAGCAAGTCATTTGTTGCTTTGAGACAGGTTCCCACTATGTAACTCAGGCTGACCTGGAAGTTACTCCATAGACAGGTTAGTCTTGACTTCACAGAAGTCTTCCTTCAGCTCCCAAGCACTAGGAAGCTGAGTGATTGGATTAAAGGCATGTGTCACTACGGCCAGATCAAGTCATTTTAAGAAACCATTTTCAGGAAAGAACTGATTCTTACCTGTGGTGTTGTTAGGGTTGTAGTGCTACTCATTGTATCTTCCATTTGTTGTGTTTGAACATCCAATGTTTCAAATTGATGTTCGAATTTGTCCATTAAGGCAGAAATCTATAAAGATATGATCATAAGAAAAATGTACCCTGAAAAGATGCTATCTGAACATCAAGTAATAATGATAATTGTTTGTTTTTACCTTTTCAAGGTTCATACTCCTCAATGTAGCATCCATAGATTTAACTACACCTGCCATGGATTTTGTCACCTATTTAGAAAATAAAACCGATTTAGTAACATGATAATTTCATAAACTTTTAAATATATTATCTATATGCCAACTTAGGAAACTTGTCTATTACCGTCTTTTTTTTATTTTTTTTTACCGTCTTTTTTTAATTTATTTATTTATTAAAGATTACTGCCTCCTCCCCGCCACCGCCTCCCATTTCCCTCCCCCTCCCCGGATCAAGCCCCCTCCCTCATAAGCCCAAAAAGCAATCAGGGTTCCCTGCCCTGTGGGAAGTTCAAGGACCACCCACCTCCATCCAGGTCTTGTAAGGTGAGCATCCAAACTGCCTAGGCTCCCATGAAGCCAGTACATGCAGTAGGATCAAAAACCCAGTGTCATTGTTCTTGAGTTCTCAGTAGTCCTCATTGTCAGCTATGTTCAGCGAGTCCGGTTTTATCCCAGGCTTTTTCAGACCCAGGCCAGCTGGCCTTGGTGAGTTCCCGATAGAACATCCCCATTGTCTCAGTGTGTGGGTGCACCCCTCGCGGTCCTGAGTTCCTTGCTCGTGCTCTCTCTCCTTCTGCTCCTGATTTGGACCTTGAGATTTCTATTACTGTCTTTAACAGTAAAATCACATTCTGTGTCTAGGTCTAGGTACTGTCTATTTTAGATTATTGGTATTTCTTAGTAGACAGCAAATAAAAGAGTTGATAAGTCCACTGCCAAAATCTTTTTCCTTACTAAGTCTAATTTTCCATGAAGTCCTTTATTAACACCATATAATACCTTGCAATACTCAAATTTGCTATTTTTGTAAGTCTTCCTACTCTCATTAAATACCAGTCAAGTCTTACCTTGCCCATTGTTACTGCAGTTTGAACTCTGGCTGCCACAGCATCAACCCTAGCACTCATTCTCAAGAAATTGATTGCCTGGTTTTTCTGACGGATTGCATTTTCAGCATGAATTCTTGCAACTTCTGTATTGCCTTTCTGAATGGCCTGTTTTAAGCAGAAGTAAAATAGTGTTGAAGAAAAATAGCAAACCAAGACACTGGTGAAGTCAAAGACCAAAAGTATAGCTATTTTTAAAAATTAAATGCTACTAAATTAACTATAGTCTATAAGAGGTTGTAATTAGCCTTTTGGCAGCTAATTATTATAGTAGCTAAATAATAATTTACAATCCTATTCTCTTTCAATCTCATGATTAGAAAATACACATGTATTAACAGTTTAAGAAATTAGAAAATGCTGGACATGGCACATGCTTTTAATCCTAGCATTTGGGATGCAGAGGAAAGCTAATTCTGAGTTTGAGACCAGCCTTGTCTACATATCAAGTTCCAGGCAAGCCAGGGCTACACAGTGAGACTTTGCCTAAAAAATACAATAGAAAGAAACTAAAAGGTATAATTGTTCCTAGTTATATTATGATGCTCTTTTCATTGTTATTATTTTAGTACAAATGATCTTAATATATAAATACATTTATTACTGTATAGTTTATAACCAAAGCAAACACATAGAATATAGTTTCAAATCTTGTTTTCTTTCATGCTAAAAATATCACTTTAAGCTAAAAGCATACTTATCTACATCATTGTTTCCTAAGGGTTGCATCATACAAAGGTCACTGTAGTAAAAGAATTATTAGTCATACATAAAATGATTCTAGATGTTACACAGACATTAGGTAGTTTCTATATGATTTTACTGAATAGGCATATGAAAGTGCTGTGTAACAGGAATCCAGCCTTTTCCTGGTATAACAATCAGATCAGGTATACAGCTAAAAGAAAATTAATTTAAAGAAAAAAAGCATTAAATAAATAGTTCAGAAAACACAACAAAGTGAAATATTATAGAAACTACAGAAATTCAAGAGTGAGATCCTAATTTTTCAATAAAATAAACAGCAATTTAAAAACTCTCCTAGTATATATAACTTTACACACTTTCCAAATAAGACAAATACCTGGATATTGATTATTGGATGTAGATGTATATTTAAATTTAATTATACTCCCTATGATGCTTATAATAAGTTTCACCTTCCAGAATAGTGCTATTGCTTTATTCACAGGTAATCAACATAGGCATATTATTATTGTAGTCCATTATGATCTAAGAAGTAAAATGTAGTATCTCTCCATGAGATGGAACACATATCTCACATTGCTTGGGTAACCAAGAACCTGAGAATAGATAGGCCGATGACCTAGGGGAAAACCAAATACTACTAGAGGAATGTAGCAATAAAATGTCTGTCAATAATATTCTGCTATAATCATTAATCAGTGCTTTGTCCAGCCATCATCAGAGAAGCTTCTTCCTGCTGCGGATGGGAACAAATACAAAGACCCATAGCCAGAAATTATTCAGAGTGATAGATTTTGGAATACTTGGCCCTAAACACAATGTCTCCATCAAATCTCTCTGGCGCTTAGAGAATCCCACAGGAAAAGAGGTAGAAAGCATGTAAGAGCCATACGAAATGCCGGACACCAAAGAAACAAGGCCTTCTAAACACAATAGGACTGACTTACATATGAACTCACAGAGACTGTGGCAGCAAATACAAGGTCTGCATGGGTCTGTACCAGATGGGGTCCCAGAGCATACAGAAGTAGACAGCACCCCACCAGGTCCAATCAGAACTCAGTGCCAATTGATACCACTTGCAAATGAAAAAAATTGTAATCTCCAAGGGAATCTCATTGGGGAAAGAAAAACACTCTTAAGGAAGGGTAGGCTGTTAGGAATCTGGTTCTTGAATTTTCAGACCCCGATCGGGACATTTACCATAGTGAGAGAGACATGAGTGAACATGTAAAATATAAAATGGTTCCTATCTTAGCTATGGAAAAAGAAACCAGTCATGTGGATATAAAGCACAGAAGGTGGAAAACCAGCAGTGAGAAGACTCTGTATAACAGGTTACTACTAACACACCAGGAACATCAAGACAACTGAAGACTACAAAAGGAGAAATCAGAAATTAAAAGTTCAGTAATAAATCGGATATGGCTTTGGAGCCATTTTAAAACCCTGACTTTTTACTTAGAGGGAAGAGATAAAGATATGGTTCTGAGCGGAGCACTGACATGCTATGACTTCTCTTAAAACACTTCCTCCGGCTGCTGGGTTAAGATTACTTTTATGGGGTCGAAGGGTGGAGCTCTGTAGTTCAGTGGTAGAGTCCTTATCTAACAGGAGTAATGTTTATTGGGCTTGATTCCTAGCACTGGGGAAAAAAACACCTCTAAAACAAAAGCATTATGGGAACAGGGTCAAAACAAAGAGGCTAATTGGAAGCTTGTTTGTAATAAGTGAGGTTAAGATAACCTGGGTGGGGATATTGCCTGGGTGGGGATGGGCACACTGGACTTGGTAAGAAGTGATCCGATTTTAAATACCTTTGAAAGATTTTGCAAGGCTCAGATGTAGTGTATGAAACAAGAGGTTAAACATAATGCCAGTCTAAGACTATTTGCTTTGTCTGAAAGGCACACTAGGAATGACAGGTACACCAGGAATGCTGTACTGAAGGATGTCCAATAAGGAACCCTGTTTCAAGTTTGACCATCCAAGTAGAAAGAATAAAGCAGTTGAAAACAGGAGTGTTCAGGTCAGATATACAGGCTAAGCTAGAATTATCTATCAACATGCAAATAAAGCTAGAATACTAGATTAACTCATTTCTGGAGTCAGTATAGGTTGGAAATCACAAAAGAAAACAGTAGTAAAATGTGCTTGGATGGGCTGTGGTAAGTGTGGTTTCCTAAAAGCCAAAGCACAGAAGTGTTTGAAGGAAGGAGTACTGAACACTGACAAGAACTACTGATGGTTCTAATAAAATATGGATTCAGAACTGATTGGACTGAACAGTATAAACATCTTTAGTTTCTACTGAGGTAGAGGTCTAAGTGTAAATGAATAACAAAACAAAAAATACCAAAAATTGAAGTGGAAAGAATTAGAGTTAACAAAATTAGGGGGCTATTTGAAAGGGCTTTGCAAATAATGAAAACAAAGCAAGGAAAGTATTGGTGTCAGAAACTGGTTGCCAATTGTTTGCCTCATAGAAAAACCAAATAAACAAAACATCTCCCTCACCCCCAAAACAACCCTCATGCAAACAACAGCAAAAACCACAAGAGTACCAAGAGACAGAAGAGGCTCTCACACAAAAGCTTCAAAAGATTTAAATAAATACGGTTGTGTGCTAACACAATGTATTCGGCACACAAGAGAAAACTGTTAATGTAAAACAGAGTGCTATCTGAGTAATGCTACCTGGAACAGGCCTTAGCAGAAAAGAGAAGACTCCTAATTATCAGAATCATAATCGGTTCATCTATTTTTAAAGGAGGAAAAAGACAGACTATGGCAACCAAAGCAGCTATCTATAGTGATCAAATATTTCTTTTTTTTAATTTTATTTTTAATTTATTTATTTATTAAGGATTTCTGCCTCCTCCTCGCCACTGCCTCCCATTTCCCTCCCCCTCCCCTGATCAAGTCACCCTACCTCATCTGCTGGAAGAGCAATCAGGGTTCCCTGACCTGTGGGAAGCCCAAGGACCGCCCACCTCTATCCAGGTCTCTTAAGGTGAGCATCCAAACTGCCTAGGCTCCCCCAAAGCCAGTACGTGCAGTAGGATCAAAAACCCACTGCGATTGTTCTTGAGTTCCCATTCTTCCTTATTGTCCGCTATGTTCAGCTAGTCCAAATTTATCCCATACTTTTTCAGACCCAGGCCAGCTGGCCTTGGTGAGTTCCCGATAGAACATCCCCATTGTCTCAGTGTGTGGGTGCACCCCTCGCGGTCCTGAGTTCCTTGCTCGTGCTTCGTCTCCTTCTGCTCCTGATTTGGACCTTGAGATTTCTGTCTGGTGCTCCAATGTGGGTCTCTGTCTGTCTCCTTTCATCGCCTGATGAAGGTTAATATTCAGGAGGATGCCTATGTGTTTGTCTTTGGATTCACCTTCTTATTTAGCTTCTCTAGGAACATGAATTATAAGCTCAATGTCCTTTATTTATGGCTAGAAACCAAATATGAGTGAGTACATCCCATGTTCCACTTTTTGGGTCTGGCTTACCTCACTCAGGATAGTGTTTTCTATTTCCATCCATTTGTATACAAAATTCAAGAAGTCCTTGTTTTTTATTGCTGAGTAATACTCTAATATGTATATATTCCATACTTTCTTCATCCATTCTTCCGTTGAAGGGCATCTAGGTTGTTTCCAGGTTCTGGCTATTACAAACAATGCTGCTATGAACATAGTTGAGCATATACTTTTGTTGTATGATAGGGCCTCTCTTGGGTATATTCCCAAGAGTGGTATTGCTGGATCCAGGGGTAGGTTGATTCCGAATTTCCTGAGAAACCGAAACACTGCTTTCCAGAGTGGTTGCACAAGTTTGCATTCCCACAAGCAATGGGTGAGTGTATCCCTTTCTCCACAACCTCTCCAGCAAAGGCTATCATTGGTGTTTTTTATTTTAGCCATTCTAACAGGTGTAAGATGGTATCTTAAAGTTGTCTTGATTTGCATTTCCCTGATTGCTAAGGAAGTTGAGCATGACCTTAAGTGTCTTTTGGCCATTTGAACTTCTTCTGTTGAGAATTCTCTGTTCAGCTCAGTGCCCCATTTTATAATTGGGTTGATTAGCCTTTTACGGTCTAGTTTCTTGATTTCTTTATATATTTTGGAGATCAGACCTTGACAGTTGTGGGGTTGGTGAAAATCTTCTCCCAGTAAGTGGGTTGCCTTTGTGTCTTAGTGACAGTGTCCTTTGCTTTACAGAAGCTTCTCAGTCTCAGGAGGTCCCATTTACTCAATGATGCCCTTAGTGTCTGTGCTGCTGGGGTTATACGTAGGAAGTGGTCTCCTGTGCCCATGTGCTGTAGAGTACTTCCCACTTTCTCTTCTATCAGGTTCAGTGTGTTCGGACTGATATTGAGGTCTTTAATCCATTTGGATTGAATTTTGTGCATGGTGATAGATATGGATCTATTTTCATTCTTCTACAGATTGACATCCAGTTTTGCCAGCACAGTTTGTTGAAGATGCTCTCTTTTTTCCATTGTATACTTTTAGCTCCTTTATCGAAAATCAGGTGTTCATAGGTATGTGGGTTAAAGTCAAGGTCTTCTATTCGATTCCATTGATCGACTTCTCTGTTTTTATGCCAATACCAAGCTTTTTTCAATACTGTAGCTCTGTATTTCTTAATGAATTAGAAAGGAAGAGCATCAGTCAAATTTGAGAATGAGACAGTGGGACCAAAGTTTACAAAGAAAGAGGGCATGATGTTACTGAAGTGAAAGTTAGAAAAAATGGATTAAAAAAATGACCCATTGTCATATCATGGTGATTCTCTTAAGTCTTTTCACATCTAATAATTTGGAAAGGTGTAAAAAAAAATCAAGAATATTTTTATGTAGCATTTTTACTACTAAAATCTATCCTAAGGATAGAACTCCACAAAGATTTATAAGCAATAATGGAGTATTTAAAATGTCAGAAGAGCTGGGTAGTGGAGGCATGTATTTTTAATCCCATCACTACTTCCCTAGAAAAGGCAGCTCATTGTTTGTTGTTTAGCAATCACCATCCATATTTTGAGCAAGATGAGAAAATGTTAGCTCAAAATTTTCCCTTCATCTGTCTGTATTATTTTGTTTCTGAAAGCTTTTTGAAATTTATTTTAAAATTTTCATACATGTATACTATATTAGAACCTTCTCCCTTCATCCAGCTACTCCTGTGCCCTCCTCATTTCCTCTCAGACAATTTAAAACATTTAAATGCTACAAAGTGTGATTAGAACAGAAAAATAAATTATAGCTGAGACAGATAAACACCTTATATCGTTTTAGCTTCTAATAGTTAAGTATGTATCTTTAGGTTGGATTAAATATGGGTAGAGACCAGGAAACCAGAAAGGTGTCCATAAAGGAGATAACAAGAGGCTTAGAGAGACGTGAGTAAGAAGAGAGTCCATCATGGAATGGGAGACGATGGAGGAACAAGGGGAAGAGACACAATCGAAACTAAAACATGAAAATGCCATAAGGAAACATTCCATTTTAAGCTAATAATAAATAAATTAATAAATAACCAAATAAAAACACTTTCATTCAAGGAAGTTTTAAAACCTATTCATTGCTGCAACCTCAGTGGAATTCTAAAACACAGCTTGCTACAATACTGAGGGGACCAAGAGCTTACTGCATCACTAAGGAGACCAAGTGAGAGGACCACGAGTGTGAACCAGGTGAGAAGATCAAAAGAGCAGGCTTAGAGAGACCTCAATGACTCCCTGAGACACAGACATTGACAGTATCGAGCAGACCAAGAACAGTTCCCAAAGACTCAGACAGCTACTGCAAGGACTGGGCCAAGACTCAAAGACACTGCCAGTCTCATGTGAAGGAAGAGATGGGTAGGCGCCAATGCAAGAATTCATCCAACAACCTAAAAAGCAACATGGTAACACCAGAACCCAGTGGTCATACAACAGGAAGACTTGATCATCCTAACCCAGAAGAAACATAAGAAAATGACTTTAAACGTAACTTTATGAAGATGATGGAGACATTTAAAGAGGAAGTGAAACCTCCCTTAAAGAAATGGAGGAAAAGACAAATAAAAAATTGGAAGAAATTAATAAATCCCTCAAAAAAAACAAGAAAAAAAAGAATCAAACAGATGAAGCAAATAGTTCAAGACTTGAAGACTGAAATAAAGGCAATAAAGAATACACAAACCAAGGGTATTCTGGATATAAAAAATCTGGGTAAATGAACAGGAACTACAGAGACAAGTATAACCAACAGAATACAAGAGATAAAAGAAAGAATTTCAGGTGTTGAAGATACTATAGAGGAAATAGATTCATTGGTCACAGAAAGAATTAAATCCAAGAAATTCTTTCAAAAACATCCAGGAAATCTGGGACACCACGAAAAGACCAAACCTAAGAATAAAAGCAATAGAAGGAGAAGAACTCCAGTTCAAAGGCACAAAAAAATATATTCAACAAAATCATAGAAGAAAACTTTCCTAACCTAAAAAAGGACACACCTATGATGGTAGAAAAAGCTTACAGAACACCAACTAGACTGGATCAAAAAAAAATCCCCTTGCCATATAATAATCAAAACACAAAACATACAGAATAAAGAAAGATAGCTTTTCTTTTTTAAAAAAAGTTTAAAAATAAATAATTATAAAAAGGAAAACCTACTCATCACTGTTTTGTTAAAAATGACCCAAAGAGCTGCTTAGGGCCAAAACCTGGCCACAAAACTAAAAGAGCAACTGAGAACAACAGATGGTACTATTTATTCATTTCTGCATAAAGCTAATGAAAACTAAAAGGCAAACTCACAGTATTCCATCTGGTTAGCTATTTCCTATCTCAAACATCTATTATGAATTTTAGAAAATGAAAGATAAGTGATTGAGTATAATGTTAAAATCAAGTGTAATGGGATGTAGTTATTTCTTCCTCAAATGGCCCAAGAGGTAAGCAGTTTTCACACCTAACCCTCATGTCAACCAGGCAAGACACAAGTTTCATGCCCATTTTAATAAAAGCATTAACAAAGACTCAGGGTAATTGGTTTTCCATTCCTTTCTCGGTTAGTTTACCAAATTTGCTCCCTTTTAAACAATCCTTTCTCTGATCTCTGGTTTTGTAAAAAAAAAAAAATTCTCTTCACCTTTCTAGCTGATTCTAGTTTTTGTGTGGGAATATATGGTAGGGCATGAGTCCCTAAACTTAGATTCCTTTATTCAAAAACTCGGGGGAATTCCCAGTTCTGCAGTAATATGACCTTGCCAGCAACTACTCAACTCTTAATTGCAGCACAAAATATATGCAGGAATTAATGTTGCATGTTCTTGTTATGCCTGTCATATGCTTTGCCATATGCCTGGCCCTTTATGATATTGGTCACATAAGAGGCCAGTTTTCATAGTCTAAAGAAGGAAGGCCACGAATCTCTCTCTCTCTCTCTCCTGGGGACAGAGAGTTAAGAAGTTCCTCTGTGGTTGTGCTGAGTTGCTTTACACCAAATTTATAGCCTCCCCGCCCCCCCAGGACCTGGCTCCTCCAATATTCTTACCATGTAGGCTATCCCACAATAATGCTAAACCAAATGTTATTATTGTAGAACTTAGACATCCCCATTTGTTTGGGGAATTCTCTGAAAACTCTCTTTTCTGAACATTCCCTCACGTATCATCCTGTCCATGAAGGCCCCCTACCCTCTCTTCTGCTTTCAACCATACCTTTAAAGGAAATTTCTCTATTAGTTTTAAAGGAAAGCTTTGTTTTTAATGCAATGTACTGTTCCTTTTTCATGTTATCCTCCCTTGACATCTGATCACAGCTCCAAGGTCCTCACTCTAAAGCTAATTCCTGAATGGCAATTATGTGTCAGCCTCTTTGATAAATCAACAAGTACAGTGTTTTTTTTTCCTTTCTCTAACTTTTCTTATAAAACTTTTTATAAAAGAGTGCAAAATGAATCAAAAGTGTAGACTACACAGTATGCTTGCTGACTTCTGCTATAACACATTCATGTCAATATTTGACTGAAAGACTCTACCTTAATGAATAAAGTGGAAGAAAGCTCTAGGATGATTCCTGATGTCGATTTTACACTTCCACATACATGCATACCTGCACATACATGTATGTAAGATCGCATGTACACACACACACAAGCAAATATATATGCCTACATATATGCACACCACATACACAAAAAATGGAAAGAGTTTGCATTTTAATATACACAAAATGTTCTTGGAATATAGGTTTGTATAAACAATCTATGTTTAAATGTCCATGGAAAATTATTTTGACACATTTTAATTGTAAAAATATAAACAATGAGTTGGAACATAAGGAAGGATGAGGAACAGAAAACTAAGGATGGAGTAAAGGATAAGAAAGTCCATAAAAATAAACGGTAAACTGAAGAATGGTATAAGGCAGAATATTTTATACAATTAATATGATTGTGCTTGCCTGGGACTTGATACCTTAAGAAAATCATGGTTTATTCTTATTGAAATCCTCAGCATATAAAAATACTTGATGAAAAGTCTATGGGGGTTTTCTTATTAGAGTTGAAAACGAATTTTAGGAAAGGTTGAACCTATAATAAAATCTGACACAAAATACCATTGTTTGCACAGAGTTCAGAGACAGTAATTGGCATATATTCGTTACATATAATGTCGGTCTCAAGGTATTTTCAAACAAGTATATCATGTATTTTGATCATATTCATGTCCTGCATTTTCCTTTATCCTCACTCTTTACTTTAAATTCAAAGTCCACACAAGTGTTTCCATCTCTTTCTCCATTTTATTCCATTATAATTCTCTCAAGCAAGGGCAAAATATTCAAAAGGAGCTTAGGATATAGATACTCTCCTCCCCCACCCCCACCACCGCAAAATTACAAGCTATAGTCACTGCTCTTGATCTTGATGGTAAGACCTTATTGCTGAAGACACCACACACTTGAGAAGTATCATTCCTACTGGTTAGCTTTCATTGTAGAAAGGTACTATTCATGCTATGGAGGGAATTAAGTAATTAATAGTCTTAGCCAGCTAAGCTGTCAGTGAGTGGCCTGGTAAGAGATGCCTGCCAGTGCAATAGAACGATATGGGAGTAAGCAATCAGTTTGTGATTAGATTGAAGATTGTTCCACTAGGTGGAACTCATGCCTGTCACCTGGCACCTTTAATGGGCCCAGGAGCCTATAGCTGGGTAAACCAAAAGTCCCAAATGGAGAAACTACTACTATTACTCTGCTGAATGGATACAGTATTAAACCTATTCTAATGATACTTTTCTTTACAATCAGTGATCAGTGCAACTGTCAACTTTCTTCAGGGAAGCTTTCTTTCTCAGAAGATAGCTTTCTCAAACTGTCAGCCCCAAATCATAACACAGAGAATTGTTAGTTATGAATGCTCAGTCTTAACGTATGCTTGTTCCACTAGTTCTTATACCTTAAATTAGCCTGTTTTTCTTCATCTATGTTTTGCCTTGAGGCTTGTTACCTTTCATTCATTCTGCATGTTCTCCTCCATGACTGACTGGCTGGTAGCTGTCTGGCTGACTGGCTCCAGGCATCTCCCTGGCTTTCTACATCATTCTCTCTGGAGCCTAGATTCCTCCTCTACTTATTCTCTGCCTGCCAACCCCACCTCTACTTCCCAGCTATTGGCCATTCAGCTTTTTATTGGATCAATTAGGTACCTTAGGCTGGCAAGGTAATACAGCAACACATCTTTGCCTAGTTAAACAAATGCAGCATAAGCAACTGTAACACACTTTTATACAGTTAAAGTAATATTCTACAATAGTGATTAATACAAGGACACAACTAATCAGGATGAAGATAATGAGAGACCATGGTGTGCTCAGCCCTAAATTATATATATATATATATATATATATATATATATATATATCACACACCCACAATCCAAGGTTCCAGGATCATTGTGAAAGAGTGGGCAAAAAGACTAAGAGCCAGAGGTAGCAAGTGAGTACAGTGAAACACAACTATCTTGATATGACAGGGCCACATGAACTCACAGATGCTACTGACTGCATGTGCAACACGTGCATAAGATCAAGGAAGAAAATCTCCCACCTCTAGTTGAGCAGCTATACACCACTGATGGCTTCTGGTAAAGAAGAGGCAGATTTCTTCAGGGATGTGGCCCACTATGTACCAGTAGACAGCCCTATACTTAATGCACATATGGGCATCACCAAGTAGACTTTGTGGGTTTAAAGAGAAAGCAGAAGAAATTCTGAGGGAATAGTGGAGGGGATATGGGAAGAACTGAGGGGGAAGGAATGAAAGTGGATTTAACCAAACACATTATATGTATGTATGGAATTCTCAAACAATAAAAAGAATATCATGTAAATACATATGCACACAACCTAACTAACACAGCATGCTTAAAAATATTATCCTTCAAAAGTTTTAATTCTAAATCTACTACTTGCCTTAGTAACTTTGATTTAGAGATAATATCCAGAAATTCTAAAAATGGCTTATAGTCCAAGCAATAAATGGCATAATAAAATGAGCAAACAGGTTTCAAAAGATAAATTAAAAACATGCAGATCATTAAGAAAAAATGTTCAACATCCTTAGTCACTAGGGAAATAAAAATTAAAACAAAACTGAGATTTCCACCTTAGCTGCTCAGAATTGCTATCATTAACCAAACATTATTAATAATAGGATGTGGAGAAAATGGAACCCTCATATACTACTGCTGGTAGGAATATAAACGGAGTCACTCTATCCCTGGTGATATACTCAAATGACTCTAAATCAACATATAACACAGTAATGTGCATACTCATATTTACCTCAGCAGTATACACAATCAACAAGTTACTGAATCAGATTAGGTATCCACTACGGGATGACAGAAACTATTTTCCACACACACAAAATGGAGTTTATTTAGCCACAGAGGAGAATGAAATTGTGTATCCGGGCAGTGGGACAGTGGTGTACACCTTTAATCTCAGCACTGAGATGGCAGATGCAGGCGGGTATCTGTGAGTTGGAGGCTAGCCTGGTCTACAGAGTGAATTCCAGGACAGCTAAGGCTACACAGAGAAACTCTGTCTCACAAAACAACAACAAAATGTATGGGATTGAAGAGCATAATAGTAAGTGAAATAAGTCAGACTCAGTGTAAGCCTATTTCCCTATTTGCTGAGTCTGCTTTGCATCCTTTTACTAGATCCCTAGGGAAACTACCTGCAGTGCCCTGTGACTCCTGCTAGTACATATGAAAACACTATATACATTAATTATGTGCAATGTTTAGATAAACATCTTAGAATGTATAGACACTAAAATCAGCCGAAAGAAGAAATATTATTTTATATACCAGCTTCTCAAGAAGAATGAAATTAGCTCAGGACAGCTTTTACTAACACAAGAATTACAAAATTTTGTGATCTATATTTGCATAACAAAAACATTTAAGAAGGCATTATTTACTATGTAGGATGACACATACAATTAACTACCCCTTCCATATCTATTTGTACTTCTCTTGTGAATTAAAAGGTAAAAATATTGGTGGTTCTGCTTCCACCTGAGCAAGGTGGTCATGGCCCAGCTGCCGTATTGAGAGAGCCCAGAGACCAGCCACTCTGGTGCTGGCCCAGGCTCGCTTCGCCAGGGGCAAGTTTTCCTAGGCACAAGCACTGTACTTGGCTTTCACTGGCCAGTGCATGAGTTGCAGGAGCAAATGCGGCCCCGAGGATTTGGTCATCACATATAACAACAGGGGACAAACCAAGTACCTCAGTGTTGATTTTTATGAAGCCATGGACGACTACAAATCTGCCGTAGAAACCCTGCCCAACTCTGAAGTTCCGTATTACAACAGGGGCTTGATATGCTTTAGGCTGGGATATTTTGACAAAGCTTTGGAAGATTTCAAGAAAGCACTAGACCTCAATCCTGAATTTCAAGATGCTATTTTGAGCTTAAGACAGACTATTTTAGACAAAGAAGAAATGCTGAGAAAAGTTACTGAAACTTTTTTTTTTTGGATTTTTGAGACAGGGTTTCTCTGTAGCTTCGGAGCCTATCCTGGAACTAGCTCTGTTGGACCAGGCTGGCCTCGAATTCACAAAGATCCGCCTGCCTCTGCCTCCCAAGTGCTGGGATTAAAGGCATGCACCACCACCGCCCGGCATTACCAAAACTTTTAATTTATTAAAATTTTAACTCATGATCCTTAAACCTCCACTAAGATATACATGGAACTATTTTGATTATATGTAAGAGACTGCATTTTAGAAGTTAAAGCAAAATAATTGTTTAATCAGAGTTATTCATTTCAAGAGAGACCATGTTGGTTAGATCTCTTAATAGAGTAAATAAGTAATATCAATGTACATTGTTATGGTAAAATATTTAAATCAAAAAAGTAAAAATATTAAAAGCAGTCTACCTTTTTTATCTTGGCCTTTTCAGCTTTTTCTTCTTTATCACATTTCTTGGCATTCCTATTAAGTTCTTTTGCAGCAAACTTCAAGCTAAATAAGTGTTCTGAAAATATAGGTTAAGGCCAGCTAGTCAAAAAGTCATTTTTCTAGCATAAAGACCCACAAACTTGACATTAAAAATCATCAAAAAAAAGATCAGATAGTATTATAATTTAACTAACCATAAAACTTCAGAAAGAGAACTATTTCTTTTAAACTTCCTTTCATCCAAAATCAAGAAAATAAAATATTAATTACAAAGGAAAATAACTATTCCAAAGAAACTGGGTAGACTGCATTTTAGGCGTTTAGTGTCATCAGTAAGAAAGCATGTCCATATTATTATCTTTCTGAAAGAGAGGAAGGCATCATCATCATGGCACTGTTGCTATAAACAAACTCATTTGTTGTAACCTTTTAAGAATCAAATTCATGAAGAGCAAGGAACAACTCAATAAGTGTCACAAATTGGAGACTACAGAGACAAGGTGGTTGACTAATGAAACTCTACTGGAAAGCTCTGAGAAACTTTACCAATATGAAGGCAAAGCAAGAATGTGGAGGCAGAACTAAAGCAGAGAGCATGGAGTAACTGCTTACTAGCTTGCTTCGCTTGCCTTGCTTTCTTATTATCACCTAGGGCAATGTGCCCAGGGACAGCAGAACAAACATTAAATCATTAATCAAGAAATGCCTCAGGGAGCTGCCTACAGGTGTTCTCTCTTCCCAGATGACTAGCTTGTGTCAAGTTGAACAATAAAACCAACCACTACAAGTAAAACAAAACTGAAGAAAGCTGAGGAGAAGATGAGCTACCTGGAATACAGATCTGAATTACAGGGAGAAGGCGACTAAGATGGTTTTATAGTATCTGGAGTACTTGGGCTAGAGGACTGAATTTGTGGGTAAAAGCACTGCTGGCTCTTCTATAAGACCCGAGTTTAATTCCTAGCACTCCATTCCCAGAACATACTTTAAAAAGCTTCACGGGGTGGTATGCATGCATCTGTAATCTCAAAACTCTTACTGAGAAATAGGAAGAGAAGACTAGAGAACTGCCCAGAAGTTCTTGGTCAGCTAGGCAGGAATACACAGTGCAGCAGAAACATTAAGAAAGACTATGTCTGTATAAGGAAGAAGAGGAGAACTGAGTCCCAAAGGCTGACCTGTACATGTGTACTGTAGTGCAAACACAAATGAGTGAAGATAAATAAAATTCAACAAGAAGAAACATTCAAAAATTATGATGGATTAAAAAATAATAAACCAAATGATATACAGGAGTTTACAATGCAAGGACATTGATGATAAGATGGCAAAACACAGAAAAAATAATCAAACAATATTCTAAAATAAGAAGTCACGAGTTTATTAGTATCAATTAAAATACAAAAAGTCAGTAAAGTATCTGGAATCAAGAAAGAGGGCTCATCATAAAAATCACAAGCTGACCTAATAATCAAAGGTATAGGAAATATACCTATAGCATAGCTGCAAACTATATGTGTGCTCACAAACTGACAAACAGAAAAAACTTGGACAATATTAACAAAACTCAACTAACAAGACAAAGTGGGGACATAGAAGTTATGAAAGATGCCGATTAAAAACTAGGTTTAAGAGGCTAAAGAGATGGCTCAGTGTTTAACTGAACTGTCTGCTCTTCCAGAGGAACTGGGTTAAATTCCCAGCATCCACATGGAAGGTCAAAATGATTTTTATAAATGTTGGTAACTATTGTTATCAACAGTTCTAGGGGATCTGATGTCCCATTTTGGCTTCTGCAGGTGCTGCACATATTTAGTTCATGGACATAATACAGGCAAAATATACATATACATAAAATAAAATGAAAAATATCAATCATAGCTTGTTAAATATAACAAGCCAGATTAAGATGGATATTACATATTTTATGTTCTGTGGACTTTCTCTTTTTCTACACACAGACATGCCTACACATGTATACATATAGTACATAAAAGTCAGAAGGGAACTAAAAAGGAAAACGAAAAAGTAATGGGAAACAGGTAAACATTACGTATTTTCACTCATGTGACAGAGACCCACATTGGAGCACTGGCCTGAGCTCCCAAGGTCCAGATGAAGAGCAGAAGGAGGGAGAAGATGAGCAAGAAAGTCAGGACCGCTAGGGGTGTGTCTATCCACTGAGATGGTGTGACTGATCTAGTGGGAGCTCACCAAGGCCAGTTGGACTGGGACTGAATGAGCATGTGATTCAGACTGGACTCTCTGAATGTGGCTGACAATGAGGGCTGACTGAGAAGCCAATGATAAGGGCACTAGGTTTTGATTCTACTGCATGGACTGACTTTTTGGGAACCTAGTCTGTTTGGATGCTCACCTTCCTAGACCTGGATGGAGGGGGAAGGACCTTGGACTTCCCACAGGGTAGGGCATCCTGACTTCTCTTAGGACTGGAGAGGGAGGGGGGAAGAGAAGTGGGGGAGGGGGAGGGAAATGGGAGAAGGTAGAAATTTTTAATAAATAAATAAATAAGTCTTTTCTCATCCTCCTACACCCTCTACCTTGCTCCTCTTCACCCCCAATACACTCCTCAGAAAAAGTAAGGCTTCTCATGGGAAGTCACCATATATAGTATATTACTCTGAGGCAGAACCAAGGTCTCCCCGCCACTATATCTAGGCTGAGTAATACCACTCTTGGGCATATACACAAAGTATGCTCAATAATACCACAAGGACATTTGCTCAACTATGTTCATAGCAGCATAATAGCCAGAACCTGGAAATAACCTAGATGCCCCTCGACTGAAGAATGGATAAACAAAATGTGGTCCATTTACACAATAGAGTACTACTCAGCAGTAAAAATGACATCTTGAAATTTGCAGGCAAATGGATGAATCCAGAAAAAAAATATCGAGGGTGGAACCCAGACCCAGAAAGATTAGCACTGTAAGGACTCACTCATAAGTAAATAAGAGATGTAATTTGGTTTTAACTGTATAAAATTAACACATGAAAACAGAAGGACTATTCAGGGGAAGAAAGGAAGGCAACAGGAGGAGGAAGGAGAAGAGAGGCTAGTGGAAAAACATATGAATATATATATATATATAGATAGATAGATAGATAGATAGATAGATAGATAGATAGATAGATATGATAGAATGAAATGCATTATTTTGCAGAACAACCAAATAAAAAACTTGAAAGACAAAATGACATGGAGAAAATCTAATAACCTTGCCCCAATAGTTTGAGAACACATGCTTCAAGCATATTAGATATAGAAAACTTATTCATTGGGCCATAAATAAAAACTGAAATAAATACCAAAAAAATCTTTCATCTGAACATAACTTAGTAGTTAATATATTTGATTTCTTTACGCCTTTCTGTATGAACCTAAAGCTAAAATTAAAAAAATTAAGAACTTTTGTTTGAAATCTTAAAAATTTATCTATATATAACTAAAAAGAAAAAAATGTTTTCTGTAGTATTGAATAACAACAAATGACTGAATTGTGACTTATGAAATATAGTTAATTGGGACTCTCAGACACAAAGGAAGACTGAAAATTAATGATGTAAACATTTACCATGTAAAATCAGGAATAAGATATAGTAGGCTCCTGAGATTCTTGTAAAATCTGATATTTTTTGTTGTGTAGTAACTAATCAAGCAAAAAGAGGAGGCATAAATAGAATAAGGAAAGGAATATAACTATAGATAAAGATACTTTAAAATAATACATTAGGGCATTTAGCCAAAACACTTGGAAGCTGTTTGTAAAATACTTCAAAATGGATAATACTAGATCAGTGAAAGAAATGAACTAAATAAAGTCTCAATAATTCAGAATTTCTGATGCAACACTTTAAAATATTTTCACATTTAAATAAGAAACATAAGAACAGAGGTGATGGTAGGTATTATTGGTAGAGTTTTCAATTTTTTAAGAAGATGGCAATTCTTACCATGCACAAACTTCTCAAAGAACTAGCAAAAGGAAAGAACACTTTTGAACCTTGAAACCAGACTTGAATTAAAGGCCGGAGTCAGCAAAGATTCAAAAATATTAAACACAATATTGGCAATCATTATAGATGGGCAATATATTATAGATGCTTCATAATTGTGATGAGTTTACCTTAAGACTCCAAAGACAGTTTAACATTTTAGAAACCTAAAACTATCCATGCATTTTATTCATTCAGTTAAGGAAAATATAAGTAAAAATCTTAGTACACAAAGAAGGACCATAAAGACCAAATATTCAACTAATAAGCAAATATACACAGAGATAGGCTATTCACGGTGAAGCTTTAAAAATGAATGTGTATCTAATCAAAATCTATTACAATCATCAGACTAATCATGACTAGTTAGAATTTTTCTTAAAATAAGGAAGTGATCTTACTCTAATTTTTCTTAAATTATAACAGTATTCTGGAGTATTTCCATGCATACAAGATAAAGTAATGAAAAGTACCGGTTATAAAAGAAATAACCAAACCATTATTTTCAGATAATATATATGTATCCAAAGAACATTTAAAGTGTATATATTCTCAAGCACAACAACAGTAATCATATATATATATATATATAGATAGATAGATAGATAGATATCCCAATTTTTGCCAGTCTACACAGAATATATGCTCAAAAGATGATCATAGTATTTTTTGTAATGAAAGGGAAGCTAATCTCAAGGCCCATCACCAAAAAAGTAAATAAGTAAATTGTGATAAAATAATACACTGGAAAACTACATAAGAATGAAAATGCTTTTTAAATATACTGATGCATCATAATCAATATTTTAAAAAATAGCAATGATACTACATATATACCATTTAAAAACATGAAATATATCAATATACCTTAAGAGTATACATGTATGATTAATATATAAAGAAATGACCTGAAATCATTAATGTTAACTTTTAGATAGTGGCATCTGCAGTAAAAGAAAAGAGGAATTTAACTGATAACTTTATAGTATCTTAGGTCAAATAGAAGGCTCTCAGGAACGTTTTACTCTTTTTCTTAACTTTCTTAAGAGGGAAGGATTAACATTACACGTTTTAAAAAATCAATTTAGAATAAAAAGTTAGTGTTTGTTTGGCATAGAGTATGCATTCAGTAAGTAATATTATCATTTACTAAATTTCAATTTTAATAAAGAAATTTATTTAGAAAGTATATCAAAAGTTCAAGTTTGTCTTTAGAGCATTATACAAAACTAGTATGCGCTATTACACTGTTTTTCTCCATTACAGCTTTTCAAAAATCATTAGGATTCCAAGAATTCATTGTATCTAAAGAAGACTTAGTTTAAAATAGCATTCATCTCCTTACTATAGAAAATCTCTGACAGTTCACTATAAGCTGATAGTAAGATCTCTAAATACAGTAGTTTGGAAGCTATTTTATTACAAATGCCACCAACTAGATTATACGATTCCTGATGAACAGAAGTAGAGGTTGAAAAAAAATACAGGTGAGAGGTAAAAAAGAGTTTCCAGGAGAGTGCTGGGCTCTCGTGAGAGATGGCTCAGTTATGGTTAGCATTTGCCAGTCCTGCAGAGGATCAGAGTTTCCCAGTACCCATGCCAGGTAAGTCAAAATCATCTCTAGCTACAGCTCTGCCAGGATCAGACACTCCTTCGGTCTCTGCATTCATGTGCTCAGACCCAGACATACACATAAACACACATTAAAATAATTAGAAATGAATCTTTATTTAGTTGTTCCACTAATAGCTGTCCTACGATAAAAACAGTGGTACCAATATCACGGGCCATTTATTTGATAAGTGGCATTATCCTTTTACCTTTCTGGCATTGTAAGCACCTTAAGTACTCCTGTGTATGTTTTAGGGAGGTAAATTTGGAATCAAAGAATCAGGTGAGGTCATCTGAACTAAAAGCAACTTTAGAGATAATTTTACTAATTTGAAAACATAAACTTACAGATGGATAAGCATGGAGTAACTAATGAATATAGAAAGAAAGAGGAACTCAAAAGCAGCTTATCTCTTAGGTCATACATTGTATTTTAACAATTACAGGGAATTGTTCAAATTGTCCTTTAAATGGTATGGAAAGGAAGACCCAAAGTAATGTTTAATACTTCTTGTAAATGACAGCATTCTGTTGATCCCACAAGCCATAAATTACGTACATATTAGCAAGGAACCAATTTAATGATACTGTAAACACTGGAACTAATTCCAGTAAAGAGACTATGCCTCCCACTGACCCTTCAGAAAGGTTGACTTAACTGATTAGAGTTTCCTTGACTGTGGAGAGCTTGGAATTTTGCAGGTCCGGGCCCTGCTTTACAATTTCTCTTGGGCTATCTTTAGTCCCCTTAACAGCCATTCCTTGGCCACCTGGCTGACCTAATATCCTGTGACTAACAGATAAAACTTTCTGAAATATATTAACAGATCAGCAGCTTCCACCAAGCAAAAGGCTGACTGTTCTCAGATATATCTGAGGCTGGGATTTTCCCTCTTTGCTGTGACCCATCTAGCTGATGTCTCCACTGATACGTTAGGAAAGAGTCTCGAATTACAACTTTATTCTATTACTATCAAAACGCATTAAATTATCACCACATTGGAACATGGAGTTTGGGAAATCCTGAATCTATGTCCTTAGGCCGTGATTACTCATATTTCACTCATATTTAACTAGGCCGCCCCTTTCAAGTGAGAATGGTTATTTATGTTGACAGTACCTTGATAAAAAATACATCATAGTGTATTTTATCAAGTCTCGCAAGTCTGGTACCAGTATATAACTCGTTCTGTTTTAGGATTTAAAGTGATTCATAAGATCTGCAATGACTAACAGCTATTTTTAAGGAGCTAGCTATTTTTATGTACACATAGCCCCGGGTGATAGCTGTCCAGAACTCCCTTTTTGAACTCAGAGTAAGTCCAGTACTTATCATGAACTTCATTGGTTCATAACCTCCTTCAAGTTAGAATGCATAGAAATAATCATGGCTACAGACAATATCCCTAGCAAAAAAAAGGCACGCAGTAATATTCAAAACTGTCCACATAATTTTAAACCATTTAGTTTAACTCCACACATCATCATTCATATGATTCAGTAGGAGTTATTTTGCATTAGTATTTATGTTCATATATATGTGACCTCTGGCCCCCAGATCCAAAGCTGCTAAAAGTTGGAAGTAGTATGTATGTTTACGCACATGTATTCACTATATAGGTATATGGTTTAGTCAACTAGCTCCGATCCTTTCCAAATTTCTAGGAAAAGAATTAACAATTTTAAGCTATTCAAATAACTCACACATCAGTGTTTGGTCAAAAATACAATTTGGTAGGCACTACCATTTCCTTTTACCTTAAGAATACCTTCCTAGGGTTGAAAGGTCAGTTAATACACTTTCCGAATGAGTCAAGTGGGTGACAGAGGATGGATGCCATGCCTTAACTCGGTTTTTTCCCCTTTGGACATGGGGGAAAGAAAACTTATCTTCTGACTCATAATTCTGAGCCCTTCACTTTACAGTATTATTAAAAATACACTACATTCATTACTATTTCTAAAGTGCAGTAGAAACTGGGCCTTTCTTAATCATCTATTCTTTTCAATGAAATGACCTATCTGCATCCTTCCTCAAAGGATAACATTTTAATTTTCGACATATTTTGGCTAGTGCTACACAAGTTATGTTAGCAAAATTTTATGTGTGACATAAAATTTAATTCATCAAAAAGTTTGCCTGTATAAACTAATGAACCAAAACACCTTCTAAAATGAGCTACTGAACAGTTAGCTACATTTTACCTTCTTGCCACTTTGGCCTGGAAAGAAAAAGCCAATTATTCTACCTCTAATGCCAACTTCAGGAAGAAGTAAGAATTACAGCAACATGGAGTTGCTGTGATGGAATTTTAGTAGTGAAAAAAACATTCATACTCATGACATCACGAGGCAGCTTCATTCTTATCCCCTAAGTGTCCACACAGGTATGGCTGATGAGATTTCAAGGCTTCAGGAATGACCTCAGTTTCCTCAAGTGTTTGTTAAATTAGCATGCAGCAGGTTCAAAAAGCAATCAACAGTTAGTGGGGAGGGCTCCTGGCAATTGCTCAACCTTATCACCTCAGTCACCTGCAATCGGAAAAGGGCAGCTCGCCAGAAACTATTCGTCCACGCAAAGCACTCAAACCCAACATCTCCGCCTCACAGCAAGCATAGGCAAACTCCAGCCGCCTCCCCTCTGTTCTGGCACCATTCCCTGTCAATTTCAAAGATGACAAAATTCACTGATAAGGCAGGTGACAGAAGTGCTCAACAAGAAGCGGGACGGGCTCAATTATCTCCGTCTGTCCACAGGCTTCCCTGACCCTCCCCGCATTCTAGGATGGCGGCGGCGGCTGCAGCAGCAGCGAGGAGGGGGAAAAAAGTCAAACCCCCGCTGCTCCCGGCTTGCGCTCGAGCGCCTGCACGCCACCCGCGGACCAAAAAGGTCAAACCCCTGGGCGTGTCTCCCGCCCCTGCCTTTGCCCTTTCCCGGTTCCCAGGGCCCCGTAGCACCCCCAACCATTGGAAAGGATACTCTCCATGTTCGACATGATCTCACGAGTTCGCGGGGCTCGGAGGGGGGTGGGGGCTCTAATGCTCGGGACAGGGACTGGACCGGTGGCGGGTCGCTAGGGCGCGGGGCGGTACGCGCTGCTCCCGGCTTGTGGGGATCCGAGCCCACTTCCTGTTTCGGTTCGGAAAGCAGTGGTGGGTGGAGTCCCGTGAGCCACAGAGGCGGGTCTGGGACGACGCCAAAATGGCTGCAGTGAGTCGCCTCGGTTAGGACGGGCTCCGTCGCTGGGGGGCGGTGGAGATCCGAGAGCCGTGGCCGCCAAGGTCCCTCCCCCTCAGCAGCTTCACGTGCGCTCAGGATAACTCTGCGCTCAACCTGGTCCGGCATCCCACCAGCCTTCTAGTTCTTTCTTTTGTCAACCGGGACTCCGCTTAACGTCCTGCCCCACCTCGAACCTCAGATTTCACACTGTCTTTGGCGTCCCCCATCTCTTTTTCTCAGAACTTAAGTCTTAAAGGATGAAGACAAAGGTATAGGACTTTTAAAGTACTTTTTAAAAAAATTCTAACAGTGTAAAATAAGGGCTTGAGGGGTTAGTGCGGCTGGTAATGTTGAGGTTTTCTAAAGGCTCTGATCCTTCGAGTTTGAGGCTAGAAGGGGAAGGGGGAAAGTGAGGCTCTGCTTACAAGGTAAATGTTGCTGCAAAATACCTTTTCTTTAGAATAGACAATGTGTGATGTAAAATTAATATAAAATCTTTATAATGGGTGGGAGTGGGTTATTATAAGCAGTAGATAGTGCTTGGCGTTTTTTACATGCGACTTACGAAAATGTCCAGAGGTGAATGTATTCGATGTCCTCTCTGGACTTAGGAAAAGAGGGAATCTTAAGCATTATTGGGACGTTTTAATTTTGTTATGATAGAAATTACATGTACTAAGATATAACTTTGAAAGTTGGTATAATTATCGTAATTTGTAAGTGTTAGAAGTTCGTCATTTATTGCATCTTTAAATTCAACCTGTGGAAATGACATGTTTTTATCCTTAGGATTATTTCTTTAAAAAAAAAGCTGGCTCTAAAAGGGAATATTTTGTTTTTTGCTGATGGTGGTTGGCAATGAGTTTCAGATTGTCTTCTAACTAGGAACTGAACTGTCGGTGCTTCTTTAAAGAAAAAAGGGGGAAAAAATCCTTTCTCAAGACAAGGCTCTGAGGAAGTGCAATCTAGAAATCATTTCAATAGACGGAACAGTGTAAAGATTATTTTTAGTTTTGTGTCTCACTTTATAGTTGAAGAACAGAACTTAGGTTATAAAAAGTAAAACTTTGGAAGTTCTATCAGTTTTCCGTGTGAGTTCCACAGTTGTATTCACTGCTGGAAAATTTGGGGATAAAGGTAAAGGTATGTTTTAAAAGATTTTTCCCTTAGCATTTACTATCTTTAATATCATTCTGTCAGTAAAACCATAGGACAATCTACCAAAACTTAAACACTTCTAGGCTTTAAAAGCTGTGAGATTGTTAGAGTTACATGTATATAATGTATAAAAATAAATATTAAATCTTAATTTTTTTCAAATTATAGAATTTCCCAACAGTCATCTTCTTGGAATAAGACTATTTATTAAATAAGATACTTGTTTAAAGAGAGTATTTGCTCTTGCAAATACTCTTAAGTTAAAAAAAAAACCTGTTGTATAGCCTGCACTAAACTTAATAGTTTTTTTTTTATTTTTAATGAGGTCTTTAATGCTTTGAATGCCAAAGTTATCCTCATACTTTCCTTGACTATCTGAGTTTTTAAAGTGAGTTTTATGAAAAAATTAATTTAGCTAGAAAAATTGAAACTGCTTAAACTCTGTGTGTGTTGTGTTAGAATGGCTGCTATAGAAAGAAGTGGCTCCCTGTTAAGATTACAAAGCAGATTAGAAAAGTACAGAAAACAGACTACAGCTTGAATTATGTAGTAAGTGTTTGATACATTTAAACAGTATTTCTAAAATATATGCACCACAGTTTTCTGTGTATGGCATACAAAGTAATTCATTAGTAACCTGTCACCCAATTTCAGGAAATAATCCTATTTTCTCTGAATTCACCTGTGTTCACTTAGCAGGATGTTCCTAACTCCAGGACTCTTTTCAGAAGCAGCTTCTTGTTTGAATTCATATATAATCTCTCCACTTTTAAAAAATAGTTTTGCTGTAGTGTTTGCATTTTGAATCAATATATTAGAGTAACCAGCTTTTTAATTTTCTTATATAAATGAAATCATACTGCTTTGTGCTCCTGTCCTGCTTTTGTAGCTCATCATATAGTTGCTAAACTGTGTTAAAATATACAGTGGTGATGGATTTATTATGCTGCTCTAAAGTATTCCACTGTATGAATTTATCATTAATTTATTCATTTTCCTAATGATAGTATTTGGATTCTTTCTAGGCTGTTGTAACCTCTAGAAATATATGTGCTTAACATATATTTTGATGAAGAGTAACTTTCAAAATGCCCTGTGATATTTGTAAAAAAATTTTGTAAACTTAGGCAAATTTATTTACTTATTTTATTATAATCATATTTCCTTTTGTTTGGGATAATCTTGTTTTTTTGCCTTCTACTGGGTGTAGCAAAAACCTACTACCTTGTCTCATCAAATAGGTTGCTTCCTTTTCCTTTTTACTATGGTTATCCATAGCTTTTTTGGGGGCCAAACTATCTATGAAGATTTAAATACAGCAGTCTAAGTCCCATGTGGGAGAGTAAAATATGATTATTTTCATCTGCTTGTACTTGGAAGGATGAACTGTAATTTCTATGGCTTTCTGCAGTAATGATGAAGATCTAAAGAAAGAGTGAATACCTTGTCTTAAGATGATTCCATAGCTATTGCATGTGTTAAAACTTAGCCTAAACAAAGCTAATGTGGGAAATTATAATAATTCCTCAGGAAATTGAGTGTTTTTCATGATTAATCATGGTTAGTTCTATAATTGAGTTAGTTACATGAATAAGCCTTTTAAATGAAAATATTTATAAAATAATCTTAACTACTAAAATCTTAATATTTGATGTGACTGCTTTGTGACAATGGCTTTTGTAACTTTTTAGCTAATGATTTTGAAGTAACTAGAAAGTATAATGGTTCATTACAGCTAAGCACCATTGAACTGGAAGGAAAGGAATGCTCCACGAATGAGAATAGTGTAGTTTTATACAATATTTTTCAGATTTTCCTGTCCTGTTAAAGTTGCAGGTCTTTCTAGATGTTCTCTAGGGAAAGAAGTTCAGTTGTAGAAATGCTGGAGAAGTATAAACTGAGAAGTTTTCCTGTTTAGAACAGAAAACCTTTTTGTTATGCCATTTCGGATCTCATTTGCAAATCGTACCAGCAAAAAAAAAATATTGAAGTAACTGATGAAAGAGATTAGAGCTACTGAAGAGATAAAGCTCTATTTGTGCTAGCAAATAGAAGACCAGATGAAAACATAGTTTAAACACAAGCAATATGGTCAGGTGTGGCGTCACAGGCCTAGAAACCTAGCACTCAGGAGTCAGAGGCAAGAAAATTGCTGAAAGGTTGAGGTCAGCCTGGTCTACATAGTGAGGTCTAGGTTAGCCAGGGCAACATAGCAAGATGATTTCAAAAAAATTATTCTCCCCAAAATAAATAAATAACACTAACAAAACTAATACAAACAAAAGGAATAGGTCTGATTGATTGACATAGGTGTCCTAAAAATCATTGAGTTTATGATTAGAAAATGATAAATGAATTTATGAGATAAGAAATATAAAGAGATAAAAATAAAGGTAGGCATGGTGGTGCAAGTCTGTAGTTCCAGCACTTAGGAGGCACTTAGGCAGGCAGATCTCTGTGAGTTTGAGGCCAGCCTCATCTACAAAGGAGTTCCAGGATAGCCAGGGCTCTTATACAGAGAAACCTGTCTCAATAAAATAAATGAATAAAAAATATGTAGATATTTATTCTCTAGATTTTATTCTTATTTAAATAATAAAGGGTGATATTTGATCATTACAGTGTCTACAATCATCAGAAGAATATTTTTTCAGTAACATCTGATTTTCACAGAGCAATCAAGACAAAATTTTCCCTCTGTCAGGAAACCTTTTGAATACTTTAATAATCAAAATAAAATTACACTTTATCACTAAAAGATGTGATTGATTCTTAAAAGATGGTATGATAAGAAAGAATAAAGCATTTGCTGTCATTAGAGATACTTTATGCTTGAGAATAGTTCCACATTAATTTTAGAAATTGCATGATTGACAAATTGTTTAATATAGATATTAATATGCTGAGAAACCCATTATTAAATAAACCTTTTTCTTTATTATTTTGTCATGCAGACACTATTTGAAGAAAATTGTTAAGTGGAGAAGTAAAAAGAGATTTTTTTGAGAAGTGCAAATGAAGACAAAGTAAGAAAAAATAGTTCCTAAAAAAATCTCATGTATTCTTACATTCTATTTTGTTGGCCACTGAACCAGCACATTTACCTATAGATAATGAATTTCTTTACTACTTTGTTATGACCATACAACTCTTCACTCCATACTGATTTTCAAGTCAGAACTCCATCAAAGTCATTAACATGGCTCTTATTAGTTTATCTAGTAAAATTAGAGAAACACCTAAAATGGTTTTTAAAATTTGAGTCTTCTGTATTTATTGCATTAAATAATTTTGGAATATATATTGTATTCGATAATTATATCCAGTGGTTCGGGGATATTATTCTACAGTGTGATCACAATTTTTTTCTCTGGCCAAAGATTTCTCATATGTTGCTATAGGCATTTGAGTTGGGACAGTTCTTTTGGAAATGGGGCTGTCATATGCAGCATAGGATGCTCAGTATCATTTCTGTCTCAGTCTGTAAACCAGTAACCCCCTCCAAGTTATGATGTAGCCAAATATGTCTTGAGATATCACCAAATATTCTCCCTGGGATGCAAATCAGTCCTAGTTAAGAATGACTTAATCTCACTTTAGAATTTTTTTAACATTACCTCTCTATTAAGCCATCAAGATTGACAACAGTAATAGCAACAAAAATAGATTTTATCCTGTTTTTTTTTTCAGATATACCACAGTGAAAGCTAAGCGAGCAATATTATTAGGTCTAACTTTTGAAATACTATAGTTGGTAAAATTAGAGTCCACGCAAGTGTGTTTGTGTGTGTGTCTGGGCGTGCATGCACCTGTGTGTGAATGTGTACTATGGAGACTCAAATTTGGCCTCAGGTTTCTTCCTCATCACTATTTATTGAAGCAGAATTTCTTGCTAAGCCAGCAGTGCTCACAAATTTCTGCTAGTCTAGCTAGCTAGCTTTCCCCACAGATCTTCTGTTTTTGTTTACTGTTTGCTAGGATTACAGGTAGCTACCATATCTGTCCAGCTTTTAGTTGGATTCTGGGGATCCAACTCTAGTTGATCCATAGAGGCATCTCCCCAAACCAGGAAAGAGATTTTGAAGTCTTCTTAATTTCTGTTCCCTTTGAAGGCTGAGGAAAGAGCAAGACATTTGGAGTCATTAATTCAGAGCTAGGTTTCACTAGTTACACAGTTAATCATCTTAGTTTAACTGGTATGGATTTTGTTTGCTAAAGTATGGAAAATTTTGATTTTGATAGTTTTATTTTTAGAATTAGATGCTATAGTATTAAAATTATTAAATTAGAAAATCTGAGAAATCATAATAATCTTTGTAGCTCCTAATCTAAAAGTTAGCCATCATTAATAATGGTACTTGTAAATAAAAGTAGAAGATATATGATATAAACACATGGTACATTAGTATTTAGTACTTAGAAAGTATCTAGAGAAGGCCAGCTAAACAAGTACTATAAGGGCATTAATTAGATATAATAGACTATTAATAATATATATATATGGAGAGAAATAATGTATATAAATTTAATGAATTAAGGTGAATAAAATTAGTAAGCCTGTGTAGATCACATTTGAATTTATATTTATGCAATCTCTACAAATAAGAGTACATAGTCCATTTTATAGCATATTATTTACAAAAAGTATATATTTATCATGTATGTGCAAGTTCCTGTGAGGCCAAATGGTATTGGATTCCCTGTGCTGAATTTACAGGAGATTGTGAACCACTTGATTGCTGTGGGACAATGGTCTTGTACTTTTTGTCACTTGTATTTTAATAAATAACTGGTTGGCCTATTAGCTCAGACTTCTTATTAACTAATTTCTACATCTTAACTCATTAAGGTTTGTAATGTGTAAGCTTATCAGGCCAATTGTCTATTTCATTTAAATATCCTTGATATAAAGAGTTTGCCATATTTTTTCATCTTCTTTAAATCGCACAATTTTAAAACCATGTTGGTAGCTATCACAGGTTTACTGCAAGTTAATATTTCCATGTATACCATTTTGTTCTATAATAGGGATATGGGTAAAACATTAATGTTAAATATCATTGCCATAGTATTAAAATAAAAGACATTCAATTAAAAGATAACTTGAATATAGGAATTTAGGAAAATATATAGAAGTATGAGAAGCCAAGCTATGGGTATTCCTTTTCAGAAATAGCAGCTATTTCTTTGAATAGTAATTATGTTTCCTATAGAAGTGATTTTGAGATAATCATTTTTGTGATACAATGTCCCAAATTCTATACTGAGTCAACAGAGATTCACAATCTTATTTCACAGGTGATTGTGTATTTATATTGTCTGAAAACAAACAAAAATGTGAGTTGATATGATAACTAAATTCAACTGTGTATTTTTCTTTTTTTCTTTTTGAATTTTTGAGACAGGGTTTCTCCGTAGCTTTTGGTTCCTGTCCTGGAACTAGCTCGTGTAGACCAGGCTGGCCTCGAACTCACAGAGATCCGCCTGCCTCTGCCTCCCGAGTGCTGGGATTAAAGGCGTGCACCACCACCGCCCGGCCAACTGTGTATTTTTAAAGCAAGTCCTTTATAAAAACTTAGTAAGAATTAGACAATGATTCATATTATATGAAAAACAATAATCTTAGGTCCTAGGGATAGTTCGGTGGTATAATGCTTATCTAACCTGGAATTCATAACCTCTGAATTCCATCCCCAGCACCAGATTTAGGGAGAGGGAATAGGGAGAGGGATGATGAGAAGAGAGGGAGGGAAGGAAGGGAAAACGGAGACAATAATAGCCATGTGTTTTATCTCATTTTCAGACTTCTTAGTGAAAATTTGTCTCGTGATTCAAGTCCATCTCATTGAAGTTTTGTTATCCAGAGGTAAGATATAAAGTTTAGTAAGACAAGTTTAAAAATTGCAGGTTATTTTACTTGTACAAGAACATATGCCATGCTGATATGAATTAAGTCTTTAATTTTCAAATGTTAATCTTCAGAAAAAGATGTACTTACGGACAGTATAGAAAGATCATCTTAAGAAATCTCTGACAGTTGCATTAAGGAAAAAAAAAAGAAATGAATGTTCAACTTTGAGAAATAGCTGTAAAAATTATGAGCATATATTTTGAAAAACAATGAAATTTATTCAAGGTTGGTTTCTGTTGCTGTGATAAAACACTGACCAAAGTCTACTTGGAGAGGAAAGGGTTTATTTCATCTTAAACTTCCAGGTCATGGGAGGAAGTCTGGCCAGGAACCAAAGCAGAGACCACAGCGAAATGCGTCTTAGCGATTTGCTTCCCATGGCTTGTAGGCTTGCTTTCTAATACTACTCAGAACTGCCTTCCAAGGGATACCACAGCTCACAATGGTCTGACCTTCCACATCAGTCATTAAGAAAAATGTCCCCACAACCTTGCCCACAGCCAAGCTGATGGAGGCAATTCCTCAGTGGAGGTTCCCTTTCTCTAAGTGCACCTAGTTTGTGTTAAGTTGACAAAAACTAACAAGCACACTATTCTTTTCTCCTTTCTTATGATTCTAATTTTTCTGTATTTTTCTTATCATCTGCCGTAATTATTATCTGCTCTATACACCTTTTAGGTACTTTAAAAGCCAACTAGACAAATGGCAACTCAAGCTGAATGTATTTTCCATACTTTAGATCCAAATTATGGTTTGTTGGAATTTTGGGGAGGAATACATTCAGCTTGAAAATTTAGTCAATGTTGTTACAGTGTACAAAACAGGTTCAAACCAAGTACACGGTACTTTGAGGTTCAGATACTTCACCTTTCTTCTTCTTTTTTTTTGCAACTTATTTGATATAAAAATAACTTTATTTTAATGAACTCACAAACAAAAGTTTGCATGAAGCTACATCAAGGTAACCCCTCAAAACATTTGCCTGTAACCAAACTCTCTGATTCAGTGAATTTCAGTGTCTCTCTGTAGTCTGTGCGGAGGATAGCTGTGGCTATGGACCGTTCTATAGTCTGTGTGAAAAACAATTACCTTTACATTCTTTTATTATTCATGTGTCTTTTTGCCTATATTCAGTCTTTCCTCACCCCTTACTATTAATTACCATTTTTGGTCCCCTTTCTAAATGATATACTATACACATATTTATGCCGGTTTACATATGTGCATATGTATCTGTTATGGGCTAGAATATGTGTATGATTTTTTCCCTGAGATTGGGTCACCTCAGAATTAGAATTGTACATATTTTCTATTATATATTGAGATCCTTTAAAACTTTTGACAATGTGCTGTCTAGAAATTTGAAATCAAACATTCAGAATGGTTCAATCGTTGTAACATCTTCTAAAAAGCAACATTAGTTATTACATACATTATATTTATACTTTTATGTGTGCCCTTTCTCTTTACTTAGTTTATATTTGTCTTAAGGATGAAGTCATTTTTCTTTCATGTGCTTTTGAACAGTCAAACCAACATAATTCCTTACCAATAATCAAAACTTAACATGTTTTAATATTCATAAGGTATTGACATAGAGCTATAATAAATTAGAGATATCTTTTTTATTCAAAGATATGTTTTCATATCTCATTTCATAACTGGGAAAAAGTGTGTAAATACCCAAGAAATAAGAGATAAATTCAATCATTTAAAAAGTTTATAATCTATTTTCAGTGGCTAATATGGCCCTTTTGAATCATTTTACTGAAGTGAATGCATTCAGTTGAGGATTACTAGTGTAAGATAGATAGCAAATTATTTTTACATGAAAATTTTATTTTATTTTGTGTGTATATGTATGCATATATGTTCTTACCCGTGCATGAGGAAGATGTACAATTGCAGGCAATAATTATCTGTCTTCCTGGTGATAGAATTTAGGACATCAGACTTGGCAGAAAATTTCTTTACCTATGGAACCATCTCACTGGCCCAGATAGCAGATTCTTTCTATTTAAGATATACTTTTGATAGCTCTTATGGGCTAGGCATAAATCTGCTTCCAACAAAATTAACAATATAACATACTTTCATGAATTTTAGTTGTCTTTTCCAATAATGAAAAAAAATAAATTTGTTGCTAGCAAAATTGTTTATAATTTCATGAAAATATAATTAAGAATGAATTAATACTGTGTTATTTGATTAATGAACCTATAATTTCCCAGTTATTAAGTTTCTACTAGAATACTTTTCTGATCAGTTGTTCTTTAAGAGCACCATACCCAGACACAAAAGAGCTTTTGTGTTATGAGTAGCCAAAAATTTCTCACTCTTTCATGTTGGTGCTATAGAAAGCAAGTTCTAGTTTTTTTATTGTTTTATCTGTATAAAGCACTTTTACCTATAGAAATACAGGAAGGACTTAAAAAATTGTGTCATTTCTATGTGGAATAAGGAAAACTATTTTGAAGTTTACAGTCATAAGAAAATGAGATCACATACATTGGGGAATGCACAGATTTTTATTACACTCAGTAGTTTACATAGATACCTGTATCGGACTTACAGGCTCAATTTCATTTGTAGAAAAGTTTTCTGTATATATTCTTATTAATGTCAAGAGAGCCAAGGGATACCTGTGTTGAATCAAATTACTTGGGATATATTTCAGATTACTCTTGGTTTTTGGAGTATTTTTATACTTTGAGTCATTCAATTTAGAGATTAATAGTAATAGTTTTTGTAAAACAGGTTAATTGTTAAAGATTTATGGCATAAACAAAATTAATTTTAATTAATTTTGGATTTACCCTAAATTAGAACTAGAAACTAGTCTTTAGTAAGTTATAGTAGTGTTTTTCTTAAAATCCTGGAATGAAGAAGTCACTGGAATGTTTCAGCTTGTTATGTATTTGTGATATGGGAGAACAATGATGTGCTGTGTTTAATAGCAGTTTCAGAGATAATATAAAACAGTAGCTCTGCTTCCCTTCACATTTTCAATAAAGGCAAACAAAGACCAAAGACTGCCTTGTTTGGGACAGACTGAGTGTCAGCAATTATAGAGAAAAAGAAGGAGATTCTCTATATAGAAATGTACAATTTGTAATTCACATTTTATGCAGTAGAAGTAAATATTCCTCAACACTATATAGGGCTTAACACAGAATAATGTATTCAAGGTTTTGAATTCTCAATTTAACATATATTTCATATATATTTATATATTTTTATATTTTGTATATGTAATATACTATCTCATTTTAAAGAAAAGTATTAAATGTTATTTCCCCAAACAAGGGAATTAATGTATGTATAGATGGCATAATTTGAAAGATAGGAGGAAGTACTTTGTACTCTCCCTTTCTCACAAGGAAGTGTAGCATAAAGCACTAAAAACTTTGCCTTGAACTTCAAAATGGAATTTCCCATCTAGAAAAGACAGGGACAAATTTTTCTCTAGGAGATAAAATATCAGTATATATTAATATCAGCAAATAAAGATCAAAATATTATTTTAGAATTAAATAAATATGTGTGTGTGCGTGTGCGTGTGTGTGTGTTTAGTGTAGTGTGGGGAATGGAACCCAGGGCTTTGTACACACTAGTCAAATGGTCTAGTACTAAGTCATGCACCTGATACCTGTGAATTTTTTTTGAGACTGGGTCTCACTGCTTAGCCCTGGATGGCCTGGAACTCACAGACACCCACCTGCCTGAATTTTATATCCTGACTCTGCCACCTATGACTTTGGGAAAAATCAGTTGTCTGAGCTATAAAATGACAGAAATACAACTATAAAATGTCAGAAATACCCTTTCCATAAAGATCTCATAAGTATTAAATGAGATGATTTATTTAATATATTTAGCAGAATACAAGAAAACAACTAATTTTAATAACTATTGGGAGTGACTGTTTTACATTTATGAGCAGCAAAATGGTAGTAGAATAATTATAATAGTATTATATTGTGGCTACACTTTCCAATGCCATAGCATGTAAACATTTACTCAGCTTTTAGTTACTTTGATTGGTTTAAATCTCACTTGTGGTATTTAATAGATTTGTATTACAGCCTAAAACAAGTTGAAATTACTGTGTCACTAAACAGATTGCCACAGTGCTGACTGAGTGACATATGTATGTATATTTCTTCTGGAACTCATTTTGCAAATTCATCAGAAATCCTTAATTTGCCTGCAAGTCGAACAATTAAATGTTATTACTGAGAAAATAATGAAGTGTTTTATTTCCCTAGTTATCTTGACTCCAATATAGATCAGGACATCATTTATTGTATGAAATATAATTAGGATTATGTTGATTTATGAAAGTATACTTAAAATTGGAAAGCATTCCAAAAAAAGTTTAAAAAATATGGTATTTGCTATAATTTCTTGTAAGGATTTCAGTGTTATTCTTTGGCAGTGGATATGAAAGCTAATTGCTTTCTTTTTCTCTTTGCTTCTTTTTTTTTCTTGGTTTTTGAGATAGAATGTCATTATGAAGCCTACACTGGCCTCAAACTCCTGTGATCTTCCTACCTTAGCTGCCCAAATTCTGAGGTTATAGATGTGAGATAGCACATCTGCTTGTAACTCTTGTTTTGGTTCGACATGAATTGATTTGTATTTTGAGCATAGGGTCTTACTCTAACAAAGGCTTGCCTTATAATTGTATCTGAGGCTGGTCTTGAATTTACAATTGTCCTCCTATCTCAGCCTCTCAGTGTTTATTAAAACATTCATATAATCATTTTTATTTCTTTTGTTGTTGTTGTTGTTGTTTTTCAAGACAGGGTTTCTCTGTAGCTTTTGGAGCCTCTCCTGGAACTCACTCTGTAGACCAGGCTGACCTGGAACTCAGAGATTCACCTGTTTCTGCCTCCCCAGTGCTGGGATTTAAGGTGTGCCATCGCCATCCAACTTCTTTTTTATTTCTAGTGAAGGGTAACAATTTGGATTTGTATTGAATTGTCTATTGTTCATTTTTTTCCATTTAAACATCAATAGTCATATGAAGAATATTATTACTATTTCCATTTACAGATGAAAAACATGAACAAATGTTAAATAACTTACTCATAGTAACATTGATTTCAAGTTACAAATATTCAGATTAAAGCACAATTATGTTTGGCTTTCAAGAAGACCATATTACCTTTTGTCTATGCAGCACTGCTTTATTTAAGACTATCTAAGGTCTGATGTACTATGTTGGGCACTTTAGAAAATACTGTTTTAATTTTCATGGCATCCATGAGATTTAAACATGCAGTTTTGTAAACAAGAGATGTGAAGCCTTAGTAATTCAAATAATTAACCCATGATTGCATATTAAACCAGAACTGAAATGTGAATCTGTTAACAAAATGGCAATTCAAGTCTAATAAACGTACCACACTTTTTAGTTCAAATAACTAACGAGAAATGACCACAATTCAATAGTTGTTTGTATGCTATCATAACGCAATATCTTTTACCACAATTAATACAAGTTACAAATATGATTTTATATTTTCCAGTTCAGTATTATATGGAACATGATACCTTATGATAATTGTTACAGAGCTATTGTTAAATATATTAAGGGGTTTCTTTGATTTAAAACATAGTTTATTACAGATGGGCATGTCTGTAATTCCTGTGTCAGGAACAATGAGCCAGGAGGATTACCATAAATTTGAGAATAACTTAGTTGACATAGCAAGTTCTAGACCTGCCAGGACTATAGAGTAAGGCCCTGTCTAAAAAAAATCAGGATAATTAATAATGAACATAGTTTGTTTTATTTTATTTTTATTACAGGACTTTGCTATATAGTCTTTCAGCTCATTGTGTAGCTAACTCTTGCTTCAAACTCATGCCAGTCCTTCTGCCTTGTTTCCCCTAATACTGGGATGTCAGGTGTATGCCACCAAACCTGACTAATTGTAAATAGCTCAACAACTTCCAGTGTTGCTCAATTAGTTATGCATAGTAATCTAAATATCTATGTGCACTATGTGATGACTATTAAAAATACCCATTAAGTAAAGTGAATTTAGAGGTTAGTAGGGGTTGGGGAGAAGGAGAAAGAAATGGAGACTTCTTCCATAAACTTATAAATCATAAAATGTCAGGCTGAGGATAGCTCTGGTCAATTTTGTATTTCCTCTTATTTATAGTAAAATTGAATACCTGATTGTATTGACTAAGCCAATAAACATCAGGTGCCATATGGGTTTACATGTTATTTGGTAGAAAGAGATTTTTTTGTCTTTCATGATAAATAACATAATATGTTTACACTATTGGGCTAGATGGGAAATGTAAAGGCTGGTTCTTTTTGAAGGATTATATGATAAATCTTTGAGATTGTTTAATATTTTACTGCTTGTAAATGATTAAAGTGTATGTTCTAATTGTATATTTCTCCTCATTTTAATTTTCCTCCTTTGAAAGAACAAGAAATAATTTAGATACTGAGTTCTAATTTTTATAATGGTAATGCCTATTTATAAAGTCAATAAAGCACCAAAGCATTTTTGTATTTTTAAAATATTGTTAATTTTTCTCTACCATGATTGTAAACAAATTTATGTTCTAGGACTAGGTAGAATCAGAGAGTCACTTATTCAAACTGGTGGCTAAAATTTATCCTTCGGTCATTTTCTCCTTTCATTTATTCCTGTCAAGTCTATTGTTTACCCAAACATTCTTTTCAAATGGAATGGAATGCGTATTAGGTACACATGTTTTTTCAACATGTGTTTTGAAATTAGGTAAATATTATGTTAGGATATCAGTTTTTATGTTCTGTTCTTACTGTTTTGTGAATAAAATCCTTTCTGGACTTTCGGCTTTTCCCTTCTGTCATTATGTTATTATATAGGTTGTTGTTGTTGTTTAGGTTTTCTAAGTAGCCAATATATGTACATGCAAAGTATATAATCTAATCTTACTATTTCTCCTAATCAGAAAAATGCATATAAACATGAATTTTCTAAAAAAATCTTCCATGCATGTTAAGATTAAACAGTTTGGAGGGAATTATCAATTACTTTGAATCATCTCTGTCTTTGTATACTTTATTGATCTTAAGCAACAGCAGGTAATCATAGATAATAATAAATAATTACAGTAGAAAATTCAATGTATGTTAAGAATATAATGAACAACTCAGTCAGGGACAGGGTACTGTCAGTAATGATAAAAATCTGTTTGGCCTTCCAGGCTTGTTTGCATATTTTACCAAATGTACCGAGGATCACAAATATGTGCAAAAGAAATAGCTTAGGTCTCCAAAGTCACAGAATGAATGTTCATCAGAAGTAGGAAATTGTCAATTACTTAGTTTGTTTCACATTTGATTTAGTAGATTGCTTGAATTTCTTTGCAATTATATTATCTTCATCTCTAAATACCATAAAACATTTTCTGCATCAGTTTGTTTTTCTCCAGGCAATCATATCCATACTCATGCCAAATAAATTTTGAAAATGTATCCCAATTCCTTTTACTGCATAATCTACCCAAGCTATTTGATTTTAAGTGATTTTGTAGTTTGAACCTTATTTTCTAACATGAATTGAAAATATTGCATAGTTTTTACATATATGCATATCTTCTTAAACATGTGTACATATAATACAGCTAATAACTTATAAAACACTTGTATATTTGATGGAATGTCCAAGAAACAAATACAATAATATATCTTCACAATAATCGTAGAAATGGAGATAATATGCTCTACATTTTATGTGTTTAATTTACTTAGATAAATTCAGAATAAGTATTTTAAGGCCAGACAAGTGGCATGTACTAGAAACTGGAAGAAAATTCACTTGTGCTCCAGGGTTATTACTTCTTCAATGATTGTTAATTTTTCATCTATTGCTTAAACCTGCTGTGTAATTCTCCCTCCCATTTTAAACTCCTCTTACTCTTCTTACAACCCACTTTAACAGGACTTGTATTTTCTTTTCTTATGCATCTTTAATACCTTTCCCTGCCTCTCATTTGTTTTGTACCATTTATTTCATAAAGCATAATCTCAAAATTCTCATTTTCTAGGAACTATTCCCATATGAATACCTCCTTATTCTAAATACTACATGACTTATTCATATATTGTTTTAGTGCTTTATTGCTTGTTTTATTTCTGTTGTTTTTAAATTGGATTTATATCATTGCCAGGTGTAATTTTTGCCTCATTTTCCATTCATATATTTTACTTTAACAAATGTAGAGAAAACAGTTAAATTTATTTTATGTTCACAGGGGAACTAACTAAAGAAACTGAGTAGATAAACATTTTATAATATACCACATAGTAATTCACTTGCTTTGTCAGCATTTGGTTGATAAGGAAGATATAGATTATATTAATTCATATTATATTCTGTGAAGTTCTACACAGAACATTTGGCTTATATTGATGAAAAATTATAATATAGGTTTATTTTTTAAGAATTTTTTTTATTTATTATGTGTACAGTATTCTCAGTATTCTGTCTGCATGTATGCCTGCAGGCCAGAAGAGGGCACCAGATCTCATTACAGATGGTTGTGAGCCACCATGTGGTTGCTGGGAATTGAACTCAGGACCTTTGGAAGACTAGGCAGTGCTCCTAACCGCTGAGCCATCTCTCCAGCCCCCAATATTTTTATTATTTTTAGGTTTATTTTTAGTTTGATTGAATGTGTTGTGGCATATTTTATGAAGAAACGGAATGGTCAGTTTTTCTCATAAACCAGTGGTCTTAGAACATGATGGTCCTAGATAAAGAATAGTGCTTCTCACCATTGACTAAACTGTGCAGTCATCTGAGAACTTCTAGAGCAAGCCAATTTCAGAATATTTTTTATGTCATCCAGACATCAGTTTCATTTGGGAAGATGTTTTATTGTTAACTTTTCCTGGATCCTGAAGAATTACACTTCTGGCATTCTTGGACATGCCTGCATGTCTCATGCACATGTGACTGTGTGCCCACACACCAAAGATAAGTCTGTGCATGCTCACACACACACGCAAATACATAAACACAGATGAGGTTACTGCCATCACCAACATCATTTTGAAGTATTACACTGTGTAACCTGAGCATAATCTAAGGACAGGACTGCTTCCTTAAGTCATGCTTAATTCATAGCTGTATCATGTATAATTTGCTTAGTATAGGATTTTATTTTACATATCTGTCAATAAAGCAACTTTTGCACAGAGGATAAATTCAGCTTTTTTAATAGTAAATGCTTGATTAATACAAGATAAATCTTTTCCTTATTATATAATAAAGGTAAATGTTCATATTTACACTGTTTACGATTTGATACGGCATATCTTCTGAAATTGATAACTTTGGTATAAACTTTAGAAGTTGTTTTAGCTAAGGTTTCTATTGTTGTGAGAAACATCTTGACAAAAAAACAACTTGGGGAGAAATGGGTTTGTTTCACCTCACAAATTACAGTCCGTCATTGAGAGAGGTCAGAGCAGAAACACAACACAGGAACTTAACAGAAGTAGGCAGGACTTACCAGAAGCCATGGAGGAACATGGTTTACTGACTCCACATTGCTTCCTCAGCCTCCTTTTTTATAACTTTGAAGACCACTCACCTAGTGGCCAACCCACTATCATTAATCAAGAAAATGTCCCATAGTCTCGCACACAAGGCCAGTTTGGTAAGAGTAGTTTCTCAACTGAGCTTCCACTCTCCTAAATGATCCTAGCCTATGTCAGGCTGGCATAAAAATTAGCCAGCACATTAACCATTGAAAAAAATGACCATGCAAAACAAAGTAAGATACCCTGGGGGAAAATCCACATAGGATTGGCAAGTTAGCTCATTTGGTAAAGGTGCTTACCAACAAGACTGAGGACCTGAGTAAGATCACCAGGACCTGCAAGGTAGAAACAGAATCAACTCCTGTGAGTTGTCCCCTGACTTCCATATGTGTCCCAAAGCATATGAGAACATGTGCACAGACACATATATACAAATAACAAATGTAATAATGTTTATTCCACATATAATCACAATCCTTGGCCTCCACAGGCATCCACATGGACATATATACTATATCCAAAAAGGCTAAAAGTACATATTTTTCTCTTCTTGTGATGTCTTATATTAATTTATTATTCAAACTTCATTTTTTCACAAAATATTAAGATAACTACAATATCATCTTTAAAGAAAAAATAATGTTTGAGAATTCTGAAAGCTGGCTAGTTATATTCATAAAAGTGGCATCAATTCCGTTCTTGTTTTATGCAGCTAACTTTTAAGCTTATATAGCAGCAAGAATTGACAAAATCAAAATAAGCAGCATAGTGACATGCTTGTCAGACAAATTAGTCTCTGTTCTTAACTCAAAGCAACCTGTGATGTACTTTTTCTACAGAATAGACTGAATTTTTAGCAAACTAGTCTAATTTCTGGTTCCATTTTCATTCTCTGATAGTTATATTGTAATGGCTACCCATCACAAAATCAAGCAAAAATATGTGTTGGACATGACAATATACACATATGTATGTATGTATGTATGTATGTATGTATGTGTATGTATGTATGTATGTATTGTAACTATGAATTTGAAATCTTTGAATTAGCTTACTGGTGTAATTTGTGAGCAATTAACTTCAGTTTATTGAAAGGTATTTTGATTAAGTCAGTACAGATGCCATTAATGTTTTATCATTTCTTTGAGAATGTAAGTTATTATGAAATGATAATTCAGACATTAAAATGTTTACAGGATCTCAGGATTATCAATAGATAGATGGTTAGATAAAGTATAGAATATATAGCAAAAGATATAGTAAACTTATGATAGATCATTATATTTTATAGTCTGATAAATTCTTCCCCTCTGTTTTCTATGAAAAAATGTACAAAAAATTTATTGTATTTTAAGATTTTTTAATGAACAAAATTAAATAGAATATACTGTTTCTCTTCTTGCCACTGGGGAGATGGTTTAGTGGGTAAAATGTTTGCCACATGAGCCTGAAGTCCTTTCAGATACCCAGCATTCATATGAAAGGCTTGCCATTACAGCCTGTGTCTAATTTCAGCCCAGGGGAGCAGAGACAGGTAGCTCCTTGCGGCTTTCTGGCAGCCTGCCTAGTTGAATTGATGAAAGACTCTGTCTCAAAAAGAAAGATGGAGAGCAACTGATGAAAAAAATCCAACTTTCATATCTGTCTTTCACTGAACCTAAAAGAATATTTTCCTTAGCACATAAATACATGTACACATGCATATACCATACACGTGGAATTTTCAAATATGCTATTTTTCTTCTTAAATTTATTCTAATTTATTACTAAAAGCTTTAAATATGGAAAAGTTAGAAAATAAAAGAGAAAAGACCCGCCATACTGAAAAGTTAATGTTAAATTAAGACCTGAGGAAAATGTGAAAGGTATTCTAAACGAGGTAAACTTCAGCTTTAGTGTGCTATGTGTGTTTACAGAGCACAAAGATGGACAGTATAGTTGGAGTAGATATGGAAAGAACAATTGAAACACATTAGGTAAATAATAAGGGAGCCGAGTCATGAGGCTTTGTAGGTCATAGTCAAGCTTACTTTTACTTGTATTTTATTTGGCTTAGTACAAGTGGGGATCTTCTATAGAGGATTCAGTCTTCGAGTTTCAAAGGATTACTCTAGGTTCTTTATTGACAAGATTGCTGGGAGTTAAAGGCAAGTACATGGAGACCAACTAGGAAACTTGCATTAATATGTGCAATAGATGATAGCTTGGATTAGAGTGAAAGTGATGGGTGGCAAGAAATGACTTGGAATCTGATTATATAGTGGTGGCAGAAATCAACAATTCATTTCGATGGTTTATATTTAAGTGTGAAAAAAATTTAGAGTCCGTGATTGATGTGGTAGTATCTTCTATCTATCTGTTGCTTTCATTGGTTAATTAATAAAGAAAACTGTTTGGCCTGATAGGGCAGAATTTAGATAGGTGGAGTAGATAGAACAGAATGCTGGGAAGAAGGGAAGTGAGGCAGACGCCATGATTCTTCAAACCGAGACGGATGTAGGCTATAATCTTTCCTGGTAAGCCACTACCTCGTGGTGCTACACAAATTATTAGAAATGGGTTAATCAAGATGTGAGAGTTAGCCAGTAAGAGGCTGAAGCTAATGGGCCAGGCAGTGTTTAAAAGAATACGATTTGTGTGTTGTTATTTCGGGTTTAAAGCTAACCATGCAGGAGCTGGACAAAACGAAAAGCAGGCCAGCTCGCCTCTTCACTACACATGATGACATGGTTAATTAGGGTCTTGGCCCAATGCTTAGCTGCGAATCTCTGCATCTGCTTCCATCAGTTACTAGATAAAGGTTCTATGATGGCATTTAAGGTAGTCATCAATATGGCTACACCTTTCTCAGTCTAGATACAGGGGGGACAACCTTGGTCCTGTCTCAAGTGATGTGACTGACTTTGTTGACTCCCCAGGACAGGCCTCACCTTCTCTGAGTGGAGGGAAGGTGGGGGGGAGTATGAGGAAGGGAGGGAGAGGTAACTGGTATTGGCTTATAAAATGAAAAAGGTTGTTTTTAAAAATGAAACAAAAGATTAAATAGGGAAATTAAATCAGTAGAATTGTTTAATTTAAAAGAAATAATATGAAATGCTGTTAGTGAAAAAAACCATCAAATGGAGATGGGGGGACTACTGAGATAGTATCTTGTGTATTTAAGAGAATAGATTATGACCCAGGGACAGGGAATTTCTTTTGCATGAATGTGGATAATTCAGTCATTACTAGAAGAGGATATGTAAACCTATGTAATCACACATAAAAGAAATATAAATAAGTTAAAGATACTTATAGAATAAGTGTTTTCTTACTAAGGCAGGAAACAAGGTGCTCAAGAGTGAGGACTAGGGGACAGGTATTAAAGGGTCAAGGAAAAAAGAGACACTATAGGCAGTTGTTTGGGAATGTGGGAGTGTGAATAAACTGAGAAGCTTTAATAAGATCATGTGGCTATAACACAATTTTACTTGCAATTAGTCTTTATTAATTTTAAAGGGAGAGTTGTTTTTTCTTCACAAGATACCTAATCTGAAGGAAATTGATTTTGAATTAAAATATTCAGTTTAATGTTCTAGAATTTATTCATTTCCTCATGCACCAAAATTTTTGAGTGTTTTAATAAGATTTACTTATTTTAGTTTATGTGTATGGGTGCTTTACCTGTATGTGTCCTTGACACCATATCCATGCAGTGTCCACAGAGATCAGAAGACGGCAGTGGATCGTTTGCAACCTGAATAAGAGTTCTTAGCCTCCATGTCAATACTGGGAACCAAATCTGTCTTCACTTCAAGAGCAACTAGTGTTCTTATCATCAAAGGCATCCCTTCAGCTCCTGGAGCATTTTTAAAATTAAATTTGTTTTTATTTTTATCTTATGGGTGTTTTTCCATAGGAATACATATATGCCTATGTACCTAATCTGCATTCCTGATGTTCATGGAGGCCAGAAGTGGATAACCTGTAGCTAAAGTTACAGATAGTGGTAAAAACCTCCGTATGGGTGCTGGGAATTGAACTTGGGTGCTCTGGAGGATCATCCAATACTTTTAACAGCTAAGTCATCTCTCCAGCTCCAATGTTTTTTAAGCGTTTAAGACATACTAGACATGAATTCAGTGTTGTAGAATATAGTAGTCAGGAAACATTCAGAGTTTGTTTCTGTGGGGCTTGACAGTGTGGGATAATAAAGAAATTGTCACAAGAAAGCAGAAATATTCATAGGAAATGAATAGTTCCAAATCTGTACTTTAGTGACTGGCCATAATTAATAGAGTGAAAAGTAAGGAAAAAGGGTTGACAAAGTCAAACCATTATTAGCTTCCACAAGATACAATTTTTCCAAATCTATCTAAATTGCAAAGAGTGATGCTAATGCTATTCTTATCAAAACCTAAAGGTAATTTTTAAGAAAGGAATAAGTATATAAAGAAATATTACCTGGAAACAGCTATGAGGAGTAGTATATTTCTTAAATGTAATTGAGGAAGATGCTATATGGTCACTAATCTGGGTTTCCAAGAGGAGAAAATTAAAATCAATTATATACTTCATCATATATGAAACATATAGAAATAATTTCAAACAAATATTTCGATGTTCTTTAAATTCTTGGAGGATTTATCTATCAAATTTACAGAATAACTATTTTTGCATCTTACCAAAATTAATATAAAACAGCTCTGTGATTTAAAACACTGTAATCATGTCCTTTTGATGCTTCTCGGTAACCTTCGGTCTCTATTTGCATTTCAGTTAGTTTCCTCCATTAACTATATTCCCTACAGCCTTATTGTTTTTCAGTGGAATTCACTTGTATTAGCTTATTTTATATATCTATGTTTGCAACTTATATTCCAACTGTAGTTTTCCCTTCCTCCTCTTTCCTCCAGTACCCCCACCTCCCTTATCCCCAAGATCCATTCTTCCTTCATTTCCCTTCAGGAAAGAGCAGGCCTCCTAGGGGTATCCACTGAACATGGCTCTCAAAATACAATAAAACTATGCACAAACTGTCTTATCAAGGCTAGGAGAGGCAATCCAGTAGGATCCCAAGAGCAGGCTAAAGAGTCAGAGACATCCCCACTCCTAATGTTAGAAGTCCCACAAAATCACCAAGGTGCCCAACCACAGAATATATACAGAAGGCCTAGCTCAGACCCATACATACAGGGTCTGCGTTTGTTGCTTCAGTCTCTGTGAGCCTGAGTCCTGCTTAGTTGATTCTGTGGGCCAAGTTCTCCTAGTGTTCTCAACCCTCTGGTTCCTACAGTTCTTCTCCTCTGCCACAGTTCCTTGAGCTCCAAGGGGGAAGAATCTGAGGGATGGATCTGGTGGAGATCTTTAATTTGGGCTCTCTTTCCACCTAATGTTTGGCTGTGGGTCTCAGCAACTGCTCTCATCATAAAGCTTCTTTCTTTATCCTACAGTATAATTAAAATTTCAGTGGTGCACATCATTTAGGTGACATAAAACTTGTCTTATTATCCTTCATCAAACCAAATTTGTATTCTGCTTCCTACAGTTGCATGAATGTTTTTTTAAAGGGATTCATTAAATATGATAATCTGTAACTAACTCCATAAGAAACTCAGACAAGAAGGCAAGCATTCAAGAGAAATATTTTGATTCTTTGTAAATAATTCAACATCCAATTAATTGGTGGAACATGATCTGTCTAGATATGTGTTTCATATTTTGTGTTGTTTGAGTTTTTACAACTATGATTTGATATTTACTGCTTTTAGAAAATTATTTTTCTAACATTTTATTTGTTCATTGAAAATATCATACATTTATAAAATATATTTTTATCAGGTCCATCCACCATACCCTTCCTCCAACTCCCCCTCTGCACCCTGCCTCTCTCCCATTTTCATTTCCTTCCTTTTCTTTTGTTTCTAATGACTATCCCTTAGTCTAATTAGTACTACCCATTTGCACATGGGTGTGGATCATCTACTGGGGCATGCTCAATATAATGTTGACCACCTTCTTCATGTCAAGGAAAACAACGGTCATGCAACCAGCAGCCATCAACTGCCAATAGCTCCTTAGCTAAGGATGGAGATTTAGTAATCCCTCCTCATTTAGTATTTTTATTTTTTGAGAATCCTATACATGCTTACAATGTTATTTTAATCACATTCACCACTCACTTCTAGATCCACTCCCTGCCCCTGCAACCCCAAAACGTTGTATCTTCTTTTATATTATAATGCTGTCCATATATTGATGGGTGTGGGGCCAGTGAATGGAGCATAGTAGTTGAGCTACCAGGGGCCACTCCCTTAAAGAAAATTGAATCCCCCTCCCCTAGGAGAACCAACTGTCAGTGGCTCCTCAGAAGCAGATGCTGTTGAGCCCCTCCCCCTTCATGCTATAATGCTGAGGAACTTGATCTTGTGCGGGTCTCATGCAGACAAGCACGAGTGCTGTGAGTTCATGTGTGCTATGTCACATCTGGTAGACAGCGGCTCGTAGCACTCCTTTCTACCTCTGGCTGTTATATTTTTCCTACTGCTTCTTCAGAGATGGTCCACAAAGCCCTAATTGTGAGGGCAGGTTTATATTGATATTCCATCTCTGGCTGAGCACTCACAGCTGTTTATTCTCAGCACTATGAACAATTATGAGTCTCTCTTATCCACTACCCTCTGCCACAAGAAGCTTCTCTGAGCAAGGATTAGAACAGCACACGTCTATGGATATAAACTGCATTCTACATATTTATGTTTGTAACTCCTTTATCTATCACCTACCATGTTTTCTTTCTTTCACACACACTACTTTCTTCACTCCGCTTATCCCATCAGTAAATGTATGTTATGACTCGTTATATGAAGCGATATGTAACGACAAGCAGTTGCTACTATTTGTTTTAGCTTCTTTTATGCCAATGAAACAATAAATACTACTATAAATAGATAGTTGAGAATGCAAGTCATGTTTAGCAGATGTTACTGGTCAAGTATATATCCAATCTGTAATGCAAATAGTTAACTCTTTTCTCTACTGGTAGCATCAGAAACCCATTTAGCAAGGTTTCCCATTGTCTACGTTAATTTGCAATTGATTGGCCTGATTTCTACCTTTCTGACTCCCCAGAGAACAATTGTTCCACTGTTTTTTCACAACTTAGAGGAATTCAGTGTTCTTTCCTAAGATGTGAGAGGTTGCTCAGTGAAATTAATATGATTCTTGTTTGAAGAATGATCTTAAATTGTATTTTAGAGTAGATCATAACTTAGTTAAAAGAGAGATGAAGGTATAGATCAGTAATAAGATATTTTATAGAGTGTATGGTGTTTGGGGTTGAGTGCCAATAACAAACACATTAATGTGCATGTATGTACTTAATCCAAAGACTTGCAGTACTGATAATCAAGTAAAATTGGAATGGATGGATGTGAGGCCAAATATTTAGATTACTAAGCATCTATTTAGTGATAGCTGTTGTTCACTTGTTTTGTCTTCTACCAAGTTTCCTACTGAGCTTTTAATGGCATTACACTATATTATGCTAATATGTTATCACATTCATACACTGAAAAAATTAAAACCATTTTAACAAAATAGATGAATGTCTGAGCAACACCTGATAGATATTTTATATTAGTTTCCTAAATTGGTTATTACTGACCAATGAAATCTTTTTATAATAATTTAAGATTTTTGCACAATTTTCCTTATATATTAAGTGACAACTCAAAATACCTGATGTTTTATTCTACTTAAAATTTCTCTTTCACTCTATGACTATCTATTTAACTCAGCTCATTTTTAGTTATTTTATGTATTCTATTTATGGATTGCTTTATATATTTTATTTTTTTCTACCTGGTTTATGAGTTCTTCTGATTATATTCTTTTGAGTGAAAATTACATGAATTATAGTATTGAATATATGTAACAAAATTATAGTTATTATTTAAACATATGTTAAGAATATGTAAAATTGAAAATCTTTACTCAATATTACATATAAAATGTATTTCCCATATTTTTACTATTTCCCATATTTTTACTTAGAAACATATTTTTTTACAATTTTCCTATGAATATTTTCTTTCCTTATATATGGGGTTTATTGTCTTATAAATTATTCACAATTGCTTTGTTCTGTTTGGCATGTATGCTACAGTTCCAGGAAAAAATAAGCAGGTATCTGTACTCATCTTCAGTCATTCCAAAATATACTCAGTCCCTTACCTATTTTACTGAAAAAGAATTTTAAATGGGTTATCCAAAATGTATCATTTACATTTTCAAATAATTTACTTCATATTATTACTTAGTAGCCTATCATTAAATTTTATAGTCCTATTAGAACATTTATGAGATAATTATAGGGTAATAGTACATTATATTTGGAACTTTGCCTTTGGAAGTTAGTCTTTAGCTATTTCATTATTTTTCATTTTGGAACTCAAATTGCAAATATAAATTCGAATTCATTTTGACTAAGAATATTTTAAACAGCGTTCATTTGTGAAGTTTAATAAAAAAAAATAAATGGACATTACTCTTCCAATGTTTGTATTTCAAAACTTATAATTCATAAGTCACGGTAGCCATTATAAAACATAGAACACAAATATCTGAAAACCTGTGAGTACTTATATGATTTCATTTAGCTTTATTATTTTTATGTCTAAGAAAAAAGCTACTAAAAGACATGGCAGTGGAATGGGGACTTGGTGAAAGTGGAGAAATGGTGGTAGTAATAATGGGTTTATGAAATTGTTAAAGAATAAATTATATTAAAATATTCTTTAATATAGACTATCCATTTCTTTTAGTTATAAGTATTATTGGTGCAATAGTAATATCCTTTGTCTCCTAGAAACAGTATCCATAGTGTTGTGAAGAGTGAGGTGCAGAAACTGTGGGGAGATAAGTTGATGGGGAACTCTAGAGAAGGAAGTTAGTCTTCAGAGATGGAATGTTGTTAAATTCAAACTCAACAAAGTACATAATCAAAACTGTGGTAAGATTCTATACAAAGGAAATTTCATTTCTCTGACTTTGAATTTCTACTGTGAGTAGACACTAAAATTGATGTTTAACTTTTGGTTTATTCAAAAATGTATTTTATTTAGCTGAAATGAAATTCTATATTGAATATTATGGGAAATGTAGTTTATGAATAATTATGCTGATAATCATAACTGTGATAAAAACTGAGGCATTAATTAACTGAAAAATCCACCAGCAATTATTTGCATATATTTTCTGAGCTCATGAAGAAGATATGATATATATTATCTTTTTTGCATTACCCAGAACTTCCTTTATTCATAATTCTAGGTTAAAAGAGTTATCAAAACTTCCCTAATGTAATTGGATACATAGACTGATAGTGAATAATTTATCAAAATCATCTTTAGATATTTCTTACCTGAAGCATATAAAAGTAGCAATATATTATTAGCTCTCTTTTTTGATAGCAAGAAGTCTTTATCTACAGATTTCATGGAATGAAAGTTAAGATAGGCAAGTATGCATATTTACATTTTTTATAAATTTTTCAATTTCCTGCCTAGAATTTATTTCTTCCAAACATTCATGAGTCATTTCTTTAGTATAGTCTTTAAGTACCTTAAAAGTGAGTTAATTTTTTTTCCTGTAGCAGAGAAATTTAATACAATTAATTATTAGAGACAAGAATCAAATTAATACTAAACTTAGTGGCTTTCATTAAAGCAACTTTATTTTAAGCTTTCAGTGATTGGATTTTAAGTTTTGTTATTTTTTTTAAGAATGTTTGTGCTACTGTTTTGTGTCTACAGATGTAGGAAAAAACAACAATAACACCACCACCACCAACAACAACAAAAAAAACAACAACAGGGAAGCCCTGAATGTTTTTAGCCACTGGGAGAGCAAAAAGTGTTGAAGTGCGGGAGGAGATTTCCCGTGGTAATGCAAGTTATGCAGAAATCTGCTGCAAACAAAACAAGGCAATTGTATCAGCAAAACTGTCTGTGGGCAGAACTTTAGTTTGCTTTGTGTTAGTAAGGACTGAAGAAACACTGGGAAGCTAAAAATCAGTCTCTTCTCCATTCCTGCCTGCACCCCCCCAGTTGTGTGTTTGTGTGTGTGTGTGAGAGAGAGAGAGAAAGAGAGGGTTATGGGGGGGTGGATAGAAAAGTCATGAAGCCAGGCAGCATTTGCAGGGGAAAAGGGAGAAATGGCAGGTTGGGGAGGGAGAAAGGGCAATATTATCATACCAGAGAAAGTTCAGTGCTAAAGGAGACTGGAAGTAATAGATCGCCCTGCCTAAGCTATGAAAAACTCACATAACTCGAAAGTACCGACCACCTTAAATTGTATGACGACAGGTTGCCACGGAAATGGTTTTACGCTACTGGGGGGTGGGGGGAGCCTGGGAGGAAAGGAAGTCTGTGGAGTGGGTGAATGGGACTAGACGGGCATGTTGGGCAAATCATTTCAGCACCTAGTAGCTCTTGGACAGCAGCAGTTAGCAGCCCTGCCAGCTGTTTGCAGGAGCTTGCTTTCTATGTTCTTTTCCTGAAACTCATTCTTTCTTCCTTCCTTCTTCCCTTATTCCTCGGTGTCTTTTGCAACATTTTTTTTATTCTTTTAGTTTTTCTCTTTACCCCCCCCCCCCCCGCTCCGTTTTCTTTTCCGGGCTTCCCAGCAGGCTTCTTCAGAAACCTGACTCTAGCACCCCTCCCTCCCTCCCAGCTGCTCCTTGACTGGTCACTGTGAAGAGGTCAGCAGGTGGTGAAGTGAGTTTGAAGGGCTGAGAGGGTATGGAGAGGGGCTGGGGAGAGTCATGAACAGAGTGTTTTGTTACGCATTTAAGAGGTTTTTTTGTTTTGTTTTCTTGGACTACTGGGTGAATTCCTACTTTCCTACTTCTTTAGATAGTATTTGTGCATCATGTGGAGCATGTATGCGGTCTTAACTATAATTCTGGAGTCCTCTTCCGTCTTCATATAGTCTTTAATCCCTGAGTACTGACAGGCATATACAGAAGAGGAATTAGAGATCTTAAATGATTTGGTAGCTGCTTCTTGGGCTTCTGGATTTATTATGAGTGTCGTATTAGTTAAACATCAATCAGTACAGAGAGCATGATATTTTGTCTCATTATGTAGCTTTGACTTCCATCCAGGAAGCTCTTTGCACTTTAGAGACTTCTCACTAGTACTATAGTCACGAATTCCATTGATAGGAAACAGGAGTTTTATCTGATCAGTTCATCTCTGCAAATTTTACAGCAATTTCCAGAGGCAACAACTCTAATGGGCAATATCAGAAGCAAAAGTATCCCAAAAGTAGCTATTGAATTTTCATAGTGACCACCCTCTACCAGGTAATACAAGAAGAGGAAGAGGAAAAAAGATGCTATATTGTCACCTCCTTATAGTTTTCACTGTAAAGGATTCTGTGCTAAACCTGAAAGAAAGCATAGGTGGTTTACTCAGTAGAGTGCACACTTTCAACATTTTAAAGCAACAGATAGCAACTAAAGCACAATTTAAAAAAAAAAGAAGCAGAAGAAACATATGCAGGTGTATTAGGCAAGAAAAGGAGTTATAAGGTTTTTGTTTCCTAGAATTAATGGCATAGGTTTAACCTGATGTAAAGGCATTCCTTTATGAGCACCATGCCTTTAAATCCAAAGGTGTTCCTTTCTTAAGTGAACAGGTGCCTGGCATGTTTCTTAATTCTTATTATACACATTTTGCCTAAGCCTTTCCACTCAAAGGCTTTCTTGCAGCGTGATTCCACCTACATAAAGAAATTTTGAGAAGTTTCTTCTCTGTACATTAGTGAGAGGACATTGTTTATTTGTGTAAGTATACCCAGTGATAATACTTTGATTCTTTTAGCAAGAAGTGAACTTAAGCATAATATTTGAAAAGACATGTTCAAAAATGAAGTACAGACAAATATATAATTTATATTAGAATGGAAAATACATTACTATGTTATTATATGTCTAAATAGAATTAAAACCTTTAAGAATTCCATCATTTTTTGGCAGAAAAGAAATTGATATTATTCCTTGCCCAGCATGACTCTAACTCTTATTATAAGCCTCTTTAATCTTTGAGAACTATGTCATTTTTACTAGTTTAAAATGTGCATAAATACCTTCATTCAAAATGTAATTAAAGATCTTGCTTAAAAACTAAGCAGTTTAAACTTAACACCCTTCATACAAGCTTCACAGTTATCCTAGTATACATTTGTTAGTAGCTAAAAATTTTGAAAAAGACTATCCATTTCATTAAGAGAATTCAAGACAAATAGATTATTGCAACTGTTTGGGGATACGGACCATAATGAAAATAAAATAAGTTTGTGGATTGGCCAAATTGAAACTATTTTAGTATTAGTAGTGATGTGTTTCATTTTTCAGAATCAAATTTGTAAATGACTAATGCAAAAAGATGAGCGCTGTTGAGAACATCTGTTTGAACCTCTAATCAGACTTGTAACATTAACAGGGCATTATGGCATAAGAGACACAGGACTTTTGATATACCTATCCTTAGGTTTAGAAGAATTATATACTAGATTAATATATACTAATATATATTATAGACTTACATATTCAAGATTTAGAAGAAATCTTGATTATATAAACATTTAATGTAAAAAATATTAAAAGCTTAAAATAAGCCTTGAAATGTCTTTACCTTACTGTGAGTTCCTCACTCTTAAATATATTTGACTTTTAAAATATAGCACATCTGTATTACACTTCCAGATTTAACAATGCCCTGAAAATATTTGAACATGTTACTTAATGGCCCTTTAAAAAGGCTTGTAGTTTTTAATTAAAAATCTTTATCATTTGCTATATTTAACCAGAAAAAAAAGGATTTAGGGTTACTTTTTATTAGTTTTTAATTCAATAAGCTAATAGAAAAAATACCAAAATGAAGGAACGAATTCATTTTTATCATTTGTGAACAGATAATAAAATATCCATCTGTGTAAAAAAATGATAAACACTTTTGTGATTATGACTTTTATAGACATCTGCATAGACTGTCAACAGGGTATTATTTGATAACAGAGATCCTTAAAATATAATGCATCTATAGTTAAACTACATACACAAAATCATTTCTGTTTCATTTGTAAGCAAAACCTGCTTTGAAATTAGTAAAGTAAAGAGATAATGAATATAATTTAAAGTAAAAATTAGTTCTTTAGTTATTCAATTCCATGTGTGTGAGTATATGTATGTGTTTTTTAGACTCTATCATAAGTTATTATAACAGCCACAATAACCACAGAAAATCAGTCTTTTTCTTTTTTTTAAGTATTTTTTTATTTTTATTTTATTTTTTTAATTTATTTATTTATTAAGGATTTGGGCCTCCTCCCCGCCACCGCCTCCCATTTCCCTCCCCCTCCCCTGATCAAGTTTCCCTCCCTCATCAGCTCAAGGAGTAATCAGGGTTCCCTGCCCTGTGGGAAGTCCAAGGACCGCCCACCTCCATCCAGGTCTAGTAAGGTGAGCATCCAAACAGCTTAGGCTCCCACAAAGCCAGTACGTGCAGTAGGATCAAAAACTCATTGCCATTGTTCTTGAGTTCTCAGTAGTCCTCATTGTCCGCTATGTTCAGTGAGTCCGGTTTTATCCCAGGTTTTTTCAGACCTAGGCCAGCTTGCCTTGGTGAGTTCCCGATAGAACATCCCCATTGTCTCAGTGTGTGGATGCACCCCTCGCAGTCCTGAGTTCCATGCTCGTACTCTCTCTCCTTCTCCTCCTTATTTGGACCTTGAAATTTCTGTCCTGTGCTCCAAAATGGGTCTCTGTCTCTGTCTCCTTTCATCGCCTCAGGCAATAAGCATTTTCTATAACTAAGGTAACTAACAACATTTGTCTTAGAATCATTGCACAAGTTTTAGAATTTGTTAGACTTTACATCTAGTTGAAAAATATTATTAGACTATTAGGATGCTTATAACACCCTAATTTTAAAATTTGCTTGAATTGGAATTCTCTGTTTTATTCACTGCAATTTTTTAAATTTATTTTGTTGTGATAAGAGGTCAGTATGAAGTGTCTTTCTCACTTTCTCTATCTAATCTTTTGAGAAAGGGTCTTCTCACTGAATCTAGAACTTGCCATTTCAGCTCTACTGGCTGGTTAGTGAGGCTTTGAGAATTCATGTGTCATCATCTTCCCAGCTCTGTGGTTATAAACATGCACTGCCATGCCTGCTTCTTATATTGGTGCTGTACATAAAACCCAGATTCTCATGTTTACACAGTACTTTTCCCAGTGAGCCATAGCCCAGCTTTTAGGGTAGGTTTTGGTTTTGGTTTTTTAATGAAATGGAATTAGCCAAGTCATGACATGAGGTATTCCTGTTGATAGTAATGATCCTTGATCAATTTCTTCTAAGTTTCCTTTAGTAATAGGATTCTTAAATTATAGCTGCATCAGCACCATCTGGGAAGTTGTTTAAATGCATGTATTCAGATTTCCCTTTTAAATGCTTATTCAGAAACTCTGGAAATGGGACTGAGAAGGATTTCACAAAACCTGTATGTGACGATGCATCATGAAAGATAAGAACTTCTATTTCAGAGCAAGTGTTTTAGCATCATTTATTTAGTGTATATGTCTATACATGTATACATAGAGCTTGTAAGATTATGATTAGAATATCAGTTCGTGTGTAATATGTATCAAAATGCTCTTTTATTTTTTCTTCTTTTTCAGATTGGTTGCTTCATGACTTTACTCTGTAGGATGAAAATTCATATCTTCTCTGAAATATCTACTCGGTCATCACATTGACCCTATAGAGTTCTTGAAGGTTATCTTTACAACGTAAATTGTAAGTCATTCTTCTGTCTCCTTGAAGATAACTTCTCATATTAATAGAGCTGGAAAATTATTAGCGAATTTTCGCTTTTATTTTTGTGGTCAGAAGCATAATAAATGTGTGTGGTAAGGAATACACATTGTAATTTATTATACAAATGACCGTTTCTGACCCTTTGTGAGATAATGACAATTCACTTGCCTTATTTGTATTTCAGATTAATTCAACCAATTAAATAACGGAAACAACTTAGTTTCAATTTCAATGTCTACTAGAGTCATATATATTATTATATCTTATTTATTATAGACACACCAATATTAATTAAGATAGATAGGAAATGTGTTAGCATAAAAAATAAATAAATTGGAAGAAGTTAGAAACTCAAGATTTTCAGGAATGAACTAATAGGAACCTCATAATTTAAGAATTCAGTGTGTGACTATAAGTGTGTATATATATTGTGTATGTGTGTATATATGTGTGTGTATGTGTATATATGTATATTACGCATATGATATGTTATGGTAATTATGATGTTTTAAAATTTTGTGACTCATTTCTTGAGCATATAATTTAACTACAGTACTGAGAAAATGGTAATTTAAAAAATTCTTCAGATAGAATGTGGATGACAGTTGTAGGGCTGGGGCAAAAAGTGGCACCAGGATTTAACCCTACTGCTTGTACTGGCTTTTTTGGAACCTATTTTCTTTGGATGGATACCCTTGCTCAGCCTAGATATAGTAGGGAGTACTTTGAACCTTCCTCAAAGCAATGTGCCTTATCCTTTCTGAAGAGTGGGTGGGAGTGGGGTGGGGCGTTAGGTGGAGGGCATAGGAGCAGGGGAGAGAGTGGGAACAGGGATTAGTATGTAAAATGAAAAAAAGATAGTTTGTTTTCTTTTTAAAATAAAATAAAATAAAAATTCTTCATTCAATAATAATAAGCTAATTTAATAAAAAAGTTTATGTAAAATAGAAGTTTATTTAGTTGTAGCAAGATAATACTAAAAAATATGAACCAGTTATTTAAAAATATCATTTAGATAGTTGAAACATATACTGATCAATGACAGCATTCCTCACGTCCTAGCAAATTGACTTCATGTGTTTATATTTAACAAATGCTAATAATAAATTATTATACACACACACATATATATACATATGTATAAACATATACATTCTTACATCTTCAGGCTAGTCTATGTACTAGAAGACAGAATCATTAGCATAGGTTTCAAGTGAAAAATAGAATGCTGTACACTGATGAGCAGTTTCTCAATACCACATTTCTAGCATAAAGTGAAAAGAAATGTTAATCTTTCTTTTCTTTGGAAGATCTTAGTATGCTTTTGCCTGGGAAACAAAGTGCTTTTCCCTTCCTTTCTCCTATAGTATCTATGTGTAGATCTAGGATATTAAGTATCTCATCCTAATAATTTGTTTTATGTGAAAGACACCTTTTTGATCACTTGCTCATTTATTCTGGTAGTTAGTTCATTTAATCTTGATTTGGTTGACTATTTCCATATAAAGTTCCCATGGACTTCTATACAGAAAATATTTCTTAATATTGAAGAAAGTATGTATATCAATAACAATCTCTTCTCCCAGATTGTAAGACTAGTATTAAGCCATTGAATTTTTTTATTTTTTACTAATATTCAGAAAGGAAATTAATAAAATAGAAATTTCCATTTTCAAAAGTAATTTGAATATTAAGGAAGAATTTTAAAATTGAAAATCGGACAGCCTAGATGTTTTTAAGACTCAGGAATCTTATGCTTCTCTAAAGTCAATACGGACTTTGTGAATGATTTTATAACTATAGAATTAAAGTTACTTTATTGTATATTAGTTGCACTTTGTTCACGCTATCTCATCTCAACTTAAGTTATTGACAGTTTGTCTCACTGTTGTACTATGATTATCCTCTAAGTATTTATATGACCACATACCATCATTATCATGTTTATATGAGGAAAAATTAGAAAAGAAGACCATTTTTATCTTATGAATTACATAATTGCAGTTAATCTCTGAGAAATCTGTTTGAACTTACTAATGAACCAAAGATTTGATATCTTTGTGACTTTTATTTTTCCATATTTAAGAATGATTATATCCATTAATAACATCCTAGTATTCACTTTGTTTCTTATAGAGGGTAAATCTGTTTTGAATCTTTTCATATGCTTTAGGTGTAATCTTAGTTTTAAGATGCTGACATTTCCTAATATTCTTCTTGCCCCGTAGTTATTCTATTGACTTCATAATGTCAGAGATCAGATTCAGCAATCTCACTTGGGATCACATCATAACACTGGATCGCGTGTTAGATGAAGTAATCCCAATCCATGGAAGGGGCAATTTCCCCACGCTGGAGGTAAAACCGAAAGATATTGTTCATGTTGTGAAAGATGAACTAATAAAGCAGGGTATTATTGTTAAAGATACCAGATTGAATGGCTCTACAGCAAGTTACATACTTGCAAGTCATAATGGAATCAGCTATAAAGATCTGGACATTATTTTTGGTGTTGATCTGCCAAGTGATCAAGAATTTCATGTTGTTAAGGATGCAGTTTTAGGCTGTCTACTTGACTTTTTACCAAAAGGTGTTAAAAAAGAAAAGATTACCATAAAGACAATGAAAGAGGCATATGTGCAGAAAATGGTCAAAATCTGCGATAACAGTGATCGTTGGAGTCTCATCTCTCTTTCAAATAACACTGGGAAGAATGTAGAACTAAAATTTGTGAATTCACTCAGACGACAATTTGAATTTAGTGTAGATTCTTTTCAAATTCTTTTGGATTCCATGTTAGATTTCTATAGTGTCCCAAATGCTAAGCTAACCAAAGAATCCTGTCCTGTTGTGGTGGCTGAAAGTATGTATGGAGACTTCCAGGAAGCAATGATACACTTGAAATACAAGCTTATATCTACCAGAAAACCTGAAGAGATCAGAGGTGGTGGCCTTTTGAAATACAGCAATTTGTTAGTCCATGACTTCAAACCAGCTTGTCAAACAGAAATTAAGACTCTGGAACGTTATATGTGTTCTAGATTTTTCATTGATTTTCCTGATGTAACAGAACAGCAAAAGAAAATTGAATCATACCTCCGCAACCATTTCATAGGTGAAGATAATAGCAAGTATGAGTACCTTATGACCTTGCATGGTGTTGTGAACCAAAGCACTGTCTGCCTCATGGGTTATGAAAGAAGGCAGACTCTTAATATGATCACCCTTTTGGCTTTGAAAGTACTTGGAGAACAGAATATACTACCCAATACAGACAATGTAACTTGCTTTTACCAACCTGCTCCATACGTAGTTTTTGAGGGAGGGTACCCAAGTTATTATATAGCATCTGGACCGCCACTTGTTTTCTTCCAGCCATGTCCCAGAGTGCAGTTTCCAGTACAAAATTATATGATGTAAGAAGTACGCATACCAGAAGCATTACTTAAGTACATCTGAAAAGGAATTCTCCAAATTCTGTAAAAGTTAAGATTTATTTTTGTGTAGTTGCCAACTATTTTTCAGCAAATGTAGCTTAAATTATGATAGTAGATTAGGTATCATCTCTAAACTCATTTTTAAGTGATCTTCAAATGTTGGGATGGCAAAAACTTTCAAATGTTTTGGAGTAAATACTTTAAATGATCTTTCTAATTTTACTGACACTTAAGACAAAATTCGCTGCAACCAGTATGTTAAAGATGCCTGCATCTTTGGCTGAAGATAAAAGAACACTTCACATGTTTTAAAATGGAGATGCATAGTGAAAACATGTTGCAACATCTTTATGTCCAGTTAGTTCCTTGTTACACTGTTTGCTTCATCACTAAATAATTACGTGAATTTTTATTGCTTAAATTGAAAATAAGTGATTGCAATGATAACAAATTTAAATGACGTTAAAACAATAGATTATAAACCTGTGTTTCCCAGTAGAATGTGTTGGGTTGAAAATACGGCTAAAGTTTGAAGGACCACTGGAAAAAATGCTCTGGAAAACAGTAATTATGCATCATATAGTAAGAATTTAGCTGATCTGTGGATTGAAAACAAACCTGTAATCTGAACAGTCAGCAAGAGAACTTATTATGCAGAGTTTCTGGCACTTAAATAAGTTGAAAAGAAAAAATAACCAACTCTGAATGCGAAACTATTTTATCATCATCTCCTAAGAAGAAACTAAAGGGAACAAAAAAGAGAAATACCGCCACCAACTATGAAAAGTTAGAGAATTCTGTCATAACTTTTCAGACTTTTGGCTTATTTGATTAACATTCTAACACATCTGGGCAATTTTCATCATTAGTAATTAAAAGTACTTACGACCAAATGAAGCACTTTCACTTTTCCTATCGCAAAGCCTGATTTGTAGTCTGTTCTTTGATGTTAAATTTCAGTTAACACCATATTTTGTTCAGCAATTGTCTATACTTACCATTATTCTGAATATTTATTCAGTAACAACAGATGTCCACTAGTAAATATATGAATGGGATTTAAAATGAATTTCTCTCATATGATGAAAAGAGCCATTGATCTCTTATCTGGGATGATAACAACAAGCTGCTCTCAACGAATGTCAATGAGGCCATCAGAAAACTACTTTTTTTCCCATCACAATAAGAACCAGCAATCAAAATCTGAGAATGTGATACCTATAGATTGTAGTTAAAGTCTCTTCTTGGCATTATAGTATTGAATACAAAAGTACAGCTTCTGTGGGATTTTCAAATAGCCAATATTTCTGATATTTGTGTACCCATACATCACTGACCATTGACATATTCAAATAATTACATTTGTATGACAGAATCCCAAGGCTTTAAAATATTTGGATTTACCCCTTTGGGTGGAGAACAAATAAAAAAGTATTGAACACTGTATTAAGAAATTGTATCACTGAATCTTTCTACATCTTTTTTGGCTATTGGCTAAATTATAGTGATCCTTCTTTGTGTCTTAATATATACACTTTAGTTTTCAGAAGGTAGGACTACATATACATAAAACTGAACTTATTTATCAGGAAAAAGTAATTCTAAAAGATACAGGGAAATTACTTGAGACTTAAAACGATTGTGTTAGTGATATCATTGCTAAAGATTCAATATTTCCCATAGTAGTTCAGTAATAGAATTGTGAAGGTGTTTGGAGTATTTTATAACATCTGCAATCCCATTGCTTCTTACTGGTATTCACTCCAAAGGTTTTATTTCCTAAGAAGCAGTTTTTCCATATTATTATCCTAAAGCTTTAAACTGCAGTGTAGAGAGAATGAACTAAAATGATTGTGCTCACGTTCTCTTGTGAAAAAACTCAACATAAATACCTAATATTTTCTCAGGTTAGAGAATCCAAACATGTTGAATGGGGGTGATACCACAGAAGAAAAAGCTTTAGCCTGTTCCTCATGGTTTTGTTTCCCTAAGCCTTCCTTTATTGCCTACTAACCAGAAAAATACTGTGTATTCAGTGGCATGTCAGCATCTCTCCAGGACTAGTGTAACTGCCTTAAAGAAGCAGTACTAATTCCTTCTGTTCCTTAGTTTAATACATGGGATTTGTTAAAATAAGTAAACAGATGCCAACTTTTTTTACCTGAAATCACTCAGTTATTTTAAAACCCCATTCCAGCATACATCATCTCATTACCAGATATGCACTAGATTGCATATATTTAGTCTCTTCCAAATTCTTTGAAAATAGAAGGTAATATTAGTAAATCATTGATATGTACATTTTCTACTTTTAAAAGGTTTTACAATTTTAGTGCCTCCCGCCAATAATATTAGAGTCAATACAACCAATATTAGCAGGTATTTGAACAAAGAAACTGTGAATAGTGATTTTCTTTAAGGAATGTGGGTGCCCTTCTTGAGCATGCATATTTCACCATACTTCTCCTCTTTACAGATTTAAGACTTTAAAAATACTTTTGGTACCATCACTTCAAAACACAATACTTTTTCAGGCAGTAACTCCAATACCTGTTGTTCACTAACTATTGAAGCTGTATTTTCACTGTTAAGTACAAATCTTTCAGATTCACCCTGAAAGTTAGGAATTGAAGCTAAGCTGGTTTTAAGAGTAAAATTGTCTTCTTTGAAAAGCACTCAAATAAATCTTTAAAGTCAAAAGCAAAATATCCTTCTATAAAATACCGCATCTGGGTACCAAAACAGAAATTATATACATAAGCTCATAAGATTTAGTCATGTCGAGCACTGTATTTAAACATTCTAGCTATAGAACTATATTAATTTCAGTGGCTGTTTACTAAAACAAGGGGAAAACTTGTATAAAAGATATACAGCTCCTGGTAAGCTTGACAGTTTCCAAAAAAAAAAAAGCATTTATACATTTTGCTGGAGGAAGGTTTTGATGTTATCTTTACTTAAAATGTGTTTAACATACATAATAAAACATGGACAGTGTACTTATTAATAGAGTATCATGTAGTGTTTTGATACATGTGGACATTGCTGATGCTTAAATCTGATTAGCACCAGTATTTCCTCAAACACTTTTCTATTCTTTTTGGTGCAAACTTGGAATGTCGTCTTGCTTCTAGAAATTTACAGTCCATTAGTGTTCTCTAGTAATCCTGCTGAAGAGCAAGGTTTTAATTCATCCTGTTTCTCTTCCACATTTCCCTCATTTACTACAACAGCACTTATATTTTTCTCAGTGGCAGGATAGAAAAATTAAAACTAGGGGTTATTTTTTAGTATTTATTTTTACAAAAGATTAATTCCTAGTAAGGAGGGTATCTGGAACTGTTAATTTCATGAGATTGGTATTATAGATGTTCAATTCTAGAAAAGTAACTTCCTTGTGTGCATTGTAGAGAACCCAAATTTAGGCTCGCTGGTTTTCAATATTTTTCATGCCTAGGGCATGTTAACAATCTTAAATCAGAGGCTATGATTCTGGGAATAAATGTTAACTTTTTGATTCTTGAAGAATCGTTGAATTCTAGACAATAAGACAAAGATATCACTGGACTTTTTCTGTCATTTGATGTCCAGATGGGTATAATTTATAAGCTAACTGCTTTTTTAGTAGGATGCATTCAGAGCCATTGTGCACAATGTTTTGTGATCTTGACCTCTTCTGCAGAATTTTTAAGTAGTTGCATTAAAATTAATAGTCAAAACACTAAAAGTTTAAGATCAAAAGGCACTATCTAGAAGCATAAGGCTACAAATTACATAAAAATTTCTATAGCACATTACATTAAAGGATAATTATAGGCAATTTGCATTCATAAATTGTATCGCAATATCACATTCAATGAATAATTTGTTTCAGTAAATATTATGTATTTCATTCAGTAAGCTAACTATCCCAATAAGATTAGAAATAACCTATTTCATTATCTGAAATTTTCTCATATCAACCCACTGCTGTTAGAGAATGTTGTCTTCTGGCTATATTTGCCATTTAAAGGTGACTGTGGAAATCTGACTTCCTCTTTAAATTAAGACCTCCTGCTATGTTAAAGCAGGTCGCATATACCTTGAATACTACTGCCACCTCACATCTACACACCGCCATTATATTTAACTGAGGAGTGTTCTCTTCGGCAGCTTGTGACTTGTTAAACTTCACGTAGCCCTGTTTAGATGACATGAACTGAATGCCACTAACTTTTCCTTCTGGTTCAAAAAGCATTAGCAAGTACAAAACATTTTTCTTTAAAGCCCTTCTTGATGTTAAGACAATGTCTTAGCCTGCAAAACAAAGAAAGGCAAATGCTCAGATAATCCAGGCCATGAACATGTCAACAAATAATGAATGATGAAAGATTAATCTGAGTTACTTTCTTATTCAGGATCCAAAATGACTACTGAATACAATAAAAATCTTACAATATAATTTCAGTATATTCATCTGATAAGAACTAAAGTTAGCATCTCACTTCAAAACTAGGCAAGCTGTATCCATTAGTATGCCTGTACAAGATATGTTTCAGCATTCAGTTGACTTAAACCTAATCATTTAACATGAAAGAAAATGTCAGTGACACAAACAATGTTCAGACTGGGAAAAGAAATACAAACATTTAACTGCAGTTGCCCAGCTCCACATGAAGTTGGTTGCTAATAGTATTCTTTACTATATCAAGAAGAATGATCTTTTAAACACTGAATTGTTTGTGTTTTGTTTTAGAAAAGTGGGCAATATAAGTATAGCTTTATAATGCTTAAGGTGCCTTTCCTATTTTTATATTTTATATCACCATCTTTAGTCTCTTAGTGCAAACATTTTGAAGTGCTGTAATAACTTACCATAATTCTGTAAATAAAATTTTTGGGACTATTTTAGGAGTGGTATATTTAAACAGATGTCTGAAATGTCCAAAGTTTGTTGAATCGTGCATATTTGCTTTAATGTTTAACATAATGTTAATAATGTTTAAATAAGAATAGTTTTTACATTGTTATACAATTTGAAGACTTGTATTACTTTTTTGGAAAATGTATTTTGCTGTTTGACAAAAAATAATATATAAAGAGTGAAGTATCTTTTGTGGAAACTATTTTTGATTCTGATAATAGTATAAATGTATGTTTTGCTGTTCACCATATAGCTCTTATACTTGTATCATTTGCTTTGTGTGTTTGTAAAGTTGTTGGAAATTTTAGTGAAGATATTGTTATTAGACCAAAATAAGTTTTGAAATAAAATGACCATGGAACATGCAGCAGGTCATCAGCTGCAAAATGGGTAAATGCCTATTATTTCAAACGCAACAACATCTTTTTAAAAGAACTACCTGGAGATTTTTCCATAGGGTTTGTGTAGAATCACACCTTTCATTAAAGATGGCAAATATAGAACATAAGAAGCTACTGGCCTTAAGTATATTATAGCTTTGTATCAGGAACTGCCTTCATCATTTATGACAAATTAACCGATTGACACTATCCAATACAAAATACTATCCACAAACCTAAGTACATAAATCGTTTTATTCATTTACTTCCCTTAGCATCATTTGACTGTTTCATTGGTAAACCTTATTTACTATCTTCTCCCATTCAAATTAATTACCTATAATTGACAGAAAATGAAATTAAATACCAGAATCATTTAGAGAAATGGGCCACACTAATATAAGAGATACTGAATCTGTACCCCTACACACATACATCATACCTTTAGCAGAACTTGGTATTTTGGATAAGTGACTAAAGAATGAAAAATGGTTTTGAATAGAGCCATCATTAAAATAATGAAAACTGGTAAAAAAAATAGTAATGTGAATAAGGGAAAAAACGGCTGTACCATAAATCTGGTGCCAGGGACTCTCCCAGGAATCCACAAGGATGACCTCAGCTAAGACTGCTAGCAATAGTGAAGAGGGTGCCTGAACTGGCCTTCCCCTGTAATCAGATTGATGTCTACACTAATTGTCATCATAGAACCTTCGTCCAGTAACTGATGAAAGCAGATACAGTGATCCACAGGCAAGCACTGGGCCAAACTCTGGGAGTCCTGTTGAAGAGACAGAGGAAGGGGGATCAAGGTCATGATGGGAATCTACAGAGACAGCTGACCTCATCCTGAGGGAGCTCAGGGACTCTGAACCAACAGCTAGGGAGCCTGCATGGGGTTGACCTCTGCATATGTGACTGTTGTGTAGCTTGGTCTGTTTGTGGGGCTTCTAGCAGTGGGTTCAGGACCTGTCCCTGGCACTTGAGTTGACTTTTGGAAACTCAATCCCCAAGCTGGGTTGCCTTGCCCAACCTTGATGCAGGTGGGGGGGGAGCTTTGTCCTGCCTCAACCTGATGTGCCCTACTGTGTTGACTCCCATGAGAGGCCTGCCCCTTTCTGAAGGGAGACAGAGGATGAGTGGATGGGGTGTAAAATGGAGGTGGGCAGGAGGGAATGGGAAGAGAGGAGGGAGGGGAAACTGTGGTTGGTATGTAAGATAAACAAAAACTTAATAAAGAAAACAAAGTCACTCACTGTAGTTTGCTTGAGGTTTAAGTAGGCACAGCAACTGTTTAGCCACTTTCTAGGGGTTTAAATTATGGCTAAAAAGAATCAGTTAATAACTTTAATGAAAACAGAGTGTTTTCTCTTCATAATGTAAATTACTAGGTGACTAAGTTTTCAAATCAATAGATGATTGTAAGAAAAAGGCAAAATGACTCATTTTTAAATCTTTTAATATACAAGGATAAGTTCTGACTTACGTAATCCCTAAAACATGGCAAGAATCCTAATTTCCATATTTACAAAAATAGACCTCTTTAAATTTAGTAATAAATGGATATACATAAATTCTAATATATTCCCTAATATTTTGGTTCTATAATATTTTGCTGATGACCTTATAGCTAAATCATGCCTGGTATATAAAAATGTATCATATTTATATATTTCATCAAACATAGTATCACTGTTTCATTAAATATTTAGCATTAATAGAAGTCAGATTCATCAACTTTTGAAACCTGACAATGGTGTCGTTAAATTATTTACATAAAATCTAATTTCTCATTATACTAAATAACTGCTATGCTTGGATTCTTTCTACATTATTTACAACATTTAAATAAAAGCACACACATGTATATTATGTAATATATACATGTATATATACATATATGCATTTGTAAGCATACATGTAAATATTCAGATACATTGTCATACCTCACCAAGTAAATCGGGTTCTTAGCAAGATTATGTAAAATTATCTAGTATATGATTGAAGGTTATCTTTTGTTTTATATTAAAATTTAAATAGATTTCAGACATTTTAAAAAGTTACCAGTAAAGTTATATGTAAAGTCATAAAATTATTAAGAGTTAGTGCAATATTTCTAATCATTCCTAACTTTAGATACTATTAAACATACACGTATGCCTTTCTGGTTGCTTTATTATAGCTCTTTAACCTGTATCATTGTACAATCTTCATCTCTGAACTCTTAATTAGTTTCTATTGAAACAGCAAAACACCAAATTTATAATTTCAATGACATGAACAAAATGGAAAGCCTAAACTCCTTTAGATTATACATATATCAGTGAAATGGATCCCACACTTCTTTCAGCTCTGTGGTATTAACTTATTACTCCCACATCAGCTCTTCTAAGGATACATAAATATGGCAGGTATAATAAATACATTCATGGAGAAAATCATTTTTCCAATTTCAAAGACTGAATAAAGATAAATATTTGAAAAATGACTTATCTTAAAGTCAAAAAGTTTTAATAAAACCACTTTTCTGGACACTATGATAGGTGTAACCGTGGCCAAACTGACAATTTTAATTAGCATTATAGAAAATTTAAAGGAAAATGAGGGAAATTTGTGGTTTTGTGGGAGGGTAACTTACAGAGCTCACATATCTGGGTACATTTTGAAGGTTATCTGAAACTCGCCTGAACAACTCTTGCTCTGGAAAGATACATTCCTTTAAAAATCACCCCAAGGTTATTATTTCTAGAGAAGTGGTTTCGATCAAAGCCTTCAGTGTCTACATGAAGTAACTTTAAGCAAACTTGTTGGGGGAAACCCACAGGGAAAATGTTGACTCTATCGCTCTGTTAACTCAGAAGACCGTGTTTGACAATTTGATGTGATTTCTCAACTCTCGGTTTGTCTTGTATATATCGTTATATCAAAATATTAAGAGATCCTGTGAAATAGCCAAAGTCAAGTCAATGAATATGGTAAAGTAAGGGGTTCCAAAAAGTAAATTATTGGAATAACTGGCAATGGGGGGGAATGTGTACATGATTAGAATTAATGACTTCAAAACTCTCAAACAATGTTAGAAGAAAAACGGTTATTAGTAAGAATAGCCAACTATGTGACACTTGTAGAATAAGGCTTAATTTTTCACAGACATTTTAGATCACAGCAAATTCAGGAAGAAAGCACAGATTTCTTATCTATTCCTACGTTCAGTATCCCCTATCAGTATGACACACCAGGATGATCAGTTTGTTCAGATTCAATAAGCCTACATTGGCAACTCATTGCTACCTGAAGTCCATAGATCATTTTGGGTTCTTACTGTGTAATTTATGGATTTTGACAAATGTAAAATGGCATGTATCCATCATTATACTATAATGCAGAATACTCCAAATACCCTGGGGGAGGGGGAACCTACCTATTCATTCCTCTTTCCCTTCTAACCTCTGGCAATTATTATTTTACTATCTCCATAGTTTTTCTTTTCCAGAATTTCATGTAGTGGGAATAATTCATTACACAGCTTTTCAATTTGGCTTCTTTCAATGAGTAATTTGTTGTTTCTTCCATGATTTTTCATAGCTTGGTAAAACTGGTTGCTTTTCAGTGAAGAATATTTCTTTGACTGAATGGATGATTTCATCCAAATTTGGACAGTTTTGAATAAAACTGCTCTGAACATCTCCAAAGAGTTTTTTGTGGGACATACATTTCCTATTCATTTGAGTAAATACTAAAAATATGATTTCTAGGCAATATGGTAAGTATTTGTTTATTTCTAAAGGAATTTACAATGACAAAAGTAGCTGTATTTTTTTATTTCCACTAGGAATGAATGTGAGTTCTTTTTGCTTTACATCCCCTGTAGTTTATTATTGTATGTGTATGTTTGCCATTCTATGGGTGTATATAACATAATGATATTCTTTTTGATTTAACTTAAAATTCCCTAGTGCTTTATGAACTTGAGTATCTTTTAATATGTTCATTGTTCACCTGTACATCTTCTTTGGAGAGGCATCTTATCACCTCCTTTTTTATTTTTATTTTTTTATTGAGAAAAGGAAGAAAAAAAACAAGTTTCCACCTCCTCCCAGCCTCCCATTTCCCTCCCCCTCCTCCCACCCTTCTCCCCCTCCTCCCACTCCTCTCCCCCTCCCTCTCCAGTCCAAAGAGCAGTCAGGGTTCCCTGCCCTGTGGTAAGTCCTAGGTCCTCCCCCCTCTGTCCATATCTAGGAAGGTGAACATCCAAACTTGCTAGGCTCCCACAAAGCCAGCACATTGCGTAGGATCAAAACCCCATGCCATTGTCCTTGGCTTCTCATCAGCCCTCATTGCTCGCCATGTTCAGAGAGTCCAGTTTTAACCCATGCTTTTTCAGTCACAGTCCAGCTGGCCTTGGTGAGCTCCCAGTAGATCAGCTCCACTGTCTCAGTGGGTGGGTGCACCCCTCGTGGTCCCTACTTCTTTGCTCATGTTCTCCCTCCTTCTGCTCCTCATTGGGACCTTGGAGCTCAGTCCAGTGCTCCAGTGTGGGTCTCTGTCTCTATCTCCATCCATCACCAGATGAAGGTTCTATGATGATATGCAAGATATTCGTCAGTATTGCTATAGGCTAGGGTCATTTCAGGTTCCCTATCCTCAGCTGCCCAAGGAACTAACTGGGGACCTCGGCTTGGGCTCCTGGGAGCCACTCTAGGTTCAAGTCTCTTGCCAACCCTAAGGTGGCTCCCTTAACTAAGAATTGTGCTTCTGTGCTCCCCTATCCAACCTTCCTTAATCCCAATCCTCCTTTTTCACCTCTTTTACTTATTTAAAAAATTTAATTATTTCTATGTTATTGATCTTTACGAATACTTTACACACAGTTGATAAGAGTGATTTTTCTTCTAATTTACCTTCCCAGAGAAATCCATGCATCCCCTTTTGGGCCCTCCTTATTACTTACTTTCTTTGTGGATGTGGGCTATATCATGGTTATCAAGAAATCGCCTTGTTAGCCTGGGGGCAGATGGGGATGAGAACATGAAGGATATGGTTGAAGGGTGGATATAGTAGGAGAGTACTGAATGAGATGTCTTGGTAGAAGAGACATTTCAAGGTCAGGCAGAAACCTGATACAAGGGAAAGTCCCACGAATTTACAAAGATGACCCCAGCTAAGACTCCTAGCAATAGTGGATAGTTAGCCTGAACTTGCCATCTACTGTAGTCAAATTGGTGACTACCCCAATTGTCATCAGAGAGCCTTCATTCAATAACTGATTGAAATGTGCAGAAACCCACAGCCAAACATTAGGCCGATGTTAGGGAATCATGCTGAAGATAGGGAGTCAGGTTCATCACAAGGGAACGCACAGAAGCAATTAGTCTGCTCATCTCATAGATACTCAGACTCTGGACTGATGTCTAGGAACGTTGCATAGGTCAGGCCTAAGCCATCTGTATATCCTCCCTTCCTTCCTTCCTTCCTTCCTTCTTTTCTTCCTTCCTTCCTTCCTTCCTTCCTTCCTTCCTTCCTTCCTTCCTTCCTTCCTTCCTTTTTTGAAGAAATTTCAAGCTGATTTTTATAGAGGATGGACTGTTGCAAACTTACCATTAGTGACACAGGGTTAGTGCCCCGCCCTGTATTCCCTCTAGCAATGGTACAGATTTTCTTTCTTTCAAAATTTTTATTGCATTTAATTACCTATTTTTTAGTGTGTGTGTGTGTGTGTGTGTGTGTGTGTGTGTGTGTGTGTGGAGAGGAGGGGCTGAATATCATAGTACAACATATGGAAATCAGTTCTCTCCTCTGAGTGGGTCCCAGAATCCAGCTCAGATAGTCAAGTGTGGCAGAAAGCACCTTTACACAAAGCCATCCCAACAGCCCTGTTTTTTTTCTTGCTGTTAATTAATTATTATTACCAGGACGACATGGACTTGTAGTGTTAGGAAAACTTACACATATCTCCACAAGGGGAAAAAATGAAAGAAAAAGTTATTCTTACCTTACAACATCTGTGAAAATTAACTCAATATGGTTTAAAAACTTGATCATAAAACTTGAAACAGCAAAACACCTGTAAGGAAAAGTGGGGGGGGGGCTTACTTGTTAGTGGCTTTAGCAGTGGCTGCTTGAGTGTGTCTCATGAAGTGCTGGCAACAAAAAGTTCTGTTAGTGTGTTACATAAAAATTTAAAAACAGGGTTTTCACACAGCAAACCAAAGAAAAGGTACCCCATGTAATGGAATAATACATATCAGGGCCACATATCTGAATAGAGGGTCAATTTTCAAAAGACATAAGGATTTCCTGTACTATCAAAACAAATATTAGAAATAATAAGAAGGTGAACCCAAAGACAAACTTATAGGCATCCTCCTGAATATTAACCTTCATCAGGCGATGAAAGGAGACAGAGACCCTCATTGGAGCACCGGACTGAAATCTCAAGGTCCAAATCAGGAGCAGAAGGAGAGAGAGCACGAGCAAGGAACTTAGGACCGGGAGGGGTGCACCCACACACTGAGACAATGGGGATGTTCTATCGGGAACCCACCAAGGCCAGCTGGCCTGGGTCTGAAAATCATGGGATAAAACCGGACTTGCTGAACATAGTGGACAATGAGGACTACTGAGAACTCAAGAACAATGGCAATGGGTTTTTGATCCTACTGCACTTACTGGCTTTGGGGGAGCCTAGGCAGTTTGGATGCTCACCTTACTAGACCTGGATGGAGGTAGGTGATCCTTGGACTTCCCACAGGGCAGGGAACCCTGATTGCTCTTTGAGCTGATGATGGAGGGAAACTTGATCAGGGGAGGGGGAGGGAAATGGGAGGTGGTGGGGGGGAGGAGGCAGAAATCTTTAATAAATAAATAAATTAAAAAAAAGAAATTAATCAAATGTTAGTCATGGTGGCAAATACCTGTAACCCCAGCACGCAAGAGGGCAAGACAAGATCTTAAATTGTAAGCCAGCCTGTTTTACTCTAGTGAGTTTCAGGCTAACTAGTGCTGATACTGTTTCAAAACAAACAAATTTTAAAAAAAAGTCTTGGTAATGATATACAGAGAGTGAAACTGTTGGCCAGTGTTGGTGGGGAATGTATAAGAGACCAACAGCTATGGGAAAGAGAATGCAGTTAGCAAAAACTGAAAACTAGAGCTTTCCTGCGACTCATCAGAGCACATTCACTACATATTTAAACTAGCTGACATGAAGATCTCAAAGAGGTATATACACTGCCATGTCTACTGTAGCATTATCTATAATAGGCAACCTATACCACCATGCACATGGCTATCAACAAATTCATAAATACTGTATGTATAGTAATGTGATGGTATATTACTTAGCTTTATGAAGAAATTTATCTCGTTTATGAGTTGATGCACCTTGAGAAGATTGTGCAAAGTTAAAAAATCTGTTCATAAACAAATCTGATGTGCTCCTACTTCTATGGACTGTCTCCAGAAAGACAATTATCATGTGTACTCACTCATAAGTGTCTTTTAGACATAAAGCAAATAAAACCAGCCTACAATTCCCAATCCCAGAGAGCTTAGACAACAAAGAGGACCCTAAGATACATGGATCTAATCTACATAGAAAGCAGAAAAAGACAGGATCTTCTGAGTAAATTGGGAGAATGGAGACTATGGGAGAGGGTAGAAGGGGAGGGGAGAGGAAAAGGGAGTGGAGAAAAATATATAGCTCAATAAAAACAATATAATTGTCATCCTTATACAAAAACTGAGAACAGAATGACTGCCAGGGACTGGTAGATGGGAAAGGGGAATACTTATTTAGTAATTACAAAACTTTAAATATATAAATGAAATCTTGATTTTTGCTATATAACAATGTTTGTTGTTAGCAATACAGTATTATGAGCAGTTAAAAATTCGTTATCATGTTAAATGTTACTTAAATTCACAAAAGCCTCACAATAATTAAAAGAGACACAAAAGGAACCTATGAGAATACGTTAGATGTGTTTATTACCTTGATTGTGGTGATTATGTCATGGGAACTTCCCTTGTACACAACAAATTGTACACACTGAGTATGTGTAATTTATATACCAATTACATCACAATAAATTATTTTGTAAGAAAGGAACATAAATAACTCATATCCTATTTGCAGTTAAAAGGCGAAGATGAAAGGTAGTTTGGCAAAGCTCCTTGGATTCAGGGCCAGTATGCTTCATTTAGCTAGAAATAAAAGGGTGCTAGACACCTGGTACCTAAGAAGAGGTGTTAGGATTTCAGGTGGGCTAAGAAAGCAGCAGCACAAAAGTTCCCTTGTTCACTCACAGGGCAAAATTGTCCTGTAGGGCTAGTAGGCACTGAAGCAAAGGACAATGTCTAGTTTCCAATAGAAGTCACACTGGCATTCCTATTGAGTATGCTCAATAGGATTTTCCCTCATTCTTTCAGTCTGCAACTTACTCTTCAGGAAGTTTCTGAGATTGGATGATGTTGGGATAAAGGAAAACTTCCTTCTGTTAGCAACAAGAAGCATTTTTTGTTAAAATTCAATTGTCTGGAAAGTGGCAAACTTCTTAACATTATTCAATGAGAAGGAACTCCAGAGATATCCTCACGGCATACATCTCCCACTTCAGTTTTCCCTCTATGGACAATAGCAAAGAACATTTCAGCTGTGTGACTCAAATCAGCAGAAACATTTTGTCAACCGGTAAGAAGAAAATAAACTTGGTTGAAGAATGTCTAATTCAAAACGAAATTGCCTACAAATCATCATGCTATATCATAGGGAGTATTTATTTATAAATTCCTCTATAAACCTTAAGTTTTTCTATAGATATCAGGGCCATCTACAATCTGATTTAAACTTTTATCAGCATAGATACATCAAAAGTTGATTGATCTCTCATGTTGCCTATTTCTACTTTCCAGGAACTAGGTGAAATTGATTTTTCTATTATAGTATTGAATAAGGTTCAACTACTTATGTAAATGAACAATTGTTCCTATTAATTGTATCACATTTTATACTGAATAGAGTCAACAACTCTTAATTTTTATAATATTATGAATAGAAGACAGAAAGATAAGAGTCATTTTTTTTGTTTGGATGAATACCCATTCCCAGTAGATAATATTTTATGCTAGTTACTATTGCTGTAAAGGAGGTTTTTTTTTTTTAAAAAAATACCTCTGATCAAATGTTGCTGCCCAAACCAGTTTGCTTATGCATCAAATGATGTGGGAAGTCAGGCTTCAGCTGATTCCAAACAAAAGGAAAGATAGGACAAAACCCTGGTTAACACTTCAAGGAGTTGTTTCTCAAAAAAATTTACTATCATTGAGAAATGAGATTTTTCTATAATTTATAATGTTTTTCAAATTTTATTCACAAAATTTTCACTCAAAAATATGAATATGAAGCCTGTTACTGGAGACACTTCCTGAATATGTACTGTAAGCTTGAGTTAGGCAGCAGGAAAGTGACAGATTTTGTTTTATCTTACTGTATTATATTTTGTCACATTTTTTTTGTTATCTCTTAGAAGCCTGTTCTTTCCTAATGGAAGAAAGAGAGTGGGTCCGGAGGAAAGAGAAGTGAGGAGGAACTGAGAGAGAGAAAGAACTGTAATTAGGAAATACTGTATGATAACTATTTTCAATAAAAGGGAAAATGTAATTTATTATGAAAAATATCTGAAACAAAAAGAAATAATAGGAAATTATAGAGTATCTGCTGGAGGAACAGTATTATTTTTAAGCTTCTACTATTCCTTGAAATCTCCTCTATGGTTCACCTTTTTTTGACTCTGGATAAATTTTTTGCATTTATGTATTATTTATTTATTGCCTGAGTCAGAAGCAAGAACAAACCAATTCTGCATTGTTCATACTGTTCACCTGCACTCTTGCTGGATGTGAGGAGCCCGAGGGGTTTATCCTCTGTGTGCACATGTATGGGATCCTTCTGGAAATACATTTGATTTGATTTAAAGGAGAAAAAAAGAGCTGACTCCACATTGCCAGCCCTGGGAGTGGGAGATGGTTCTCTGGATGAAAAATACATGTGTCTAACTGTAAATCATATTTGTAATCTTCATCATTTTAGTCTTTTAAATACTCCAGTCTTTGGATAGTCTAATATATATATTTTTTTCATACAAATTCTAAACTATGCCAGAATTGAAGCTTGATTATTAGGATATTGAATTGTGGCATTTGGTAATTTTTTTCTGGGATTGTGCGGAATTTAAATCTGTTGTGATTGTTGGTGTTAATCCCTGATGGTATTTAAAAATCACCTTTGGAACAGGCCTCCATCTGGGCATGCCTGTGACATTCTCTAGATAAAGATTAACCTCTAGGAGGTCTGTGGGGGATTACCTTGATTAATTAAACTGTAAAGCTCTCTCTTCTGGCAATAGTACCTTTTCTTGGGTTGGGTCCTGGACTGAAGAAAAGGGGGAAGACATGAACTGAGTACAATTATTCATCTGTTCTCAATTCCTAGTTGTGGATGTCCTATGAGCAGCCACTTCAAGCTCCTGCTGCCTTGAGTTCTTTGTCAGGATGGACTGGATCCCTCTGAAACTGGCAGCCAGAATCAACCCTTTCTCCCTTAAGTTGCTTTTGTCAGGGTATTTTAGCATAGCCATAGGATAAGAAACTATGACATCTACCCCAGTCTCTAGAGAAATGCTTTAATATTTAGTTTTCATGTGTTTGTATACATGTTCATGTGTGCATGCATGTATAGATGTCAGAGATCAAGTGCTTTCACTGGTATGTTAGTGATGTCCCTTGAAGTACTACTTTATGGATTCCTTTCCAAAATGACTTAGATCAATCCTCATTTTTAGGGTCCATATATGCTAAAAAATAATCAAACTCTTATTTTTCTGATTACATGCAACAAAATATTTGACTATCTTTACAGGCTCTTATATCAATGACACTGGTTTCTTGGGGGAGCTTTTCACTCTACTGAATTTCTGAGTGTTAATCAGCACTAGTTTCTATGTTTGTCTTTTGCTATTGGAAATCTGTAACTTCATTATTATGAATCCCGTATTCTATTTTATTTCGTCTATTACTATTAGACATTACAATTCTAGAATGAGAGACTTTTTGGCTGCCTTTAGCAATGCACATTAATAACCACTAACTAATTGAATATTGCTTGCCAATTTCACTTTCAATTCAGCATCTATCAGCCTCATGGTAGACGCTTTACTCTCTCATGTTTATTTTTCATATTTCTCATTTTGATACCTTTCCATGACACACATTTTATATATATAAATATATGCCAAATTTATCATAGGCAGTTTATAAATGTCATTTTATTTAATCATATAACAATCTTACAAGGCAAATATTTACACTTTTACAAATATATTAGTCTGTTCAAGTTGCCATAGCAAAATATCACAGACTGACTTAAACAACAGATGTGTATTTCTCATAGTTCTGAAGGTTGAAAGTCTGTGGCCAGGCTGCCAACACCAGGATTCTGGTGAAAGCCTTTTCATGGCTTCTAAATTGCTGCCTCCCTCTTATGCTCTTACATGATGGAGGGAGAAAATGAAAACAAGCACTTCTGTCTGTGTACAGATGTCTCAAGGGCCAAAGTTAAGGACCTCATTTAGATTTTATTTAATTATGTTCTCTCTCCAAATGACTTCCCTTTCACATTTCCGGTTTGGACACCAATGGATAACAATTCAGAACTCAGTAATCACCAAAGAAACTAAGGTCCCTAATACAACGGGTACATAGTTTGTTCAAGGCTAAACAGGTAATAAGGTTCCCTCTCAAATTTTAATTGCAAGGATTTGACGAAATTTTATGGTTTTAGAAGGAGCAAGGTCAGTCTTACAGTTTTTTTCAAGAGAATACAGTTTGTATTACTAAAATATAAAATATACAGAATTTAAAAGAATGTAAATTTCAATAATAATTCCACAAGTCATATGTATTAACCCCTTAGATAATTATTTTTAGTCCTTTTTCTCAGTATTTCTCATTTATATTAAGTTCATATTTTGTTTTTCGATTCTCTTTCATTTATTATGTTTAAGTATTTAAAGCATCATTTAAGTTATTTTCATAGTGCATAATATTTTAGCATATAAATAATAATCAGTTGTGGGATAAAGCTCTTGTATCCTGTAACGATTTGTCATTCATATTGGTTTAATAAAATACTGTTTGGCCAGTAGCCAGGAAGTAACTATAGATGGGGCAACCAGAGTAGGAGAATTCTGGGAAGAGGAACAGCTCAATCTGCAGTTGCTACCCAGATGCAGAGGACGCAAGATGAAAATGCTAAAGATACCAAGCCAGGTGGCTAAACATAGATAAGAATTATGGGTAAATTTAAGTTGTAAGAGCCACTTATTAATAAGCCTGAGCTAATAAGCCAACCAGTTAGTTTATAATTAATATAAGCCTCTGTGTGTTTTGCCGGGACTGAACAGCTGTGGGACCAGGCAGGACAGGAACTTCCGACTACATTAATTTTTTGTTAGCTTGGGCGTGCGCGAAGCATGTTCCCTGTTCAGGAATGGAGAGCCACAAAGCGTGAGCGACAAGTAGTGCTTCAGGTGCTCTCCAAGTTCTTGGTTATGGAGTATTTGGCTCATCCTGGTACACTCAGCTTGGCTGCTGGAGTTGCTTGTGGCATGTGCCTAGGCTGGGCCTCCGGGGTCACCTTGGCATGTGAGACAAATAGAGACACCAAGACAGAAACCAAAGCAAGCATTCCTGGGGAGAGTGGGGAGTACAAAATGATTCTTGTGGTTTGAACTGACCTAAAGATGGGAAAAGGGAAGGTTGCTGCCCAGTGTTCTCAGGCTGCTGTTTCTGCCTACAAACAGATTCAGAGGAAAAATCCTCAAGTGCTCAAAGAGTGGGAGTACTGTGGCCAGCCCAGAGTGGTGGTCAAAGCTCCAGATGAAGAAACCCTCATTGAATTACTGACCTATGCGAAAGTGTTGGGACTGACTGTAAGTTTAATCCAAGATGCTGGACGTACTCAGATTGAACCAGGCTCTCGAACTGTCCTGGGAATTGGGCCAGGACCAGTAGAGCTAATTGATGAAGTTACTGGCCACCTAAAACTTTACTAAATGAGCTTTTGTATAGTGGTGATTCTGTCTGAAAAGTATGAAGCCTGTCAGTAATAGAAGCTTTATTCTTGCTCTACTTTAAAAAAATTTTTTGTTAGCTTAGTCACTTTTTTAAATCACTTTTCTAAATAACTGTAATAATATTTTCATATACTGATCATTTGTTACTGTAGCCTTAACAAATGGTAAAATTTGAAATTTTATTGTACAGATGTAGAACATCATGTTTACTATGTAATTTCTTAAATGCTTCAGATATCATATTTCTAAAATGAGACTTTTTGTGTGTTGGCCCACAATGCCACCTGTCACACATGGCTACTAGTATGAAGAATTAGCAAGGATTGCATAAGCAAAACAAGGAAAGCAGTGTTATTTGCACAAGGAATGTCTATCCCTCACTTAATAGTGGGGTAGCAGTAGGCAAACCTTATTCCTGTATAGGAGCAAATAGTCTTGGAACATCCCCTACCATATGATATAGGACATAGAGAGGGACTGAAGTAACTATTCAGACTGCTAAAATTTGGGTGCAACACAGAATAATGTAATAGTCTTACATCTGGTTAAAGTTTGTCTTATTTCTGATATGAGTAACCATCTCAGAATCAGCGCTATTGCCTTTACGTTGCCCTGCAGTCACTGGATCCCATAAAAGAAATACTGTACTTGCTAGAGTGTGAACTCACCAGACATTCACTCTGAACTTTGGAATAATCCTGGGATCAAGGAACCCCATAAGTACACATCTCAGAGTGCTCATGAACAGAAATCTAGGAACCTTTTGAGTACCTGTACAATGCCATGTGTAGAGCAGCATGGTACCACAGAGTATTTGGAAAAGAAGACCAGGGTCTGCAAGTCTTGATCTAGCTTTGGATGACTGCTTCAATGACAACAGCAATCTATCTGCTTTCACTCAGCCATTAGAAATGGATTAGAAAATTTTCAAGATAGTATTCTTAGGTCCTAGGAGTGTGTGTATGTGTGTATGATCAGCCTGACTTTTGGACACCCTTTTTGATGACATTACTGCTTCCTTGATGCCTAGGTATTTGCCATTAGACTGTTTATGATACCTCAAATTGATACATTCTAGTGCTTATAATAAGAATAATTTATAGTTGAAAATTGGTTATGTACGTTAATCTTCATTGGAAAAAAAGGGGAAAAATGAAACAAATGTCCAGTGTGATGGTGTTTGGAGATCAGTTCTTTCATAAGTAATTGATTCATGACAGCAGTCGTCACATATAGAAATAATGCTTTCACAAGATGAGGATACTACCTCCTGCCTTTTTCTTCACTGTAATGATACCAAGACAAGACATCATTTGAAAACCTAAAGGTAAACCCTCGTCTGACATAATATCTTCTAACACCTTGAATTTGGACTTCTCAGGATCCATAATAACGAGAAATTAGTATTTGTTGTTTAAGCTACTCACTTTATGATAATATGTTGCAGCAGTTAGAAATGAGAAAGCATTTTAATAATTTAAAGGAAAGCATTCTAAAGCACAGGGCCTGTGACATGTCAGTTCCACGGCAGGATTTCTGTGCTTTTGAGTTCTAAAAGTGATACTGAGACATGAATACTAATGTATAAACACGCGTGATGCTTTTGCTTTTTTTTTTTATTTTTCGAGACAGGGTTTCTCCGTAGTTTTTGGTTCCTGTCCTGGAACTAGCTCTTGTAGACCAGGCTGGCCTCGAACTAACAGAGATCCGCCTGCCTCTGCCTCCCGAGTGCTGGGATTAAAGGCATGCGCCACCACCGCCCAGCACACATGATGCTTTTTACAGGCTGGATTCAGTAACAAGTTCTGAGCAATAACATAGGAGTGAGGTTGTATTATGATTGTTGGTCCTTCTTTAGGCTTTCTCTTTACCACTTGTATTTCTGTCAATTTAGAGGATTCATTTCAGTAAGTGAATATATAGATGGGAACAAAACTTCTTAAGAGAGAAGTTTTATCATAGCACCTCCAATGTACTATGTGAAGAAGTAAACCTTTCTACAAATGGTGAGAAGAAAAAACCCTCAGCTTTTTCAAACATTCAAGTAATTAAAATCTCTGAATAGATTAGGTTCCCAGTTGGTGCCACAAATTCCTTTTGACCCACTGCCACAGTTTCCTGAAAGTACTGATTGAACATAAAGACCTGTGTTCTTTGTTAAAATTGGAACACTCCACAATTAGTATCCCCAGTGCCTGAGCAATGACATCTCTCTCAATGCCACGAAGCAGTGTCTGCTGTTTACATCCTGAAACCTTTAGCACAGCTGTGTCTTATATTCCATACTTTTAAACTCTTAGCAGAATCAATACAAATAGGCATTTCAGGGTAAATCAACAGAATAAAGCATTTTCAGTGTGCTTTAGATTTCTGACATGGTGAATTTCTACCAAATGAGATTTAGAGGTACAGATATAGGCATCTACACCCAGCAGTTGATGCTTGGATGGTAAAATGGATTAAGTGTGCATTCCCACCTCCATACTCTTCATTCTAACACCAACAAATCAATCACATGTGCTTGCTTGTTCTCTCCCTCCAAAACTGTGTCTTATCCTATTTCTAAGAAAGAATTTTTTCTTCCCCAGTTGCCAGATGACAGCGTCTAGATGTGCCTTTGGCTGTAAAATGTCATCAAGGTTGAGACAGCTTGAAATTCCACACTAGAGGGAAATATTTTCTGGGTCAGAAAATAGTGTGTGCATCCACGCCAGAGACTAAACTATGAGAGCAGGAATAGGGCCAGAGTTGGGGCATCTTGTCTGCTCTTAGTAAATTCCAAAAGTGCCCCCCACTCCACCAAAGAGTGGTTCTCTATTGATTATTCTCCATTGGAGTAAACCTTATCTCAAAGCCTTCCTGTTTTCTTTAGAGTAAACCGTAACCCCCCCCCCCCACTATGCCTTCTAGTTTGACTGTTCTCCTAGACTGACTCTTTGTCTGGCTTTTCATCCTTGTCTGAAACTTAGAATTACTGCTACCAAGGCCCTCCTTTTAAATTCTCAAATGTTGTTTTAGGTTTTTCTCACATAATTTTTAATTTATTATAGAAAATTTGATATATGTGTGCAATATATTTTGATTATGGCAGCCCATGTTTCCCCCTCTGATTTCTCTCAGACTCCTCTCTTGTCCCTGTCTCAACTTTGTCATCCATTTATTTTTATTTTTAATTAAAATATAATTACATCACTTATCCCCTTCCCTTTTCTCCCTCCAAGTCCTCCCATGTAGAAATGCCCCCTTGATTCATCCCAAATTAATGGTCTCTCTTTGTTATTGTTAGACATACACACACATATGTATATGTGAATAAATATATAAGTACAACCTGCTAAGTCCATTTAGTGTTACTTGTATGTATATGATTTCAAGACAGACCACTTAGTATTGGACAACAAATTAGGGAGCTCATCCTTGGAAAAGACTATTTATCTTTTGGCAACATTCTTTAGTTGCCTGTAATTCTTTGTCTAAGATGAGGCCCAATGAAATTCACCCATCCATGTTAGCATGTCTACTGATGTGCTTGTTAGGGTCTTCTTTAGGCAGTCATATGTCTTAGGTGTCATGTGTAAGTCTTTCTTGTCATTTCTAGACAACACAATTTCACAGCAGATTCTCTGGGTCTCTAACTTTTATAATATTTCAGTCCCATTTTTGAGATGTTTCCTGGGTTATTGCAAGGAGAAGGAGCCTTTGTTTGTCCCAGCCACCTGGCTAGCTTACACCTGAAATAACTACACAGAAATATTAATTAAAACACTGCTTGACCATTAGCTCTAACTTCTTTTTGGCTAATTTCTACATCTTAATTTAACCCATTTCTATTAATCTGTGTATCACCACATGACTGTGGCTTACTGGCAAGATTCTAACCAGTGTCCATCTCAGGCAGGAGATGCATGATGTCTCCCACTCTGTCCTTCTTCCTAGCATTCAGTTCTGTCTTCTCAGCCAACCTAAGTTCTGCCCTATCAGGCCCAAAGCAGTTTCTGTATTAATTAACTAAGAAAACAACACATGAACAGACGAGCCTCCTACACCATTTCCCCTTTTCTGTTTAAACAAAAAGGAAGGTTTTAACTTTAACATAGTAAAATTACATATAACAAAACAGGTATAAAACAAAAATTACAGTTACCATATTTATATCTATTTTATATTTTATCATAACTAAGGAAAACTATAACTATAACTAACTATAACTGTAAATTCTTCAACTCCTTCAAACACTCCAAAAGAATATAATAGTATCTAAGTAAGCAGAAAGCCATTGTAAGCAATTTCCAAAACACTAGAAATGACAGAGACATCTTGCTGCCTGGACAGTTACCCAAAGTTCTTCTATACCATTGTGGCATGTAGTAATAGGGGCGGCGGCGGGGCTATGTCCCCAAAACCCCAGCCGCCTGCCCGGCTAGCTTATGCCCCGAAATAATTACACAGACACTGTATTCATTTAAACACTGCTTTGGCCCATTCCTATCTAGCCTCTTCTAGGTTAACTCTCGCACCTGGACTAGCCCATTTCTTATCATCTGTATAACATCGGTCTTACCAGGAAGATTCTAGCCTAAGTCCATCCTGGGTCGGAGCTTCATAGCGTGCGTCTTCCCTGGAGCAGGTAGCATGGCGTCTCTCCTGCATCTGCTCTGGAGAGAAGGGCTGCGGAGTCTGACCTCACTTCCTCTTCCTCCCAGCGTTCTGTTCTGTTTACTCCACCCACCTAAGGGTGGGCCTATCAAATGGGCCTAGCAGTTTCTTTATTGATTAGCCAATGAAATCAACAGATTGATACATGACACTCCCACATCACTTCCCCTTTTTCTGTTTAAACAAAAAAAGGAAGGCTTTAACCTTAACATAGCAAAATTACATAACAGTTATCAAGTAAAAGTTACAATAATCTTTATCATAACTAAGGAAAACTATAACTATAACTAACTATTCTTAACTCCATCAAAGACTCCAGAAAGATACAATACTACATAAACAAACAAGAAAAAAGCAACTTTTAAACTCTAGAAATGACAGAGACATCTCACTGCCTGGACAGTCACCCAAAGTTCCTCTGTACTGTTGGGGCATCCATCTTCAGCCTTCAGGCCCATGGTATTCAGCAGACATTTCCATAAAGCAGGAAAATTCAAAGTCAGTTCAGTCACTATCTGTTGTGTCCTGCAGAATGTCTCGCAGACTCTTTCATGAATCAGGAACCCCGAAAGATCATCTCACCTTAGGCAAGTTCAGTAGTCCTCTCTCTGCAGGTTCTCTGTGTCCAGTTTATGCAATAGTCCAGGCAAGAGCAGTTGCTTGCCCAAATGGCTATCAAACTCCATAAGGTGCCTCTTCGATGCCCATCTTCCTCTTGAAGTAGATTGGTGCTGCCAGGAGCAGAGTGTCTCATTGTCATGAAAAGTCCTCAGTTATTAAAATATTAAATGTTCTATTCTGTAATCTTTGAGAGATATGAAGAATGTCTATCCAAAATATATCTATATATATCTAGAAAATCTAACTAACATGACTACAAGCTTTACTAATTTCGATGATTATCCATTAGTAACCTCTATTTCCTATTATACATTACATTTTAAAAATGAACTACACAATCACAACACCTTATTCAAGATTAGAAATACATATACATATAACAAAATTGACTGTAAAATCCATACCAATGCAAATTATTCATACCTATATCATTTCCCCCTTTAAATGTAAAAGAACGTTTTATAAACCATATTTGGGAACATGGGCGCAGTTTTTTCTCTCCAAACTGCTTCCTGCTGAATGGGGGCGTCGTTAATTAGGTCTTTCATGGTATAACCTGTGTGCCAGGGTCATCTCAGTTGGCAGTTGAGCAAAGCAATTTTCTGAAGATGTTCACAGCAACCCTTCAGGAGGACGTGGTCCATCATACCAAATCGGAATTGAAGAAATGAACAGGGTCTCATCCTCTGTGAAAACAAAATAAGACTCTCTCCAAAGCATCATATCCTTAGACCCAAATTCTGAAATCATACCCTCATGATATCCATTCTGGTTCCACTGGGCAGCCCATATAATGAAATGTCTGTCTGTACTTAGCTCCTTCACAGTCAAAAATTTTAAAGAAAACACAATGTACATAATCCAGACTCTCTGTGAATTTTCCATTTTTTTACATGGCTTATGTTTCTTTATTTCTTTTAATCTCTTAACTATCTGTACTCTGTCTCTTTAAAGACTTTACCTTTTTTTTAAACCATTAACTTTATTCTCTATATTCTTTTTCTTCTCTCTCCCAAGCCTACGTACATTCATCCAACAGTGTGACTCATTTAGTGGTCTGAATCTGTTCTATTGTGAATCTGCAATTTTTTACTATCCAGGAGCACTTTTGATTTACGCCTTTAAATCACTAGGCGCTTAAGAATCTAAGCTGTGACATTTCTAGGTTAACTTTTTGCTTTTTGAGCGTACATCTTTGACCAGGCTGTCTTTGAACTCTCAGAGATCCGCCTGTCTCTGCCTCCCAGGCATTGGGATTAAAGGTGTTTGCTACTACACCTTGAACTCACAGAGATCTGTTCGCCTCTGCCTTCTAGGCACTGGGATTAAAGGCGTGTGCTACCACACCTTGAAGTCACAGAGGTTTACTTTAAGAATTTTAACTTTTAGTCTGCATATATTTTTAACACACTTTAAACCATTCAGAAATTTTCTTTGTCTTTGAATCTCTCTTTACTGTATCTCTCTCTGTTTTTCTGACCACATGAGTCTTTAATTTACCAAGCAATATCAGTAGGACTAAAGGCATGGCTTTGCCAACTAGATCCAGTCCATTCCTTAGCTTTCCAGTCTCATGGTGGATATACAGGCTGCAGCCATGTTTATAGCCACAACTGGCGTTTCAAGGTCCCTGCCAGCCAGCGAGCTACAACAGACAACACTCAAGTCCTCTCTCGGTAGCCGGCCCTCCTGCCTCAAACAGTCAGAGTTTGCCCTAGCAGGATGGCCCAGAAAGCCAGCATTTTTAAATGGCGCAGCTTTTTCCTGCTACGGCTGAAAACCGAAAAGCATGCGTTCAGCTTTTCGTCAACACCATTTAAGTGTTTCGTGGCAGGACCTCTTAATGAGCTGCAGGGTTTTGCAGCTAAAGCTGAGTCAGGAAGCCTCTTGGGGCTACCAGGTAGGAGCGGCACTCAGCACTTTAATTCTGAGACTGAGCATGCAGCACAGAAATTCTTTTCATCCAAGTTACATCCAAATCTGACACGCAGAGCACTGCGCAGTCTGAAAACACGTCTCTGTATGGCGGCAGGAATCTGCCATGCTCTTCCGCCTGCCAAGCCTGATTCTGCCTTCTTCCCAGGAGCAGGCGGGGAGCTCTGAGTCATCGTCACGGTCTCAGAGAACTCTCCTTCCTATCCCAAGCGGGAACACAAACATAAAGCCAGAGTTTGCACTGGTGGCACAGCCCCAGGAAGCTGCGCTTTAAAATAACGCAGCTTTTTTTCTGCTGCTCTTGCTGAATCAGGAAATCTCTCTACAGCACGCCACCAACAAACAGCAAAAATCTGTGTTAAGCTCTCTCTCCATTATTTTTAAGCCTTCTCAGGTTTTTTAAGTGGGTTTAGTCCATCACGTGGGCGCCATTTGTAGTAATAGGGGCGGCGGCGGGGCTATGTCCCCAAAACCCCAGCCGCCTGCCCGGCTAGCTTATGCCCCGAAATAATTACACAGACACTGTATTCATTTAAACACTGCTTTGGCCCATTCCTATCTAGCCTCTTCTAGGCTAACTCTCGCACCTGGACTAGCCCATTTCTTTTTTTTTTTTTTGATTTTTTTTAATTTATTTATTTATTAAAGATTTCTGTCTCTTCCCCGCCACCGCCTCCCATTTCCCTCCCCCTCCCCCAATTAAGTCTCCCCCCAGCCCGAAAAGCAATCAGGGTTCCCTGTCCTGTGGGAAGTCCAGGGAACCCCCACCTCCATCCAGCTGGCCTGGGTCTGGAAAAGCCTGGGATAAAACCGGACTCTCTGAACATAGCGGACAATGAGGACTACTGAGAACTCAAGAACAATGGCAATGGGTTTCTGATCCTACTGCATGCACTGGCTTTGTGGGAGCCTAGGCAGGTTGGATGCTCAACTTACTAGAACTAGCCCATTTCTTATCATCTGTATAGCACCGGTCTTACCAGGAAGATTCTAGCCTAAGTCCATCCTGGGTCGGAGCTTCATAGCGTGCGTCTTCCCTGGAGCAGGTAGCATGGCGTCTCTCCTTCGTCTGCTCTGGAGAGAAGGGCTGCGGAGTCTGACCTCACTTCCTCTTCCTCCCAGTGTTCTGTTCTGTTTACTCCACCCACCTAAGGGTGGGCCTATCAAATGGGCCTAGCAGTTTCTTTATTGCTTAGCCAATGAAATCAACAGATTGATACATGACACTCCCACATCAGTGGCATCCATCTGCAGCCTACAGGCCCATCTTATCAAGCAGACTTTTCCATGAAGCAGTAAAATTCAAAGACAGTTCAGTCACTTTCTTCTGTCTTTTATGTCTGAATCTGTCCTATTGTGTATCTGCAATTCTTTACTCTCCAGGAGCACTTCTTATAATGCTAAGTGCTTCTTAAAATCTTAAGTGGCACCATTAGTAGGGGAATTATGGTAACGTGTTTATTGCCGTCTGAAACTTAAGCTGTGCTGTTATTATGGTAAATACGGTAGTTCCTGTTAGCATGGCAGAGCTGTTTGTGTCTCTGAGCCTCTTACACTGACCAACTTCCAGGCACACAGCTGTTCCAAGTTGCCATCAAGCAAGCCACATGCAGCACGATGCTCACAAACCCCCATCCAAGTGTTTAGTCTCCCATAAAAGCCAGAGGTCACACTGGAAGCACAGCCCAGAAAGCTGGCATTTCAAAACTGCCACTTTTTTTCCTGCTGTGGCTGCTGAGTCAGGAAAATTTCTCTGCAGTCAAAAAGCTGTGCTAAACCTTTTTTTTTTTTTTTTAGAATTTCTTTTTAAGCCCTCTTAAGTTTTATGTGGAGTTAGTTGGCCACTTTCGGCTGCCAAGTGTTGCAAGGAGAGGTAACCTTTCTTTGTCCCAGCCACCTGGCTAGCTTACACCTGAAATAACCACACAGAAACTATATTAATTAAAACACTGCTTGACCATTAGCTCTAACTTCTTTTTGGCTAATTCTTACATCTTAATTCAACCCATTTATGTTAATCTGTGTATCACCATGTGACTGTGGCTTACTGGCAAGATTCTAACCAGCATCTTTCTCAGGCAGGATATCCATGGCGTCTCCCACTCTGCCCTCTTCCCAGTTCTGTCTTTTCAGCCTACCTAAGTTCTGATATATCAGGCCAAGCAGTTCATTTATTGATTAACCATTGAAAGCAACACATAAACAGACGGACCTCCTACACCACTGGGTCATTTGTGTTGGAGATATATTCACTGGGACTGGATAGCACATGGTCAGATATTCTATTTTTTTAGCAACTGTAACAACTTTGTGTAATGACATCTGTCTATTTCAAGGAATACTTTCTTTTATGGGGAGTGAGAACTATCTGCATCTGTAGATATAAGAATAACTATTTAGTAGTATGCAGTTAGGAATTGTGCTAGGTAACAGGCTCTCCTCTAAGAGCTAGGATCTTAGTAGCTCTGTATAGTTGGCTAGGTTTCCAGTACAAGACATAATATCCCTCCTGTTGTGTGGGTCCAATTAGATAGCTGTTGGTTACCACCAGGAAGTGAGTGCCACCATTATATCATAAGTTATTATGACATTCTGGTAACTGTTACAGTTAATAGGCATCATTACTGGGTAGGATTTTTCTTTTTCTTTTTCTTTTGCAAGTTTGAATGGTGACTATGAAAACTAGCCCTCAGGAAGGAGACTTTCTGGTCAGTTCCAGCTCAGGCCCTCCAAGTTTGTGTCTAACATGTATATTGTCTTCAGCAATAGAGGCTTAACTTCCCTTCAACTTCTGGGAAGCATCCAAGGGCACCAGCAATAGCCTATATTGATTTTTGAGTCTTTTAGACTCCCCTAACCAACAATTCAAATGGGAATTTCTCGTGGCTAATATTGGCATTTTTTGAGATAATCTATAATTCTTGGGGGAAGCACTATGAGCCCAAGTGACATAATTTCATTTCAACTATATATGTTTATGTATAAATACACACACACATATTATCATCACATTTGGCAAATAAAAAATAATTGGATTACTTATAACTTTTTATTACTTTTTTATTTTTGAGATTACAATTACATTTCTCCCTTCCCTTTCATGTTTTCAAACCTTCCCAAATACCTCCTCTTACTCTTTTTCAATTTTAGGCCTCTTTTTAAATTGCTATTGAATGACTTATCGCTTTAAAAAAATCATTAGTGCTATTTTCATTTCCCTTTCCCTGTACTTCTCTCTTGAGCTCCTTCTTTATCCCTAGTTAAAATCTCCCCTGATTTTCCCATTTCTTCTTCCACATAGCTTATATCCCACTATTCATTTTTCTAGTACTTCATCAATGGTACGTTTTTACTTTTCTGGTTTCTACAATTGCTCCAGGTAATACATTTACAACAGAAGATTTAGAGACAGAAACCACAGATGATAGGAAGCATGCAGTGTTTATCTTTATGGGTCTGGGTTACCTCACAATATAATATTACCTAGTTTCTTTCATTTACCTGCAAATTTCATAATTTCACTTTTTCTTTATAGATGAATAGAATTCTATAATGCATATGTACCAAACCTCATTATTCATTTTTTTCCAGTTGAAAAACAAGTACAATGCTTCTATTTCTTAGTTATTGTGAATAAAACAGCAATGAACATAGCTGAGCAAGTATGTGTGAACTAGAAGGTCAAGTACTTTGGGCATATGCCAAGGAGCTGTATAGATGATTCATATGGTAGATTTATTTTTATCTCTTTGAGAGTTCTCCACACTTACTTCCAGAGTAGCTGGACCAGTTTGCAATCCCACCATCAGTGAATAATATCCCCTCACCCCTCACTTTCCCTACAATTTCAAAATATTTTTTTCATTGTTTATTAATTTTAGCTATTCTGTCTGAAGTAAGATAAAAATCTCAAAATGCTTTGATTTGCATTTCCCTAATTGTTGAGGATGATTAAATTCTTACATATTTCTTTTTTCAAACATTTTATTTTATTTTGCTTTATAAATAATACCATTCAAAAATTTCACCTCCTTCCCTCCTCCAATTTCCATCCTACTCCACTCCTCCCCCTCCCCCTCCAGTCCTAAGAGAGGGCAGAGTACCCTGCCCTGTGGGAAGTACAAGGCCCTCTCCGCTCCATCCAGGCCTAGGAAGGTATGCATCCAAACAGACTAGGATCCCAAAAAGCCAGTACATGCAGTAGAATCAAATCCCAGTGCCATTATCATTGGCTTCTCAGTCAGCCCCCATTGTCTGTCGCATTCAGGGAGTCTGGTTTGATCATGTGCTCATTCAGTCCCAGTCCAGCTGGCCTTGGTGAGCTCCCCTTTGATCAGTAACACCGTCTCAGTGGGTGGACGAACCCCTCACGGTCCTGACTTCCTTGCTCATCTTCTCCCTCTTTCTGCTCTTCAACTGGACCTTGGTAGCTCAGTCCAGTGCTCCAATGTGGGTCTCTATCTCTATCTCCACCCATCACCGGACAAAGTTTCTAAGGTGATATCCAAGATATTCATCAGTGTGGCTATGGGATAAGGCCAGTTCAAGCACCCTCTCTTCTACTGCCCAAGGACCTAGCTGGGGACATCCCCTTGGACAAGTGGGAACCCCTGTAGAGCCAAGTCTCTTGCCAACCTAGGTGCTCCTCAATGGAAGAATGGATAAAGAAAGTGTGGCACATATACACATTAGAGTTCTACTCAGTGCTAAAAAACAATGGCATCTTAAAATTTGCACGCAAATAGATGGAAATAGGAAACACTATCCTGAGTGAGATAACCCAGACTCCAAAAGATGAATATGGTATGTACTCACTCATTAGTGGATTCTAGCCATAAACAAAGGACATTGAGCCTATAGTTTGTGATCCTAGAGAAGCTAAATAAGAAGGTGAAACCCAAAGGAAAACATATATAGAGCCTCCTGGAAATTGGAAGCAGACAAAATCACTGGGCAAAGGTTGGGAGCATGGGGGTGGGGGGAGGGTTGGGGGAAGAGGAGAGGAGGACAGAGAAGGGAGAAGGGGAGGATTGGGGAGAGCTTGGGAGAGTGGGATGGTTGAGATGGAGGAAGAGCAGATATGGGGGCAGGGAAGAAGATACCTTAATTAAGGGAGCCATTTTTAGATATTTCTATCCACTTTTATTTTTCCTTTTGAAAAAACTTTGTTCAGATCCATAGCTCATTTTTTGAGGTCCCACTTTTCAGTTGTTGGTCTAATTTTTGAGCAAAAGGATCCTATTATTTAGAACATGTTTGCCTAATATATATACTGTAGGGTGGTGCCTGTTTTCTTCTGGCAGTTTAAGTTTTTCAGGTTTCACATTAAAGTCTTTCATCCATTTTGAGGTAATATTTGTGCAAAATAACATATAAGAGTCTAATTTCATTCTTTTACATATGAACATACAGTTTTCATAGAACCATTTTTTGAAGATGCATGCTGCCTGTATTTTTCCAGTGTCTATTTCTGGTATCTTTGTCAAATATGAAATATCTGTAGTTATGTGTGATCATGCTTGGTTGTTTTATTTTATATCATTAGTATTCAAATCAAAGTTTTTGTGCCATTATCATACTTCTTTTTGTCCATTTTTAACCCACTGTGCCCATTAGTGTTGGCTGTATGCCCACGAGTACAGGGCCATCCACTGGAGCATGGTAAACCTATTAGGGGCCATATCCCTGCAACAAACTGATTTGGTTCTGTGCACGAGAAACTTTGTCAGGTAAGAGCCCACACAGTGGGTAAGAGACAGAGATGCCAGGAAGATAGAGCTTACATGGGAAGTTTTATAATGAGTGATGTGACCCAGACCCAGATAGACAAATATAAAATGTATTCATTCAATAAGTAACTTCTAGACATAAAGCAAAGAAAATCCAGGCTATAATTCACAATCCCATAGAACCCAGACAACAAAGAGGACATTAAGAGAGACATACATGGATCTAATATACATGGGAAGTAGAAAAAGACAAGATCTCCTGAGTAAAATGGGAACATGGGGATCATGGGAAAGGATAGAAGTGCATGGGGAGGAAGGGATGGGATCAGAGAAAAATAAACAATGAAAAAAGAGCAAAGGAATGAAGAAGGGGAGGGGAGGGAAGAAACAGGCCTCTGGAGACAGGAGTGGCAGAAGAGAAGCAGGGAGAGGAAGAAGAGGCAGAAGTCAGCAGAGTTTTACCTTTTAAAGGGACAGGATACTGCCTGTCCTGCACTCAGGTGTGACACAGGAGTGACACACTCTGTAAGGCCCTCAAGGAGCAGGGACAGGTGTACCAGGATGCTAAGCCTGACTTTCCACCAACTACATCAACTCGCAACAGTTCCTGACCTGGTGGTGGAACTTCACATGCCCTCCCCCATCCATACTGAAATGTTAGCTCACTTGAATTTGTGCCATCTTTGTGCAGCTAATCACAGCTTTTATGAATTCCTTTGAATGTATTGGCCTTGTCATATACAGAAGACAGTTCCATACCCACTATTCCTAACCTATAGTTCTTACAATTTTTTTACCCCTTCCCCAGCATTCCTGAGCCATGTAAGAAGGTGATGCAATATAGATAATCAGGGTCAAACATTTCACTATCACCTTTTTTCACTTTAGTCAGTTATGAACGGATGTACTGACTGTACTGTCATCCCTTGCAAAATGAGCTTCTCTGATGAAGAATGAAAGCTTCAGTAAAGATAAGTGTTTACAACTCAGTTTGATAGTGTGTTCATTTTCTGCATGAGGGCCTTCTTTAAGCCTTCCAGCACAGGTTTACAGGCAGGTTTATAATAATAGCCATGAGTTCTTTCTTATGGGGTGGGCATTATATACAACCATAAAGAAACTGGTTACCCCCAGAGCATTCATTACACTGTTGCAGCAATGGGTACATCTTGCCAGGCCAGACATTCTTGTATCTTGTAAATCATTAGGTTGATAGCTGTGAAAGGCAATTGATGATTTTTCTCTACCGGCTGCCTATACAGCAATTTTCAGCATTACAAAATCTAATCAATATGGAGGAAGCTTTTGGGTGGATACCAGGTTGATTTCTTTATGTTCTCTGACTCAAATGAGTAGCATCTTCAGGAATATGGTCTTACCATCAAGTGTTTTTATGTTCATAACTTTAACAAATACCTGTTTTTTGTTTATTTATTTATTAAAGATTTCTGTCTCTTCCCCGCCACCGCCTCCCATTTCCCTCCCCCTCCCCCAATCAAGTCCCCCTCCCTCCTCAGCCCAAAGAGCAATCAGGGTTCCTTGCCCTGTGGGAAGTCCAAGGAACCCCCACCTCCATCCAGGTCTAGTAAGGTGAGCATCCAAACTGCCTAGGCTCCCACAAAGCCAGTACGTGCAGTAGGATCAAAAAACCATTGCCATTGTTCTTGTGTTCTCAGTAGTCCTCATTGTCCGCTATGTTCAGCGAGTCTGGTTTTATCCCAGGCCTTTTCAGACCCAGGCCAGCTGGCCTTGGTGAGTTCCCGATAGAACATCCCCATTGCAAATGGATGGAAATAGAAAACACTATCCTGAGTGAGGTAAGCCAGACCCAAAAAGAAGAACATGGGATGTACTCACTCATTTGGTTTCTAGCCATAAATATAGGACATTGAGCCTATAATTAGTGATCCTAGAGAAGCTAAATAAGAAGGATAACCCAAAGAAAAACATATAGGCATCCTCCTGAATATTAACCTTCATCAGGCAATGAAAGGAGACAGAGACAGAGACCCACATTGGAGCACCGGACTGAAATCTCAAGGTCCAAATCAGGAGCAGAAGGAGAGAGAGCACGAGCAAGGAACTCAGGACCGGGAGGGGTGCATCCACACACTGAGACAATGGGGATGTTCTATCGGGAACAAATGCCTGTTAACTACCTTATAACTACCTAATCACCTTTACCTTCCAGGTAAAGATTCATTTGGCTCATGACTTTCAAGGTTTCAATCTATGATTGGTTGTTGCTTTGGCTATTTCACTTGTGGTGAGTTGACCTACTCTGGAAAGAAACATAAAGCAGAAAAAGTCATTTGTTTCATGTTCAGAAAGTGAAAAGAGGAAAAGGAGGCTAGGCCCTACTATGTAGTTCAAGAGCACACCCTCATTGTCCTGAAAATTTACTTCAAGACTCCAAATCTTAATGGTTCAACTGTTACCTTTCAGTAATGCCATAGGCTGGAACCAAGTAAACCATATGAGAACCCTCTGGCCCCAAACTATAACAAATGGATGATGATTTGCTTTGTCCCAAAGCTTTCACATATGGTTTTCTTTTTGTCTATTGTCAACATATAATTATTTAATATCACTTTTATTTTCTTGAGTTTGTATTCCCAGACTTCAGAATCTGTAGCAGTTGATGACTAATCTCATTTGTCAATTTGATGAGATTTAGAATTACTACAAAACTGGAACTCTGTGCTTGCATGTGAAGAATTTTCTAGATTAAATTAATTAAGGTGAGGAGACACCTTAACTATTTATGACTCCATCCCATTTGCTGGAGTCGTCCACTGAGTGAAAAGGAGAAAGAGCTGAGCACCAGCATTCGTCTTTCTCTCTGCTTTATACTCCTGTTGCCATTGTTTTCCAATCTTGCTGGAACATTATGTAGAACTGTAAGCCAAAATAAAAATTTCCCATATTTAAATTGCCTTTACCAGCTACTCTGTCATGGCAATGTTGTGGGAACTCCTTCAGCCTTTTAGATACCAGCCCATTTTGGGCATGGTCTCAGGTGCGGCCCCTTTTTCTGCTGGATTCAGTTCCCAGTTTCCAGTGCACACAGAGGACGGTGGATTGGTACCCTGACTGTGATCCCCAAATAAATAAACCTTTGTTATACACCATTCTGGGTTATCGTGGAACTCTTTGATATGCCTACACAGTAACAAGAAAAAAAAATCAGGCAGCAGCCTTTGTTAAATCTTCTATGGGAACCATGTGCTCTTTGGATGGCTAGTACTAACACTTAAAACTATAAACCCATTTGACCTTCTAAGTTTCCTCTTACCTTACTATCAGTTCCATGAAGACAGGCACCATAGTAGTTTCACTCTTCTTCTGTCCCCAGAAATTAGGCACTTAGTACTTATTAAATAAATATAAAGCTTTAGTCTAAATACAAATGGAGTAGGATCCATTTGACTTAACACAGCAATTAGTGTCATACATTTTGATGTGAACCTCATATTTAGTTACTGGACATAATTGTTCAGAAATTTTCTAATGACTGTAATAAAGTAGGAACTGTTTCACGTTGCTTATAGGCTTTTATAACCAAGTCCTTTCCTCCCTCCTCAGCCTTAAACTCCAATGATCTTAAACTCTTTGGGGGCTCCTGCCCAATTTCCCTCTTTCTTCGCCTCAAATTCCCTCCTGTTTCCTTTACTTTGATGAGTTCTTGCATACTGATTCAGTCTCCATAGCACCTCTGCCAGGAAACTTTCTCTTGTAATTCACTGTGATTTCAAAACTCCTGGCGCTCCACAGATACTTCTGTTTCTTTCAATCCCATTTCTCTAACAAATCCCCGTTGCTGTCCTAATTGTATCCTTCCCAGAGTTCTCTTTTAGCATTTACAAATTATCATCTGTGATGCTACTATAGAGACTATTGGGATTAAAAGAGAAGTGGCTTTTAGTCAAACTAGTATTAATTCCTCATTCTGTGACTTAGAAGCATATTAGCTCACTTTCCTCATCTATAAACCAGGTATAAATGAGATTATTTAATAACTTTTATGAAGTTTGCACAATAAACATTTAATGATTAATAGTAATTTTAAAAAGCCTTCTTTATATAGTATGCATGGTGATTGCCATGTGAATACTTCCACCACTATCAATTTAAAAAAAACCAAATTGATACTGAATTTGAGGTTATGAAAAAACAATGTGCATTCACAAATGGGAGGGTTCACTTTAGCATATCTCTGTCTTCAATGAATCTTTGTTCAAAGGAATTCTTTCAATGAAGGCAGTATTATTTGTTTCCAAGCCTATTTATCTCCCAGTATCCTCCCGCTTCTTTCAAGATGCATTGCTTCTAAGTATTCCCTCTTATGCCATTAGCTTTTTCCTTTCTGGTGATTCTTTTATCTTTGACTACAAATACATCTGTCCTACTCCTGTGCTTTGAGATTTCATTCTTCTCCAGCATGCCTCTTTACTTCACAATGCCTTTCTTAGTTGTACATTAGATAAATGTATTTGAGTAACCCACAGTGAGTCAAGTGCTGTGCTGTGCTAAACACCTCCCCTCCACTACATCTTGCCACACTAAACATGCTTCAGCTACAGATTCACTGGATCCTTTCCCTTCTCAAGGACTTTGCACATGGTGTTCCTTTTGTTTGGAAATATTTTCTAAAATTCATTACATTTTATCTTTAATATCTCAACTTCAATGTCACCTCCTCCAAGAAGTGCATGTTCCTTTTTTCCTCTGTTACCAAGTCTAATAGAACTCTGTTCTTTTAGTCCGCAGTAGTTGCACTTCTGAGGAAATAATTACAAGCTTTAGTTTAATGTCATTGTCTTTTATTAGTGCCTAAGTTTCATAATGAAAGTAACCATAGGAGTTTTATCCTTTCAAATAGTTTTTAATGATATTGAATGAATACATGAGCAGGGTATTATATTAAATGAGCCCATAAAATTTTTCTTGTTACTCTGTCACAAAATATAGCCTTTGTTTTCCTCATCTGTAAATGGAGATAGTGCAGGTTGGCTTTCCCAAATCTGTCACAGAGCATCCATTCCTCATGCCTTTGCACAGGGTGGTATTTTAGAAAGGCAACGTTGCTCAGTTGTGTCCCTGATTTAAAACTCTCTAGTGGTTTGCGAATGCTGCTTTGGTTCAGCCTAAATCCTGAGAACAGTCTAAACATAATAAGATATGGTTGTTTCCACCTGGACTTCCATTCCCAGCTCTTATGCTTTCTCTTCTTGTTTATAGTTCAGATATAAGGCTTCAATTTAACTCCCTGGATGCATTGCTATGCCTTGTCTCAAATAGGGCCTTTAGTACTTGCTCTTTTATCCCATGAAGATGATATTTCCCTAAGCACACCCCACACTTATAGTTATGTTTTGTTTCATATCTTTTTTTAAAAAAACAGACTTAATTCACTTTTATTTTCCTTGTATAAAAACCCTTATGTGGTGGCCACAGCTGGAGCCAGGGTCCTCTGAACAGAGACTCTAGTATGGGTTTTCACAAGATGGTCAGTGAATTCCTGGTAAGGAGACTTGGTGAACACAGTCTCTTTCCAGAGGTCAGGGGTCAGGTCTTAGAGATAGCATCAAAGGTGGCCTTGGCAAAGTTGCCCAGGGTGGCAGTGCAGCCCCTGGCTGATGTGTAGCAGTCATCAATGCCGGCCATCATCAGTAGCTTCTTGGGCACAGGAGCGGAGACTATGCCAGTGCCTCTGGGAGCAGGGATGAGATGCATCAGCACAGAACCACAGCGGCCTGTCACTTTGCAAGGAACAGTGTGGGGCTTGCCAATCTTGTTCCCCCAGTAGCCTCTCCACACAGGGACAATGAAAACCTTGGCTAAGATGATGGCCCCTCAGATGGTAGTGGCTACCTCCTTGGAGCACTTAACAATGAGACCTACATGACCATTGTAGTCCCCAATAGTGACAAAAGCCTTGAACCTGGTCCACTGGCCTGCCCTAGTCTGCTTCTGCATGGGCATAATCTTCAGAACCTCATCCTTTAGGAATGCTCCCAGGAAAAAGTCAATGATCTCGGACTCCTTAATGGGCAGGGAGAACAGATAGATCTCCTCTAGGGACTTGATTTTTATGTCCTTAACCAGGCAGCCCAGCCTCGTGACAGAATCCACTCCTTGTCTTCAGCTTTACCTCCATGAGCCCCGCGGCCTAGGCCATGGCCTCATCCACAAACAAGAAGCCACCAAGGCCTCCTAATCCTGGGCCCCCACTACTCTGGGCCCTCCCACTGCACCAGCGTCAATGGCCATTTGTTGTTTTCTAGAAGAAGAAGAAACTGGTTTCAAATCTTATGGAGAAATCTACTACCAATGTTTTGCTAGATAATCATTGCAATTAAACAATCTTCAAAATACTTGTTTTATTTTTGATGTATTTGCTTCTTTTTCCATTTATTTTTGTCCTCTCTCTCTCTCTCTCTCTCTCTCTCTCTCTCTCTCTCTCTCTCTCTCTCACACACACACACACACACACACACACACACACACACACAGAGAGAGAGAGAGAGACAGAGACAGAGACAGAGACAGACACACACACACACAGAGAGAGAGAGAGACAGAGAGAGAGAGACAGAGAGAGAGAGAGAGAGCCTGCATGTGCACACACATGTACATGCATGAACATGCCTCAGCACCCATGTAATGGTCAGAGGGGCAACTTGCAGGAGATGGTTCCCTACGTCTACCATGTGGACTTTTGTTTTTAACTTATATCATCTAGCTGGACATCAAGTGTCTTTACATGATGAACCATCTCAATAGCTTGCAAATATTTATTTTTATAGGAATAGATAAGTGTAGTTGTCACTAATCACAGAAGTCTCAGACATCAGAAAATGGTAAAATTGAAGACTCATAACTGGCCACAGTTCTGCAAATCAGTGACAACTGAGTGGTTGCCCCACAAGTGGACACCTTTGTCATTCCCACTTTCCAAGTAACATTGCATAAAGAATGTAAAAGTGTATGGGCCCGAGAAACTAGAGAGGAGTGAAATGCTGTCTTCTCGACAGCACACAGCAACTGAGACAACCTGTATACATACAAGAAGGAGCAGGAGGAAAAGGAGGGACATGAGTGTGGAGTGAAGACTATTTAAAACAAATGGGGAGGGGGTTGGCAGAAGTGGAAGGGGGATGAGAAAAGGTACTGAGGGGTGACTATGATCACCGTGTACAGTATGTATACAAGCATGGAATTATCAAAAGTAAAATTTGAAACTTCAATTCAGTGGTTGAGATATATTTACAAGTCCATCCCTTAGCATCCTCTGACTTTTAGAAGATATCCAATCTTTTATTTGTTGACATTTCTGAGAAATGGTGGAGTAGATCATTGCTGAGTCTATAAGCTGTATTGCTCTTCTAATAGCCATTTTCTTTTAGTTAGCTTTGAATCATTTGACAAAATACTAGAGGTACTTTATCCAGGGATAATATTGGTGAATCCATTGTTATCAGAAAGATGGACATATCCTGAACTTTCTCGAGCCCTATTCCACACTTCCATACTCTGGGGTTGAAAAGACTGAAGGTAAACATTATTTAGAAGTCTTGTTTCTCTTAATATTTTTATTATGACCACAGCAGAAGCAATTGTTGTTATTTCCAACCATCAAGGAATGTGTTACCTTTGTATTTTTCTACCACTATCTATCTATATGTAGAATCAACATATACAGGGAAAGAAAGAATGGAAGATCGATTTCTCACTTAAAAAATTATGAGACAGCAAATGATAATCAATCTTATTAAAAAGACTAAACATAGGCCTTTCAATCATATTAGCTAAATAACATGACATATAAACTATCTTTATGAGATGACACCATATCTAGTGAGTGACCTGTTAACCCCACTTCACATATTTCTCATACTCTGTCTTCAACTATACTTTCTCAATTGCCTATTCAAATTAAAATGTTTTATATGGTGCAAGAGTTTTTACAACCAGAATAGTTCCTAACTTCCCAGATTCCCTTCTCATGAACTTACTATTCTTTCCACATATCTTATTTTCTAGATATATCTGAATTCCGTGCATGTTCCATGAATTACCTCTTCAAGTGTTCAATTTATTTCACACTGTGTTTGCTATATCACATTCCTTGAATGCTCATGTTATCTCACACCTTGTTCATGATATCCCCTTTATGCGGACTGTCCTCCTTTACACTGAGAATCTCTCATCTAGCCTATGAGGCATAACTTACAATGTCACATACACTTAATTGCTTCCTAATACTATTTTCTATCTTTTAATATTATTCAGCCTTCGAATTCATGCACAGAGCAGAAACCACTAATTGTTCTCTCTTATACACCCTCTTGGTATTAATATATTTTATACTGCATTTAAGTAAAAAGAAAATTTTATACCTCTGTATAGACCATAATAACAGCTTTAACCCACAAACAAGCCCAATTACTTAATGACAAATTTGTGTCTGGCAGAAATTACTAATTTCTTTGTCTGTCTCATAAGCATGACATAATTCATAAAAAGAAAAAAATTAAATTATATAGGACATAGTAGTTGCTTTCAAATAGCTAAGAATCATTGGATTAGGTATATGAGATGGATTTAAAATTTACTATTATGTAGTCTGATTTCAGTTTTTCTTAGGTTTGTATAATTTGATTTGAATATTTAAAAAATTCGAATAAATTTCTGAATCTTTTCAAGTGACATTTTAATCTTTAGAAGAACATGATGATCATTGCTTTCTATTTACAGCACTCAAACACTAATAGAAACCTCATTAGCAACACCTCAGTTAACTATAGTCAAGAGTAAAACAGTCTTTTTCAAATTTGAATAATGGAGAGATAAACCACTATAGAATCTTTCCATTCTTCCCCTCTGCTGCCAGGCCTACAGCAGAGAAACTCTTCTCTATTACATCCAAGGATGAATTCATGGCTCCACCACTCAACTAACATTTTTAGCAATTGCTTCTCTGGTGTTTTAGGGTTTCTACTGCTGTGACAAGACATCATAACCAAAAAGATAGTTGGGGAGAAAAGGGTTTATTTAGCTTACATTTCCATATTGCTGTTTATCATCAAAGGAAGTCAGGATAGAAACTCAAACAGAGCAGGAACTTGAGGCAGGATCTGATGTAGGAGCCATGGAACATGGAGGGGTGCTACTTATTGGCTTACTTCCCATGACTTGTTCAGCCTGCTTTCTTCTAGAACTCAGGGTCACCAGTCCATGGTTGGGACCACACACAACGGCTGGGCCCTCCCTCATTAATAACTAAGAAAATGCCCTACCGGCTTGGCTGCAGGCAGAGCTTATGGAGGCATTTTCTCAGTTGGAGGTTTCCTTCTTTTTAGGTAACTCTAGTTTGTGTGTCAAGTTGACATAAAACTAGCCAGCACACCTGATATATCAGCTATTTAATTCTTCAGATTTTTTGATCCCCTTGGCTTGGATTAAAAATTTTTGTTTTAGTTTAGATACAAAGTAATGGTTTTCGTTTGTCATTATTATAACATATAGCATTATAGATTGTTCTTACTCTCTCCCTAGTGCCCTCTCCTGCTGCCCTGGCTTCTCTTGATGATTCTCCCAAACAGCTTACACCTTCTGATTTCATGTCACACATATTCTATTATCCTTTCTTGTTCAGGCTCCCCTCCCTTTAGGCCTCTCCTCCCATCGTCCCATGTATTTTCATGTACTACATCACACACACACACACACACACACACACACACACACACAGTTAATATATATGTATACTTAAATCTAGCCATTTTACTGAATGCTTTTACACCCTATCAAAATGAACTCTAATTTTAAAAAAATTAATTAAAACATGGTTTCATGTCTTTGAGTCTTATGTTTGTCTAAATCTTATTCCCATTGTTCTTTTGTTTTCCTAAGAATGTCATCTTATTCTTCAGATGTTTACTTAACTGTAATCCCCTGTATGAAATGTTACCAAAGTCATTTGGGGAGACACAGGGCTTTTATCTGAATTTAAAGTTGATATAATTATTTGATTTTCTTTAAGTTATTTAATACTAAGGAACCTGTATTTTCACTTTCAGTTTTATCACTTAAAATACAATGAAAAAAATCAGCATGTTGCATGAGAACTGACTCTGCCTCTTGTTTATCATCATCTAAAGCAGTGGTTATCAACCTATGGGTTGCAATTCCTTTCAGGGTCCAATGACATTTTCACAGGGGTCAAATACCAGGTATCCTGCCTGTCAGATATTTACATTATAGTTCATAACAGTAGCAAAATTAAAGTTATGAAGCTGCAACAAAAATAATTTTATGATTGGGGGGGGTCACCACAATGTGAGAAACTGTATGAATGTATCACAGCATTAAGAAGGTTGGGATCCATTGATACAGAGAGTTTGGAATACGTTAGGGAAAGAAGAGAGGAAAGAAAAAAATAAAAAAGAAGGTTAAAGTCAAAGTCGAAGTTTCTGAGGAAGTTACAAGGAATCATGCTATTAATTATCTGCTTCAAATACCTATAGTACATTTAAGTCAATACATAAACATACATATACAATTTCCCCATCTGGGCTGACAATGCTCCCCACAGGATCCATAGACTACATAACAGAAACCTCAACATCATGCATGAGAATCTCTATTTTGAGTTGTAACAGATCGGGGATTTCCAAAAGACTCTGAAACATATAGAGCCTATTACTATTGCCCTAACTTTTTTTAACTATAGATATTATTCTTTTCTGATAAGTTTCCTACCTTACTCATTTCATTTTACTTATAATCTGCTCTCCGTGCTCTCTTAATGTATCCACTTTCTACTTTTTCAGCTTCTAACTGGACTCCAAGCTAAATACATAGAAATTTTGAAGGTAGGATCCACAAATGAGAGAAAGAATAATATGTTTGTCAATTTGGACCTCATATACCACAGTCAGTATAGTTGTTTCTAGTAGTGTCCATTATCAGAAAAGAATAATATCTATATTTAAAAAAATTAGGAGTAGAAAACTGAAAGGAAAATCCACATGCTGATCTCAATGGGGCCACATGTGAGTCTGGGGCCTCAGAGAGAGTAGGCCTGAGCCAGGACTTCTGTGAGTTTGGGCATTGGTCTGGGACATCAAAGGGAATAGGCAGGAACCTGGAACCCCTGTAGGTCTGAGCATGAGTCTGGGACCTCTGAGGAAGTAAGTAGGTCCTCTACAGGTTTGGGTGCAACTGAGCCTGGGACTCCGAGGCAGTAGACCGGAACCAGAAACCTTTCCAGGTCCAACTCCAACCCAGGGACTTCTGCAGGAGGGAATCCAGACCAGGATTTACAGAAACAGATCAAAGCCTAGGCCAAAATAGGCCTGAGACAGCAAATGCCAAGGGAGCAGAGCAAAGCACAGGAACACTGAGCTATCTCCAGGAACAGGAGTAACCAACGGGGTAACTAGAACTGTGACACTGACTGTAGCACAAGGAACAACCATCTGAGCTTTGGATTCACTGGCACCTAGAAGATTATTCAACAGAATCTCAGACAGCTTCAACCATATCTATTAGAGGAAAAGATGAGTAGAAAAGGTAAGATCACACACTACACCACAAAGAGCAACAAAATACCAGTAAAACAAAAAAAAACCCTACAAAAGCAAGACCTGAACAACGAAATATTAATGAACCAGAAGAAAATTATCGAAAAAATAACCTTAAGAGAATGTTTGAAATTCTTAAGGATGAAATGAGAAATTCTTTTAAAGAAATGGAAAAAAAAACAAACAAAAATTGGAAGATATCAGCAAATCACTTAAAGAAAACCAAGAAAAAGAAATCAAACATATAAAAGAAACTATCCAGGACATAAAAACTGAAATACAAACAATAAAGAAGACACAAGCCAAAGAAATTATAGAAACAGAAATCATGAGAAAATGATCAGGAACCACAAATGCAAGCATGAACAGCAGAATACAAGAAATGAAAGAGAGAATCTTAAGCACTGAGGATACAATAGAGGAAATAGACTTACCAATTAAAGAAAACATTAAATCTATCAAAAGCTTAACCAAAAATATCCAGGAAATATGGGACACCATAAAAAGGTCAAATCTTAGAATAATAGGTACAGAAGGAGAAGAAGTTCAACTCAATGCACAGAAAATTTATTTAACAAAATCATAGAAGAAAACTTTCGCTACCTAAAGAAAGATATGCCTATGAAGATACAAGAAGCTTTCAGAACACCAGATAGACTCAATCCAAAAAAAGTCCTCTCACCACATAATAATCAAAACACAGTCAAAAAAGAATATTAACAGCTGCAACGGAAAAAGGCTAAGTAACATATAAAGGTAGACCTATCAGAATTACACCTGACTTCTCATTGGAGACAATGAATGCCAGAAGGTCATGGTCAAGCATTATACAAACATTAAGAGACCACAGATGCCAGCCCAGACTACTATACCCAGCAAAAATGTAAATCACCATAGAGGGACAAAACAAGATATTCCATGACAAACCAGGTTTACCCTACCCACAAACTCAGCCCTGCACAAAATACTAGAAGGAAAACTCCAACCCGAGGAAGAAGGCTACGCCAACAAAAACAGAGACAATTGATGATCTCATTACACCAAATCCCAAAGAAGAAAAAATGCATAAATTAACATTATCAAAGATGAAAACTAAATTAATAGGAGATAACAACCACTGGTCATTAATATCCTTTAATGTAAATGGACTCAACTCACCTATAAAAAGGCATAGGCTAACAGATTGTATACAAAAACAGAATCCATCATTCTTCTGCATACAAGAAATGCATCTCAACCTCAACCTCAGAGTGAAGGGTTGAAAAAAAATACTAATCAAATGGACCTAAGAAACAAGTGGGTTTAGCTATCCTAATATCTAACAAAATAGACTTCAAGCTAAAATCAGTCAAAAGAGACAAAAAAGGTCATTTCATATTAGTCACAGGAAAAATCCATCAGGAGGAAATTGCTGAACATCTATGTCCCAAATACAAGGGCACCCTCATATGTCAAAGAAACACTTCAAAAGCTTAAATCATACATAAAACCCCACACACTAATAGTGGGAGACTTCAACACTCCCCTCCCACCACTGGATAGGTCAATCAGACAAATAATGAACAGAGAAATAAGAGAACTAATATATGTTATGACTCAAATGGACTTAATAGACATCTATAGAATATTCCATCCAAACAGAAAAAAATATACCTTCTTCTCAGCACCTCATGAAATATTCTCAAAAATTGACCACATACTCAGTAACAAAACAAACCTCTACAAATACAAAAAAATGGAATAACCCAATGTACCTTATCATATTACCATGGTTTAAAACCAGAAGTCAATAGTAACACTAATTGCAGAAAACCCACAAACACTTAGAAATGAAACAATGCTCACCAGAGTAATCAGTGGGTTAAGGAAGAAATCAAGGGGGAAATTGAAGACTTCCTAAAATTCAATGAAAATGACCACACAACATACCCAAATTTATGGGACACAATAAAAGCAGTGTTAAGAGGCGAATTCATAGCACTAAATGCCTACATAAAGAAGCTGGAAAAATCACCCACTAGTGAATTAACAGAACATTTGAAAACTTTAGAAAAAAAGGAGCAAACTCACCTAAGAGAACTAGATGGCAAAAAATAATCAAATTGAGAGCTGAAATCAACAAAAGAGAAAAAAAAAAAACAATACAAAGAATCAATGAGGCAAAGAGTTGGTTCTTCAAGAAAATGAACAAAATAGACAAACATTTATCCAGACTAACCAAAAGACAGAAAAAATATCCAAATTAACAAAATCAGAAATGAAAAGGGGGACATAACAACAGACACGGAGGAAATACAGAGGATTATCAGGTCATATTTTGAAAACCTGTACTCCTCAAAATTGGAAAACTTGAAGGAAATGGACAACTTTCTGGATAAATATCACTTACTGAAATTATTAAATAAAAACTAGATAAGCAAATTAAACAGACCTATAACTGTTGAAGAATGATAAACAGTCATCAAAAGTCTCCTGACCAAAAAAGCCCAGGACCAGATGGTTTCAGCGCAGAATTCTACAAGACTTTCAAGAAGAACTAATACCAGCCGGGTGGTGGTGGTTGAGAACTCAAGAACAATCGCAGAGGGTTTTTGATCCTACTGCACGTACTGGCTTTGGGGGAGCCTAGGCAGTTTGGATGCTCACCTTAGGAGACCTGGATAGAGGTGGGCGGTCCTTGGGCTTCCCACAGGTCATGGAACCCTGATTGCTCTTCGAGCAGATGAGGGAGGGTGACTTGATCGGGGGAGGGGGAGGGAAATGGGAGGTGGTTGCGGGGAGGAGGCAGAAATCCTTAATAAATAAATAAATTAAATAAATAAAAAAAAAGAAGAACTAATACCAATATACCTCAAATTATTCCACACGATAGAAATGGAGAGAACATTGAAAAACTCTTTTTATGAGGCTACAATTACTCTGATACCCAAACCACAGAAAGACATTACTAAGAAAGAGAGTTACAGACCAATTTCACTCATGACGATTGATGCAAAAATAGTAAATATAATACTTGCAAATCAAATCCAAGAAGACATCAGAAATCATCCAACATGATCAAGTCGGCTTCATCCCACAGATGTAGGGATGGTTCCATATACAAATTCTGTCAACGTAATCCACAATATAAACAAGCTGAAAAATAAAAACCATATGATCATCTCATTAGATGCCGAAAAAGCATTAGACAAAATACAATATCCCTTCATGATAAAGGTCTTGGAGAGAGCAGGGAACATATCTAAACATAAATAAGGCAACATACAGCAAGCCAACAGCAAACATCAAGCTAAATGGAGAGAAACTCCCAGCATTTCCACTGAAATCAGGAACAAACAAGGTTGTACACTCTCTTTATATCTATTCAATATAGTTCTTGAGGTCCTAGCTAGCGTAATAAGACACGAAAGGGAGGTAGATCAAGGGGATACAAATTGGAAAAAAAGAAGTCAAACTCTCACTGTTTGCTGATAATATGATAGTTTACATAAGTGATCCCCAAAATTCTACCAGGAAACATCTACAACTCATAAACACATTCAGAAATGTATCAGGATACAAGATTAACTCAAAAAAAAATCAGTAGCCCTCCTATACACAGATGAAAAAAGGGCTGGGGAAGAAATCAGAGAATCAACACTCTTCACAATAGCCACAAATAGCATAAAACATCTCAGAGTAACTCTAGCCAAATAAGAGGAAGACTTATATGACAAGAACTGTAAATGTTTGAAAAAAGAAATTGAAGAAGACACCAGAAAGTAGAAAGATCTCCCAAGCTCTTGGATAGGCAGAATTAACATAGTAAAAATGGCAATCTTACAAGAAGCAATCTATATATTCAACACAATGCCCATCAAAATCCCAGAAAAAAATCTTCAAAGACCTCAAAAGAATGGTACTCAACTTCATATGGAAAAACCCCATGATAGACAAAACAATCCTGTACAATAAAAGAATTTCTGGAGGCATCACAATCCCTGACTTCAAACTCTACGACAGAGCTACAGTACTGAAAACAGCCTGGTAAAGACATAAGAACAGACAGGGGGACCAATGAAATCAAATAGAGGACTGGGATATCAATCCACATATCTTTGAACACCTGATCTTTGATAAAGGAACAAAAAATATGGAAAAAATGGAAAAAAAGAAAGCATGTTTAAAAAGTGGTGCTGGCATAACTAGATATCAACATGTAGAAGAATAAAAATAGACCCATAGAGCACTCAGGAGGCAAAGGCAGGTGGATCTCTGTGAGTTCGAGCCCAGCCTGGTCTACACGAGCTAGTTCCAGGACAGGAACCAAAAAGCTACGGAGAAACCCTATCTCGAAAATCAAAAAAAAAAAAAAATAATAGACCTATATCTATCACCATGCATAAAACTCAAGTCCAAATGGATCAAAGACTTCAACATAAAGCTAGCCACACTGAACCTTATAGAAGAGAAACTGAGAAGTGCACTTGAACGCATTGGCACAGGAAACCACTTCCTAAATATGACCCCAGCAGCACAGACACTGAGAGAAACAATTAACAAATAGAAACTCATAAAATTGAAAAGCTTCTTTAAAGCAAAGGACATGGTCAACAAGACAAAATGACACCCTACAGAATGGGAAAAAATCTTCCCTAACCCCACATCAGACAGAGGTCTGATCTCCAAACTATACTAAGAACTCAAGAAATTGTACACCACAAGATCACATAATCCAATAAAAAATAGAGTACAGACCTAAACAGAGAACTCTTAACAGAAGAATCTAAAATGGCTGAAAGACACTTAAGGAAATGGTCAACATCCTTAGTCATCAGAGAAATACAAATCAAAACAACTCTGAGATTCCATCTATACCTGTAAGAATGGCCAAGATCAAAAACACTGATGACAACTTATGTTGGAGAGGTTGTGGGAAAAAGGGAACACTTCTGCATTGCTGGTGGGAATGCAAACTGGTACAACCCCTTTGGATGTCAGTGTAGCGATTTCTCAGAAAATTAGAAAACATCCTTCCTCAAGACCCAGTAATACTTTTGAGTATATATCCAAAGGATGCTCAATCATGCCACAAGGACATGTGCTCAACTATGTTCATAGTAACTTTGTCATAGCCAGAACCTGGAAACAACCTAAATGCCCCTAGCCTGAAAAATGGATGAGGAAAATATGGTACATTTATACAATGGAGTACTACACAGCAGAAAAAAAAATGGCATCTTGAATTTTGCAGGCAAATGGATGGAGCTAGAAAACATTATTTTGAGTAAGGTAACTCAGACACAGAAAGACAACTTTCACATGTACTCCCGCATAGGTGGTTTTTAAACATATAGCAAAGAAAGCCAGCCTACAAACCACAATCCCAGAGAACTTATACAACAATGTGGAAACTAAGAGAAACTTACATAGATAAAATCTGCATGGGAAGTAGAAAGTAGAAAAAAACAATATCTCCTGAGTAAACTGGGAGCATAGGGACCTTGGAGGAGGATTGAAAGGAGAAGGGGAGAGGCAGGGAGGGGAGCAGAGAAAAATGTAAAGCTCAATAAAAATCAATAAAAATGTATTTCTTTCTTTCTTTTTTTTTTGCTTTCAGCATGTTTTATTTTATTTTTTCCTTTTTTTTATTCCTTACAAAAAATTCCAATCCAAATTCCCACTCCCTCCCCTCCTCCCATTCCCTTCCCTCATTCTCCACAGACCCCCCTCCAACCCTAAGGGAGTGCCATGCACTCCACCCTGTGGAAAGTCCAAGGCCCTTCCTACTACATCTAGGTTGAGCAAGGTTTACATCCAAAGAGAATAGGATCCCATGAAGCTGGTATATGCAAGTAGAGACACATCCCAGTGTCACTATCAGTGGCCCCTTAGTCTGCCCCAGGTGTCAACCCCCTTCAGGGGGACTTGGTTGTTCCCATGCTCATTCACTCCCAGTCCAGCTGGAGTTAGTGAGCTCCCATTAGCTCAAGAAAACCGTCTCAGTGAATGACCCCCTCATGGTTTTGAATTCCTTGCTCATACTCTCACTCCCTCCACTCATCAACTGGATCTTGGGATTTTAGTCAGTGCTCCAATGTGGGTCATTTCCTCTGTTCCCCATCTGTTGTTGGATGAAGTTTCTATGGTTATATTTAAGATAATCATCATTCTGACTACAGGGTAAGGTCAGTTCAGACACCCTCTCTTCTATTGCTTAGGGTCTCAGCTGGGTTCATCCCTGTGGGTTCTTGGACATTTTTCTAGAGCCATGTTTCTTGCTAACTCCACAATGGCTCCCTCAATCAAGATATCTCTTTTTCTTGCTCTCATATCTGTCCTTCCTCCATCTCCACCATCCCATTCTCTCAAGTTCTCCTCCACCCTCCCTTTTCCCCTTCAATATATAAAAATAAAAGAAACCAGAGAAATGTCAACCTTCACAATATCCACAAATAACATAAAATATCTTGTGGTATTACTAACCAAAGAAGTGAAAGACCTTTTTCACAAGAATTTTAAGTCTTTAAAGAAAGAAATTGAAGAAGATACCAGAAAATGGAAAGATCTCCCATGCTGTTGGATAGGTAGGCTCAACATAATAAAAATGTCAATCCTACCAAAAGTAATCTATGGATTCAAAGCAATCCCCATCAAAATCCCAATACAATTCTTCACAGACCTTGAAAAAACAATAATCAACTTCATATGGAAAAATAAAAACCAATGATAACCAAAACAATCCTGTACAATAGAGGAACTTCCAGAGGCATCACCATCCCTGACATCAAGCTCTATTACAGAGCTACAGTAATGAAAACAGTTTGGTATTGGCTTAAAAACAGACTGGTTGACCAATGGAATCGAATCAAAGACATGGATATTAATCCACACACCTAGGACAAAGAAGCTAAAATTATACCATGGAAAAAAGAAAGCATCTTCAACAAATGGTGCTAGCATAACTGGATATTAGCATGCAGAAGAATGAAAATAGATCCATATCTATGCACAAAACTCAAGTCTGAATGGATTAAGGACCTCAATATAAATCTGACTACATTGAACCTGATAGAAGAAAGATTGGGATGTAGCCTTCAATGAATTGACATAGGAGACCACTTTCTAAATATAATACCAGTAGCACAGACACTGAGAGCAACAATAAATAAATGAGACCTCTTGAAACTGAGAAGCTTCTGTAAAGCAAAGACACAGTCAATAAGACAAAAAGGCAGCCTACTGAACGGGAAAAGATCTTTGCCAACCCCACATCAGACAGAGGATTGATCTCTAAAATATATAAAAAATAACCCAAGAAGTTAGATATCAAATTTCTGAATTACCCAATTAAAAATGGGGTACTGGACTAAACAGAATTCTCAACAGAAGAATTTAAAATGGCTGAAGGACACTCAAGGAAATGGCCAACATCCTTAGCCATCAAGGAAATGCAACTCAAAATGACTCTGAGATACCATCCTATACCAGTCAGAATGGCTAAGATGAAAAATATCAATGATAACTTATGCTGGAGAGGATGTAGAGTAAGGAAAACACTCCTCCATTGCTGGTGGGAATGCAAACTTGTATGGCCACTTTGGAAATCTGTATGGCAGCTTCTCAGAAAATTGGGAATCAACCTACCTTAGTACCCAGCAATACCACCGCCCTTGGGCATACCCAAAGATGCTCAATTATACTACAAGGACATTTGTTCAACTATGTTCATTGCAGCATTATTTGTAAGAGTTGAAAACAACCTAGATGGCTCCTCAACTGAAGAATGAATAAAGATGTGGCACATTTACACATTAGAGTACTACTCAGCAGTAAAAAACAATGACATCTTGAAATTTACATGCAAATACATAGAACTAGAAAAAAACGATCCTGACTGAGGTAACCCAGACCCAGAAAGATGAACATGGTATGTACTCATTCATAAGTGGGTACTAGCTGTAAAGCAAAGAACACTGAGCCTCTAGATCATGATCCTATAGAAGCCAAGCAACAAGGTGAAACCTAAGGAAAATATACTTAGATCATCATATAGGAGGTCCTTCTATCTGTGTGTTACTTTTCTTGGTTAACGAATAAATAAAGTGTCTTGGCCTATTGATAGGGCAGAACTTACGTAGGCAGGGAGATGGAACTAAATGTAGGGAGAAAGAAGGGTGGAGTCAGGTGACACCATGGATCCTTTGCCAGAATAAGACATGCTGAAACTTAGCCAGTAAGCCACTGCCATGTGGCGAATCACAGATTAATAGAAATGGGTAAAATTAAGATGTAAGAGTTAGCCAATAAGAAGTTAGAGCTAATGGGTCAAGCATTGATTTAATTAACACAATTTCTATGTGATTATTTCAGTTCTGGGCAGCCAGGACAAACAGTCAGGCTCTCCTCCTACAAATTGGCACTCCAACGTGGCCAACTAACTCCATGTAAAACCTGAGAGAACTTGAATTCTCTAGACAAAAAATTACAGAGTTTAGAGGCCTGATCTCTCGGCGCCAGGAGACCCAGCGTTGGGGTGAGTTTCTGGCCGGCGGCACCAGTCTGGGACAGGGAGCTCAGGGGTTCCTTGGCCCCCTATCCTTCTTGGGCTCTCTGCAGGGCCTCTACTCCCTGGGTGCTGCCTCTTTCTCCCTGGCCCACCCAGCTTCCGTCCAGAGCACTCCCCACTTCGGCCCCACTGTGGGCACTGGGTCCGAGTCCTCGGGGCGCCCGGGCGGGCTGCAGTTCCTTTGTTTCTGTGGCCTGCCCGCACCAAGCAGGGTAGGCGCTTTGTTTATGAGCTGCACAACCAGCACGGAGGCCTGATCTCTCGGCGCCAGGAGACCCAGCGTTGGGGTGAGTTTCTGGCCCGCGGCGCTAGCCTGGGACAGGGAGCTCAGGGGTTCCTTGGCCCCCTATCCTTCTTGGGCTCTCTGCAGGGCCTCTACTCCCTGGATACTGCTTCTTTCTTCCTGGCCCACCCAGCTTCCATCCAGAGCCCTCCCCACTTCGGCCCCACCGCCCTCTTTTGGCACATAACATCACCCAGCCCAGCCTGTCTGGGCACTGGGTCCGAATCCTCGGGGCACCCAAGCAGGCTGGAGTTCCTTTGTTTCTATGGCCTGCCTGCACCAAGCAGGGTAGGCGCTTTGTTTGAGAGCTGCACAACTAGCACGGAGGCCTGATCTCTCGGCGCCAGGAGAGCCAGCATTGGGCACGGAGACCTGATCTCTCGGCACCAGGAGAGCCAACATTGGGGAGAGCCAGCATTGGGTAGGCAAGGAGACCTGATCCGGTAAAAGAAGATCCATAAGGGAGCATTTGGAAGAAGAGATGGGCAGACGCCAAGGCAAGAATTCGCCCAAAAAGGTAAAAAGCAACATGAAGCCACCAGAAACCAGTGACCTCACAACAGGAGGTCATGAACACCTTAATCAAGAAGAAGTAGAAAAGATTGACTTCATGAAAGTGATTGACGCCCTTAAAGAGCATGTAAAAAACGCCCTTATAGAAATGGATGAGAAATATAACAGAAAGTTTGAAGAATCGAATAAATCAGTGAATGACACCCTAGAAAACCAAGGAAAAACAATCAAACTGATAATGGAAACAGTTCAAGACTTGAAAACTGAAATGGAGGCAAAGAAGAAAACACAAACAGAGGGCCGGCTGGACATGGAAAAGCTAGGTAAACGAATAGAGACTACAGAAACAAGCATAACCAGCAGAATACAAGAGATAGAAGAAAGACTCTCAGATTCTGAAGATACCATATAGAGAAAATAAACACACTGATCAAAGAAAACAGCAAGTCCAATAAACTCTCATCACAAAACATTCAGGAAATATGGGACACAATAAAAAGACCAAACCTAAGAATAATAGGAGTAGAAGAAGGAGAAGAAGTGCAGCTCAATGGTCCACAAAATATATTTAATAAAATTATAGAAGAAAACTTTCCCAACCTAAAGAAAGATATACCTATGAAGGTGCAAGAAACATACAGAACACCGAATAGGCTGGATCAAAAGAAAAACATCCCCTCGCCATATAATTATCAAAACACAAAGCATACAGAATAAGGAAAGAATATTAAGAGCTGCAAGGAAAAAGGACAAATTACTTATAAAGGTAAACCTATCAGACTTACACCCGACTTCTCCATGGAAACCATGAAAGCCAGAAGGTCCTGGATAGATGTACTGCAGAAACTGAGAGACCATGGATGCAAGCCCAGATTACTATACCCAGCCAAGCTTTCGTTCACTATAAATGGAGAAAATAAAATTTTTCAGGATAAAAACAAATTTAAACAATATGCAGCCACAAATCCAGCATTACAGAAAGTAATTGAAGGAAAATCACTAACCAAGGAGTCCAACAATGACCACAATAACTCAGACATCTAGAGACCCTACACCAACACAAATCAAAGAAGGGAAACACACACACTCTACGACTAAAAAAAATGACCGGAGTTAACAACCACTGGTCATTAATATCACTTAATGTCAATGGACTCAACTCACCTATAAAAAGGCATAGGCTAAGAGATTGGATACGAAAACAGGATCCAACATTCTGCTGTTTACAAGAAACACACCTCAACCACAAAGACAGGCACCTACTCAGAGTAAAGGGTTGGGAAAAGGACTATCAAGCAAATGGACCTAAGAAACAAGAAGGTGTGGCCATACTAATCTCTAACAAAGTTGACTTCAAACTTAAATCAATCAGAAGAGATGGAGAGGGGCATTTTATATTCATAACAGGAACAGTTCATCAGGATGAAGTCTCAATCCTGAACATCTATGCCCCTAATATAAAAGCACCCACGTACATAAAAGAAACATTGCTAAAATTCAAGGCAGCCATCAAACCGCACACACTAATAGTAGGAGACTTCAACACTCCTCTCTCAACAATGGACAGGCCAATCAGACAGAAACCTAACAGAGAAATAAGAGAATTAATGGAGGTAATGAAGCAAATGGACTTAACAGAAATCTATAGAACATTCCACCCAAATAGGAAAGAATATACCTTCTTCTATGCAGCTCATGGAACCTTCTCGAAAATTGACCACATAGTTGGTAACAAAGCAAACATCCACAGTTACAAAAAAATATTAGTAACCACCTGTGTCTTATCAGATCACCATGGATTAAGTTAGAATTCAAAAACAATGCTACCCCCAGAAAGCCTACAAAGTCATGGAAACAGAACAGTCTACTACTAAAACATACCTGGATTAAGGAAGAAATAAAGAAAGAAATTAAAGTCTTCCTGGAATTCAATGAAAATAAAGAAACAACATACTCAAACTTATGGGACACTATGAAATCAGTCCTAAGAGGAAAGTTTATAGCACTAAGTGACCACTTAAAGAAAACAGAGAAAGCTCACATTGGAGACTTAACAGCCCACCTGAAAGCTCTAGAAAGAAAAGAAGCAGACTCACCTAGGAGGAGTAGAAGACTGGAAATAATCAAACTGAGGGCTGAAATCAACAAAATAGAAACACAGAAAACAATCCAAAGAATCAATGAAACAAAAAGCTGGTTCCTGGAGAAAATCAACAAGATTGACAAACCACTATCCAAACTAATCAAACGGCAGAGAGAGAATTTGCAAATTAATAAGATCAGAAATGAAAAGGGGGACATAACCACAGACACAGAGGATATTCAGAGAATCATTAGATCTTACTACAAAAGCCTATATGCCACAAAACTGGAAAATGTAAAGGAAATGGATACTTTTTAAGATAAATATCATATACCAAAGTTAAATCAGGACCAGGTGAACAATCTAAATAGACCTGTTAGTCACGAAGAATTAGAAGAGGTTATCAAAAACCTCCCTACCAAAAAAAGCCCAGGGCCAGATGGTTTCAATGCGGAATTCTACCAGAACTTCCAAGAAGACCTAATACCTATACTCCTTAATGTATTTCACAATATAGAAACAGAAGAGGCATTGCCAAATTCCTTTTATGAAGCTACAGTTACTCTGATACCAAAACCGCACAAAGACTCAAGCAAGAAAGAGAATTATAGACCAATCTCACTCATGAACATCGATGCAAAAATCCTCAACAAAATACTGGCAAACCGAATCCAAGAACACATTAGAAAAATTATCCATTATGATCAAGTAGGCTTTATCCCAGAAATGCAGGGCTGGTTCAACATACGAAAATCTATCAATGTAATCCATCATATAAATAAACTGAAAGAAAAAAACCTTATGATCATCTCATTAGATGCTGAAGAAGCATTTGACAAAATTCAACATCCCTTTATGATAAAAGTCTTGGAGAGATTAGGGATACAAGGGTCATACCTAAATATAATAAAAGCTATATACAGCAAGCTGACAGCTAACATCAAATTAAATGGAGAGAAACTCAAAGCCATCCCATTAAACTCAGGAACATGACAAGGCTGTCCACTCTCGCCATACCTCTTCAATATAGTGCTTGAAGTTCTAGCAATAGCAATAAGACAACATAAGGGGATCAAGGGGATTCGAATTGGAAAGGAAGAAGTGAAACTTTCTTTATTTGCAGATGATATGATAGTGTACATAAGCGACCCCCAAATCTCCACCAAAGAACTTTTACAGCTGATAAACAGCTTTAGTAATGTGGCAGGATACAAGATCAACTCCAAAAAAACAGTCGCCCTCTTATACACAAAGGATATGGAAGCAGAGAGGGAAATCAGAGAAGCTTCACCTTTCACGATAGCCACAAACAGCATAAAATATCTTGGGGTAACTCTAACCAAGGAAGTGAAAGATCTATTTGACAAGAACTTTAAGGCATTGAAGAAAGAAACTGAGGAGTATACCAGAAAATGGAAGGACCTCCCTTGCTCTTGGATTGGGAGGATCAACATAGTAAAAATGGCAATTCTACCAAAGGCAATTTATACATTCAATGCAATCCCATCAAGGTCCCATCAAAATTCTTCACAGATTTTGAGGGGAAAATAATCAACTTTATACGGAAAAACAAAAAACCCAGGATAGCCAAACAATCCTATACAATAAAGGATTGTCTGGAGGCATTACCATCCCTGACTTCAAACTCTATTACAAAGCTACAGTGATGAAAACAGTGTGGTACTGGCATAAAAACAGAGAAGTCGACCAATGGAATCGTATAGAAGACACAAATTTTAACCCACAAACCTATGAACACCTCATTTTTGATAAAGGAGCCAAAAGTATACAATGGAAGAAAGAAAGCATCTTCAAGAAATGGTGATGGCACAACTGGATGTCAACCTGTAGAAGAATGAAAATAGACCCATATCTATCACCAGGCACAAAACTATTGAGGTCTTTACTCAATATCAGCCCGAAAACACTGAACCTGATAGAAGAGAAAGTGGGAAATACCCTACAACAGATGGGCACAGGAGATTGCTTCCTATGTGTAACCCCAACAGCTCAGACATTAAGGGCAACATTGAATAAATGGGACCTACTAAAACTGAGAAGCTTCTGTAAAGCAAAGGACACTGTCACCAAGACAAAAAGGCAACCTACTGACTGGGAGAAGATCTTCACCAACCCCACAACAGACAAAGGTATGATCTCCAAAATATATAGAAAACTCAGGAAACTAGACTTTAAAATGCTAATTAACGCAATTAAAAAATGGGGCACTGAACTGAACAGAGAATTCTCAACAGAGGAAGTTCAAATGACCAAAAGACACTTAAGGTCATCCTCAACCTCCTTAGCAATCAGGGAAATGCAAATCAAAGCAAATTTGAGATATCATCTTACACCTGTCAGAATGGCTAAAATCAAAAAGTCCAATGATAGGCTTTGCTGGAGAGGCTGTGGAGGAAGGGGTACCCTCATCCATTGCTGGTGGGAATGCAATCTTGTGCAACCACTTTGGAAATCAGTGTTTCCGTTTCTCAAGAAATTTGGGATCAACCTACCCCTGGACCCAGCCATACCACTCCTGGGAATATACCCAAGAGATGCCCTATCTTATGACAAGAGCATTTGTTCAACTGTGTTCATAGCAGTATTATTTGTAATAGCCAGAACCTGGAAACAACCTAGATGCCCTTCAATGGAAGAATGGATGAAGAAAGTGTGGAATATCTACACATTAGAGTACTATGCTGCGGTTAAAAAACAATGACTTCTCGAATTTTGCATGCAAATGGATGGAAATAGAAAACACTATCCTGAGTGAGGTAACCCAGACCCAAAAAGATGAATATGGGATGTACTGACTCACAATTGGTTTCTAGCCATAAATAAGGGACACGGAGCCTACAATTGGTGATCCTAAAGAAGCTAAGTATGAAGGTGAACCAAAGGAAAAACATATAATTACCCTCTTGGCTATGGGAAGTAGACAAAGTTGCCGGGGAGAAAATTGAGATCTTGGGGGTGGGGTGGGATGGGGGTAAGGGGAGATGGGGAGAGAAAAGGGAGAAGGGGAGGAAGGGGGGAACTTGGGGAAAAAGGAGGATTGGGATAAAGGAAGTTTGGATAGGGGAGCACGGAAGCACAATTCTTAGTTAAGGGAGCCACCTTAGGGTTGGCAAGAGACTTGAAACTGGAGTGGCTCCCAGGTGCCCAAGCCGAGGTCCCCAGTTAATTCCTTGGTCAGCTGGGGATAGGGAAGCTGAAATGACCCTATCCTATAGCAATACTGACGAATATCTTGCATATCATCATAGAACCTTCATCTGGTGATGGATGGAGATAGAGACAGAGACCCACACTGGAGCACTGGACTGAGTTCCCAATGTCCCAATGAGGAGCAGAAGGAGGGAGAACATGAGCAAAGAAGTCGGGACCACGAGGGGTGCACCCACCCACTGAGACAGTGGAGCTGATGTATTGGGAGCTCACCAAGACCAGCTGGACTGTGACTGAAAAAGCATGGGATAAAACTGGACTCTCTGAACATGGCGAACAATGAGAGCTGATGAGATGCCAAGGACAATGGCATGGGGTTTTGATCGTAATGTGCTGGCTTTGTGGGAGCCTAGCCAGTTTGGATGTTCACCTTCCTAGATATGGACGGAGGGGGGAGGACCTAGGACTTACCACAGGGCAGGGAACCCTGACTGCTCTTTGGACTGGAGAGGGAGGGGGAAAGGAGTGGGGGGAGGGGGAGAAGGGTGGGAGGAGGGGCAGAAGGGTGGGAGGAGGGGGAAGGAAATGGGAGGCTGGGAGGAGGTGGAAACTTGTTTTTTTTTCTCATTTTCTCAATAAAAAAAGATTTTAAAAAAAGAATTAAACTTAAAAAAAATTACAGAGTTTAACACAGCTTCTTGATGTTTGCTGGCAGCTTTCCTCAGCTGCTTTAAGAGAGATTTTCCTGACTCAGCTGTAGCAGGAAAAAAGTGGTGGTTTTAAAATGTCGGCATTTTGGGCTATGCTTCCAGTGTGACCTGTGGCTCTTTGGGGAGATGGAGCATTTGAATGGGGTTTGCGAGGAGACTGCTGCAGCTTGCTTAATGGTGACATGGACTGGCTGTGTATTTGAGTCGGGGGTAGTATCTGTTGCTCAGAGGCACAAGCAGCTCCACCATGTTGGACTGTGCAGAACCAACAGGAACTACCATATATATCATAGTAATAGCACAGCTTCAGTTTTAGACTGGGCAGGCAAACAAGAAGTACCATAAGAAGTGCTCCTGGACAGTAAAGAATTAGAGATCCACAATAGGACCTATTCAGACATAAAAGACCTTTAAATAGGTCACAGTGTTGTGTTGGATAAATGTATATAGGCTTGGAAGAGAAAAGAAAAAGTATGTAGAGGGTCATAAAATAAATTTAATGCCTTTTAAAAAAAGGGTAGAGTCTTTAAAGAAATAGAGTACAGATATTCATAGATTAAAACGAGTAAAGAAAAATAAGCTACTTAAAAGTTGAAAATTCACAGAGAGTTTGGGTTTTGTATATTATTGTGTTTTTTTTTTTTGAATTTTTTGGCTGTGAAGGAGCTAAATACAGAGAGACATTTCATTGTATGGGCTGCTAAGCTAAACCAGAATGTATATTATAAAGGTATCTTGACTTCAGAATTTGTGTCTAAGGATATGGTGCTTTAGAAAAGAGGTTCTTTTATTTTCACAGAAGATGAGAACCTGTGTATTGCTTCTAGACCAATATGGTTTCACTGGACAAGACCCCTGAAAGGTTGCTGTGAATACTCCCACAAAGAAAATAATTGCTGACTGAGATAAACCTAGTACAGAGGATACACCATAAAAAAAACCTGATTAACAGCACCCCCATACAGCGGGGAGCAGTTTGGAGAGAAATTACTCCACCCATATTCCCAAATATTGTTTATAATTAATTATTTGTTTACATTTAAAGGGGGTATTATATAGATATTAATAATTTGTATTGGTATGGATCTTGGTTTATTGATACAAATTTAAGGTCAATTTTGTTATATGTATATGTATTTCTGATCTTGATTAAGGTATTGTGCTTGTGTAGCTCATTTAAAAATGTAATGTATAATTAGGAAATATAAGTTAATAGGTACTCATCTATAATAGTTAAACTTGTAGTCATGTTAGTCAGATTTTCTAGATGTAGATATATATATATATATATATATATATATATATATATATATTAGTTAGATAGGTATTATTCAAATCTTTCAGAGACCTTCAGAATATGGCATTTAAATGTTTTAGTAATTTAGGACTTTTTATGATGGTAAGACACATCTGCTCCTGCCAGCACAAGCTACTTCAAAAGAATAATGGACATCGAAGATGCTCCCTATGGAGTTGATTAGCCATTTGGGCAAGAAATTGCTCTTGCCTGGACTGCTTCACTAGACATGCAGGACCCGCAGAGAAATGACTGCTGAACTTGCCTAAAGGTGAGATGATTCTTTGGGTTCCTGATTCATAAAAGAGTCTGCAAGACATTCTGCAGGATACAGAAAAAATGTTACAGGCAAACTTCCAGTATAGGTGGAACTGTCTTTAAAATTTCCTGCTTCGTAGAAAAGTCTGCGAGGTACTATGGGCCTGTGGGCTGAAGATGGATGCCCCAGCGGTACAGAAAAACTTTGGGCAGCAAGACGTCTCTGTCATTCCTAGAGTTTTGGAAGTTGCTTACAATGCACTTCCTGTTTACTTAGGTAATATTATATCCTTCTGGAGTCTTTGATGGAGTTGAAGAATAGATAGATAGTTATAGTTTTCTTAGTTATGATAAAAGATAAAGTAGATATAAATATTGTAACTACAATTCTTGCTTGATGTCTATTTTGTTATATGTAATTTTACTATGTTAAAGCCTTCCTTTTTGTTTCAACAGAAAAGTGGAAATGGTGTGGGAGGTCCTTCTGTCTATGTGTTGCTTGTATTGGATAATGAATAAAGAAACTGCCTTGGCCTGTTAATAGGGCAGAACTTAGGTAGGCGGGGAGATGGAACTGAATTCAGGGAGAAAGAAGGGCATAGTCAGGAGATGCCATAGATCCTTTGTCAGAGTAAGATATGCTGAAACTTAGCAAGTAAGCCGCTGCCATGTGGTGATACACAGATTAACAGAAATGAGTTAAATTAAGATGTAATAGTTAGCCAATAAGAAGTTAGAGCTAATGGGACAAGCAGTGATTTAATTAATACAATTATTGTGTGGCTATTTCAGTTCGGGCAGCCAGGACAAACTGGCCCTCCTCCTGCAAGATCCACCTGGAAAGGGAAAACGGACAAGATTGCCTGACAAAATTGGGAGCATTGGGGTGGGTGCAGAACGGGAAGACAAGGAGAGAAGAGAAGTGGGGAGAACTTGGGGGAATGGGATAGTTGAGATGGAGGAAGAATAGGGATGAGACCAAGAAAAAAGATATTTTGATTGAGGGAGCCATTATGAGGTTAACAAGAAACCTGGCACTATAGAAATTCCTAGGGATACAGAAGGATGACCCCAGCTAGGACCCTAAGCAATAGAGGAGAGGGTGACCTTGCCCTATAGTCAGATAGATGAATATCTTAAATATCACCATAGAACCTTCATCCAGCAACTGACAGAAACAGAGGCAAAGACCTGTAGCAGAGCACTGGACTGAGCTCCCAAAGTCCAGTTGAAGATGGGGAGGAGTGAAAATATGAGCAAAGAGGTCAAGACCATGATGGGTAAACCCACTGAAACAGTTTACCTGAGCTAATGGGAGCTTACCAACTCCAACCAGACAGAAAAGGAAACAGCATACTTTCAAACTTGTCCCTCTGAATGTTGGTAACAGTTATGACTGGGGCAGACTGCAAAGCCACTGGCAGTGGAAGCAGGATTTATTCCTACTGCTTGTACTGGCTTTTGTGGAACCTATTCTCTTTGGATGGATACCTTGCTCAGCCTAGATATAGTAGGGAGGGCCTTGGACCTTCCCCAAAGCTATGTACCTTACCCTCTCTGAGGAGTGGATGGAGGGTGGGGAGTGTAAGTGGAGAGGGTAGGAGGAAGGGAGGGAGTGGGACTAGGATTGCTATGTAAAATGAATAAAGATAGTTTGTTTTCTTTTTAAAAATAATACAAAATTTAAAAAATAAAAATAAATTTGGAATACAATGTAAAATAAAATATGTAAAGATAAGGTGTAAATTGAGTTACATATGAAGCTCCCTTTCTCACTGCAAAAAATCCAGACAAAATGCAAAGCAGAAACATTTTATATCATCACTAGCTTAAAAGTAAGAAAAGGAAATATTCATGTACCAGAAGCAAACAGAAAATTAAAACCAAGGCTGTGAGATGTAAAAACTTCCACATTCATAGTAACGCCAGAAGTAGGTATGCCGTATTGACAGAGATGGATTTAGCCTGAAGCCAATAAGCTTCCATTTTAAGACTCTTCCATTTCATAGTTCCATTTCTAAGACCTAAGATGGAGCTATTTTGCCTGGTAATTTTATTTGTTGCTTTTTTTGACATCAGCTAATGCTTTTGTTTCTTCTCACCTTGAATTCTTCTTTCTGATGAATGTAAAAATGTGGTATAACTGTTATGAAGCATTTCAAGGTTTGAGACATGAATACTTTATGGATGCTCTAATTTTTTCATAGATAATAAATAAAACCACAGATGATATATAAAAAGGTATATCCAAGAGGGGGGTTGTAGGAATCATGGGGTCAAGGCCATGATGAGAAAAATCACAGCATCAATTAACCTGGGCTCATAGGAGCTCATGGAGACTGAAGTGACAACCAGGGAGCCTGCATGGGACCCACCTGGACCCTCTGCATACATATGACAGTTGTGTAGCTTGGTCCTCTTGTAGGACTCTTAACGGTGGGAACAGGGGCTATCTCTGACTCTTTTACTGAATCTTGGGATCTGGGTCACTCTGCCCATCCTTAATATATGTTTTGTTAAGGCCTGTACTTTCCTAAACAGAAAAGAGAAGTGGATTGTGGTGTGGGAACAGAAAGTAGGGTGGGGGAAGGACTGGGAGTAGAGGAGAAAGGGAAACTGTATGTGGCTGGGATAATATATATATATATATATATATATATATATATATATATATATATATATATATATATATATATGGAAAAAAGAAAACATTTTAGAACATAAAAACAATATTCATAAAGGTTAAATTCTTCATTTAAACTGTAAAACAAGAATGATTTTTCATGTTTCAGTGACTCAGTAAATCAAAGTGTATGGACTTTTGATTCAGCCATTCTTTATATGTAATTTTGATTTTCACACTTTTACTTGCTGTAACCCAAAAATATTAAGTAAAAATTCCCAGCATAAATATCTCAAAAGTTTCAAGAGGGGGTTTGTAGGAATTATGGGGTCAAGGACATGATGAGAAAAATCACAGCATCAATTAGCCCATATGCATCAATTAGCCTAATTAATCTATAAGATTCAGTATCATCTGTGATCTTAGAATGTATCTTCCACAAATAAGAGGGAGTGCTATATGCTTCATTATATTTAAGGTTATTTATTAATGAGATGAAACAGAAACAGTAAAGAAAGGAATTGCCCACCAAAAATACAGTCTGATGCATTCCAGAAAAGAATCCAGCAGATTTCTAGTAGATGCTATTAAGAATGAGGTTCTACTGCTTTGTTGATATTTTGGTACCTGACTCTCATCTGATCTACTTCATGTTTTATAATGGCAGTGCTGGAGATCTTTAAAGAGTGTTGATTAGATTTTATAAAAGAGAGGGAATGAAAAACTTCTTTTTCAGTGACATATCTAAAAAAAATCTGATAGATTGAAAAATGTGTTAACTCTATTTAAAAGAGTGTAAGGTCCTGCAATTGCTTCTCAAAATCTAATTCCAAAAATAAGAAGACAGGTTGGTATGACTGTGTAAAATACAATAATCTAGAAGTGGATTAACTCTGAAAGGTTTGTGATGTTGTGGCTGCATTGAATATTTCAGGGATGCCTGGAGGACACAGCACTCCAACTAAAATTAACATTATAAGAGAAGGGTTTATTGAATAACTTTCTATGTTGGAGGTAACTCTATTATTCTACTAATGGCGTTGTGATCATTTAATTTCTCAGTTTTATTTTATAATTATTTAAAGAAGCACTCAGAAGTTATAGTGACACATGGCTGTAATCTCATCATTTATGGAAAGGTTCTCTAGTTGGAGGCCATTAGAGCATAGTGAGATCTTATCTCAAAAACAAAACAAACAAACAAATCCCAGGATGCATTAATAAAAGTATAAACCTATCTTAATGTGGGCAAAATTGAATTGATATCCAACAAAAAAGGAGCTGAGAAGTTTCAGCACGTTGGATATGAGGATGAAAAAACTGTCGGTAGAGGCACAATTATGGTGGTTATTTTTCTAGTGGTAATTACAATCAAGTTACTCTACCAGGCATTCTTCATATATTATGATATGTAATTCTCAAAACAGCCTCCTAGAGAAGTCTCATTACCCCTGCTTTCAAATAGGGTCAGAAGTACAAGCAGATTAAATACCTCATCTATGTTAATGCAGTTAGCTAGTGAACGCTATCATGTGAATTTAGATCTGCCTAACACCAGAAGATACTTTTAGTGTCCTGAAATTCTCTTCCCTACAGTTTACAACTTCAAATACTATATTGTCTAATTTTATACTATAATATCTGAACATATGCTAAGCCTTCACAAATGCATGGGAATCTAGAGTGAGCAGAGTACATTGTTTATCTCAATTACCTTTTATAAAAACCTATAAAGCTTATTTTGTCATTATAGTATACATGAGTGATTGAAACCAAGACATTCTTAGACTGTTTTACTTTTCAAAGCTTAATTTCTCTCATTTAAGATGTGTCTCACTCAGCTAGCCTCCTAAAAATTTCTGTCCAGGTAAAAGAAATAAAGAATTATATTAGGAAGGGCTTATAGAGGAACAGGACTGATAGGATAAACAAACAATGTGTGAAGAACTTATTAAGTTGGCTTACATTCAAATAGAAACAACAGGTATCTCAGGAGGCTGAGAACCTAATAGTTGCTTAGTCCAAAAGACAGGGTCCCTCAATTCCATGCAAACACCTGGGGGGTTACTAGATAGCCTCTGGCTTCATCAATGGTGGAAGACTGGAAATACTGGTCCATCAATGAGCAAAGGATGCAGCAGCAACAACAGAGCAAATTGACTCAGCCATAAGAGTGAAGGTCAAGCAAGCTGATGGGGGAGAGTCTCCTGGCTTGTGTTAATTTCATTGGTTAAATAAAGAGACTGCCTTGGCCCTTTAATAGGACATAAAATTAGGTAGGCGGAGTAAACAAAACAGAATGCTGGGAGAAAGAAGCTGAGTCAAGGAGTCGCCATGATTCTCCCACTCCAGACAGACTCAGGTTAAGATCTTTCCTGGTAAGCCAGCTCGTGGAGTTACACAGATTATTAGAAATGGGTTAGATCGATATGTAAGAGCTAGCCAATAAGAAACTGGAACTAATGGGCCAGGCAGTGTTTAAAAGAATACAGTTTCCATGTAATTATTTCTGGTAAAGCTAGCCGTGCGGGCGGCTCTTAATACTACAGCAAGCAATATGTGGAAGACCTTCCTTCTGCTGTGCATTTTTTTTTTAAATCTGGGCTGCTACCAGACGGTATCCCCAAACCTGGGTGGATCTTCCCACATCAATTAAGGCTCCCTACTCAGGTGATTTGTGGCAAGTTCACATTAAAAACCGCCATTGGACATTATAATAATCAGTTTAAAGAAAAGGTGACTAAACTCTAGAGAACTGAAGATACAGGCTAAAAGAAAGAGAATTAGCATGCAAATGGGTATATTTTTCTACCCAGTAATCTGCCCAGAAGTGAAAGTTGTTTGTATTAGGGATGTGCTAGAGAACAATACTGGAGTTGGGGGAGGGATTCTTGAATGACTTTCTGTATGATGATCTCTGAAATCCACTCATGTTGTGGTTGCATTCCATTCCTGAGTAAATAATATCTGTAGGGTGAACAGGGTCATCTTAAGTTCAAGGCCACTTACCTTATCAGGAGTGGATTCTTTCAAATGCAATGCCAGGCCCCAGGAAGCAGGCATCATGCCTTTAGCAACGTTAACAACAGTTGGAGTGCAGTTTCCTCAAGGCATCTGTAAAGTGGTCCCAGAAGCCAAGGAGTCATGATGACAGTCTTGCCTGTCACCAGCACAGGAACTGCTGGCTTTACAGCTCTGTGTTCAAGGCATAGGAGAAGTCACATGTCATTCAAGGGCCAAATGGCTGGGCTTGATAGTTCTGCTGTTTCAAAAGAAAAGCACAGTAAGAAAAAAAAAGAAGAAGAAATGTTAACAGGTGTTTAAAATTAATATTCCTAAAAGCTTTTAAAATACTTAACTTGTAAACTGGAGAGTTAGGTGCCTTTGCTAAGTTTCAATACGGTTGCCTATCAGCTATATTTCAAATAATTTGTAATGACTACAGAATGGAAGTGGCACCCACAAATGAAGTTACAGTGGCTGCCATCCGTAACAATACCATATAAAATTATTGTAATGTGATTAGTGCTTTGTATGCATTATCATTTAAACCATATGTTCTAGGAGGCACAAGTTACGTTAGTGTTTCATTTTTATAAGATGAAAATTTAAGGTCACAAAACACTTTTGTGCTAAAAATATTGAGAATTTCTTGAGTTCTAGAAAACCCTTCCACATTTTACATGTAGTAACTAATTTATTTTTACTAATTTTTTCCAGCAAGGGACAGACTAAACCTCCATTTGACAACCAAATAATCATTCAAATTTCTGGAAGCCTTCATGGCAGAAAGACTTGTGGAGAATCGCTGCTCCTGTCTCACTCCTCCCATTCCAGACTCCACCCCTCAGAAAGCCCTCCAAGGGTCAATTCCTCCCCAAGAGTTGCTCAAGACCAGGCCTAAAGGGTATTTAAGACCTTACCACCAGACAGGTGCTCACTTTCTCTCCTGCTTTCCCAAGAGTCTCTGGGAGTGGCTTTACTCTGTTTATTAAATCTGGATTTATCAAATTAGTTTGATTGTATAGGTGGAGGAACCCAATCACCGGGAATCCAGTAATTACTTAGCATTTCTGTCCCACAACCTCAGGCAACATTTTCCCCAGCCTGCCCTCCACTGAATTACCTCATCACCAGGCAGGGAGATCTGCATCCAAGTAGGGCAGACTGGTGTTTCAACCTGCCTTATGCAAGGTGAAGTATAGAACAACCTGAGATTATGCAGCTCACAAAAGCTCTGTGCCTGATATTCTCTTTAGTATCCAGTCACTGAAGCAGATCATTTCTTGAACCTACGAGATTTATTAAATGCCAGAAAAAGACTCGGGCCACCTAAAAAAGCGAATCCCGAATCTTTAAGTCTTTGGTGGGGGCATCTCACACCATGGGGTAATGAAGAAGCAATCTAGGTGTCCTGTGACTTACAGGATGTGGGGGAGGTGAGGAGGAAGGGCACTTTTTAGTTCTGGTGAGCTCCAAATAAGATCTGGGAAGTGATCCTGGGCCTGTAATACCTGGAGTCTGCAAATTCCTGTTCTTGCCCCTCTCTTGGAACCCAGACACCTGGGGAGTCTGTTTCCAAACTCAGAAAGGCTGTTTTTCTCTTTTTGTGGCAGGAGGGAGGTCCCAGAAACAAAACTGGAGATCAGAGATATACAAGGCTGCTGTTTCTGGACCGCAATTTCAACATTTCTTCTGTGAAGTCCCTGCACCACTATCCCTAGGGAGTCTAAAGCAGATTTACATCCATATTTTTAATAAGCTGCTTGCTAGTATCTGTGAGGATGCAAGGAAATGGTGGTCAGATTGGCTTGTAAATCAAGCCAAGGGCCTACCTCTACAAACACTACCCCAGCCTCTGACACTGTTGTATGGTTCAAGTCACTGTGGGTGCAGGACAGGAAAGTAAGCTTAAGCTGTTGCCCTGTGGTCATCACAATAGGCTAATGAAACCCAACACTAAGCAGATCCTAATCAGCACCACCCACAGGCTTGCCTGTGGACAGAGATTCTGGAACTGGTCGGGTGTCAGGGAGGACAACAGCCCCAATGTACTGACTGTGCTTCTTTTCCAGCTGAGGTCACCTCTAGTTGGTTGCATCTGTCTTGGACAATATGTGCAATAGGCAATAGACAGCTTAGAGTAACATGGAGACATCTTGGTGCTTCCCAGGTGCTGTGGTGGTCTTGGGAGGGCAGGAGAGCAAGGACTAGTGTCCAGGTGATACCCAAATATCAAGATTAACACACAAAAGAAGCCAGTTAGTTGCCAGAGAAAGACTGACACCCTTCCTCTCCTGGGCAGCACACAAATATCAGAGAAAAGGCCTACGGACAAAATGTAAATGCCCTCGAGATGGTCGTGCAGTTTTGGCCCACTGCTTTTGAGTTTCTGCTTTGCTTTCAGCACGCTACCGTCTCCAACAGTGCTTTCCTTTCATAATAAAATGCCTCTACTCCTTTTTCTAGTCCCGTGTTCTGGACAACTCTTTGCCCTGGGCCACATGAACCTTGTTCTGTTAACAGACAACGCTGGAACACCAGCAGGTGATCTCTGCACTCAGTGTCAGAAGTTTTTTGGGTGAAGTTCGGAGGCACAAGTTTGGCTCACTTTGATAGTGGGAATTTCCAGGGTATTCAGATTGTGGTATAGTTGCTACGGCTTACCTTGGTTTATCCTGGTCTGCAGTCTGGTGAATATGATGAAATCATTTGTGGTAGTTTGAATGAGAATGACCCCATAAGTTTATATATTTCTAGTTGGTGGACTGTTTAGCTAAGGATTAGGAAGTGTGCCCTTGTTGGAGGTATGTCATTAGGATGGGAACTGAGGTTTCAAAAGCCCATGCTAAGTCCAGAGTCTCTGTCTGCCAATAGCTATGGATCATATGTAAGCTCTCAGCTACTGCTCCATGCCTACCTGCTTGATGCCATTCTGCTTACCACGATGATCATGGACTCACCTTCTGAATCTGTAAACTCCCCAGCTAACTTCTTTTGCACTAAAATCCATTATTTTAAATATTAAAGCTTTGTATGCAAGCTTTGGACGCTCTCTCTCTCTCTCTCTCTGTGTGTGTGTGTTTGTGTGTGTGTGTGTGTGTGTGTAGTTATAAGGTAGGGGTTCTAATTCAAGGGGGGAAATTAGAACATTAGAAATGACTTAGATGTAATAGAACAAAACAAATACTAGTTTTTACTTTGATGGGTTTATTTGCTTATGTTTGCTTATTAAACCCATTCACTTTCGCTATCCGATTTTCCGGAATTATACCCCATTGCTTTACGACGGTCCCGGATCATATTTGCTTCATTTCCATGTAATTCAGCACTTGGTCTCTCTTTATGAATTTTGCGTAGTTTAACGCCTGCTCTTATGGCTTCCATCAGTGCGTTCCTTGCTTTGCCCATCATTGGTAGGACTGATGAAGGATTTTGGTTTCCAGGATTTGGATTTACAGGCTGAGTTATTGCAAGAGATCTATGGCTTGAAGCAGGTGTTGATTTCATCGAAGGCAGTGATGACTGTAGAGTGGTAACTTTTGTTGAGGTTAAAAATGATAGCTGCGGTGGTGGTGAATACAAATGTCCTTTGGTATTTGCCATGTGTAATTTTGACTGTGCTTCAATAAGTTTTGTTAAGTGGCTCACTGAACGTTTTGGTGATGGTGATAAATTTGAAGACATCTGGTTTTTTTGGTTTGATGAGGCAGGTACTGAAACAGAGCGTGGTACCCTGCAAGATCTTGGTAATTGGGCACTCGAAGAACCTGATGTATTTGAGACTTGGTTTTGTGGTAGTGGTCCACTTGCAGAGCTTAATTTTGATGCAGATGCTGGTGATGATTTTGCAGTTTCTGGTGATTTTGGAAAAGACTTCACGGGTTGACAAATGGAATATTTTGATTGCATGGCTATAGCAGAGTCAATGAGATCTAAAGCGGAATCCCATGACTTATTTAATGCAATTACTGAAGGAGATAAAAGTGAAGTGATCATCTTATCTTGACTCTGTGGACTTAGACCACCTGGTTGCAGTTCCAAACATTCATGAGATGCTGGTGTTGAAGTGAATTCAGGTGGCATCTTTAGATGTATTTTAGAAGTGGCCTTTAAGCAAGCAGATGTTGTAGTTTCCAAAACAACGAATGAAGATGTTACTGGCGAGCTAACAATCCTGGGAGCAGATGGTCTTTTAGAACTGGCAAGGCGGATCAGCAAATCAGAAGGCAATGGTGGTGCTTCTGGTGCAAGAGGGTTGACAAATATATCTCTTTTTTTGCGATTAATTAGCGATGGTGGCTGGCTGAGCATCACGTCCCCCTTACCAGTTCCATAAAGGACACGAGGACGTGACTGGCTCATATGCTCAAAATCATAACGTAGATATTCTTGCTCACCAGGTAAGTTGCTCGCTGCAGATTTTTCTTGAGGCTTGCTTTTATTCAGTGGAAAAATGTATAACGAAGAGCCACCTTTAGATTGATCTAAATATGAATAAGATACTGCACAACCAGAGGCTGGAATGCGATCCACAGAAATACGTTCTTCCACCAGTTGACCCTGTAGCTTAGTTTTGGTTCCACTAACATGGTCTAGATTCTTCTGTATGTATTTCTTGCTTGCTTGTTCTTTATTCTCAGGTACGATTTCTTGTACAAATTTGGAAGAATATAAACATGAGTGGAATGAACCGTCAGAAGAACTTGAATCTTCCATGTCATTTTGGTAGTATGTAGGTAATGTAAGAAGTGGTATTGCTGTATTAGTGTCATTTCTTTCAAAGATGTTAACAGGTAATGATGTACAGGAGTACACTTGCTGGGTTTCAATAGTTATATTTGGAAGAGTCTTCCTTGACTTCCACACTTCCATGGATAACACTTCATTTGGAACTTTGTGAGCAATAACTTCAGTTAGCTGGATTATATTTTCTTGTAAATTTTGAAGTTTAAAGGAGATGCTATGAATCTCTTCATCTAATTTTCCGAATAAGTCTTCAGTGTGTTTATCAAGATCATTTACTCGACTCACTATTTTGTTTAATGATGTCAGAATTACATAGATGAACTCAGAAATTGTCTCTGGTTGACTTAGATATTGTTCAACCTTGTCTTCATTAAGCGACATGATGGATTTTTGTTAATAAAGAAGTGAAGTGTAGAAAGATGCTTCTATAACCCTGCTTTAAGCATCCACCACTCTTACCAGTCCATTCCAAGTTGTTAAACACTATCCTAAGCTTTTCCACCATCTGTTAATCACACCTTTGGAGAGGTGAAGGCACCAGTTTCTTGCCTTCAGGTTGTCAGCAGTTACAAGACAAGCATGTTGTTTCATCAGATTCTTTTCTTTGAACAAGCAGTGAGACAACTTACGATTACATCATTGCCATACCCAATCACCCTTCCTCCTCCTGGTCTTATCTTCAACCTGCCCTCTTGAAGCTGGTCGCCTTCTACCTGCCTCGCTCTCTTAACACCACCTCTTTGTTTCTTCTGTCCTCTGCCCTCCCCCACCACCACCCCGTTCTCTGGTTCTCTGTCCTTAACTCCCTCTTCCTAACCCACCTTCATAACTCCACCCTCTGCACTTATGACATCACCTGCTCTCCTGGCTCCTCACTCCTTGGTTTCTTCCCTCTACCATCCTTCTTCTGCAATCAGCCCTCCCCATCCTCCAAAAACTGTCTTCCTCCCCCTACATCCTACCCTCCGGACTTCACTATGTCAACACTACTCTCTCCTTCAGAAGTCCTCTACCTTCCTGCTCTCCTACTCCTTCATCCCTGTTCTTCCTCCACATTTTTCTCCATCTACTTTCCCACAATCTCCTACCCCCTCCAACCTCCTCTGCCCTCCTCCCTCTGATCTGTCCACTCCTGCTCTTAGGTCACCATACCCCATTCTTGCACACCCTTGAATCTCCTAAGCATCTCATAAATCTGCTCTCTGCCTTCATTTCCCCTCTACATTCCTATCTTGTCTCCCGCTGCATTCCTCTTCCTCCGGCTTCTTCCTTCTCTATGCCATTTATCCTCCTCCATTCTCTATTAAACTCTACCTTCTATCTACCCCTCTACTTCCACCTTCCCTCCCTTTTCTTCCTCCCTCTGCTAGCTTCCCTGTGTACTCTACTGTACTGTTTCTCCTAATCCCAGCTTCCTGACACCACCCTCCCCGATTAGGACATCACACTCCCGAACTCCAGCTCCTCATCTCTCTACCCTCCAGTTACTGTCTCCTCCCTTTGATCTCTTCTTTCCTCCACTCAAGCTTTTCTCCCTCTGATCTCCTATTCCCTGAGTCCTCTTTTATTCATAGCCCTCCACACTCCTCCCTGCTCTCTTCCCTCTATCATTTCCATATGTCCTGGCACCTATTACTTCTGCCCCTCCTCCTCAAACCTTCTAACTTTCCTCTTCAGCCCTATTCTTTTCCTCTATGCCCTTGGCTCTCCTTTGCCCTCTGGTCTTTTTCATTCTGCACCTCCTTTCCCTCTCCTCCTGCCCCCCTTTCCTTCTTACCTGGTCTTTCTTCCTCCCTTAGCTGTTTGCCCTGTGTCCTGTGCCCTCTCTTCATCTGGACTGACCTCCCGCTGTGCTCCTGTTGACCCTGCCCTCCTGACTCTGCCCACCCTGCTTATGACATCACACTCAGCTCTCTGCACACCTTCCTCTCCTCTGATCTGCTGTCCTCCCTCTGCCCTCACCCCGTCCTCTCCTCCCTGGACAGTGCTCCTCCCTGGGATCTGCTCTCTTCCCTCTGCCCTCCACATTCATTTGACTTTTCCTCCTTTTGATCTCTATTCCCTTAACACAATTCCCTCCTCCCTCCACGTCCCCCAACCTCTTTTCTATGCTTTCCCTCCAACCTTCTTCCTTTTCCTTTCCTCCCTCTGAGGCCATTCGTGTGCCATCTTCCCTCTGTTCTTAGCTCTCCAAACTTCTCCCTCCTTTCTTCACTCTATGTCTACCCCCTGGCCTCTCCTCCTTCTCCCCTACCTCTTCAACCTTCCTCTGATGCATACTCAGCACTCTCCTCTTTGCCCCCTTGGCTTCCTTCCCCCTTCTATCTCTGGTTTCTTCTTCCCTCTGCTCTTCCACCCTGCCTTCCTGCCTTCTGCTCTCTCACTTCTGAGTTTTCTCCTCCTGCCCCCACCCTACTGACTGCACCCATCCTAATTATCACATTACATTCTGCTCACAGGTCTCTGCCCTTGCTCTTCTCCATCTTCCCCCCCCCCCATCCCTCTGGAGACTCTTTCCCAGACGCAACTCCTCCCTCTGCGCTCCACTTTCTTCTCTCCTCCCTTTGATGTCCATCTCTCTTTCCATAATATCCTAATCCTCCAACCTCTGACTTCACCGATGATCTCTCCCACTAACCATTTTCCTTCTGCTTCCACAGCCCTTCTCTTCCCTCTTTCTGATCATCTCCTCTCTCTGCCCTCTTCCTGCTGACTTCGGTTCTCTTGACCTCTCAAACACTCCTCCTGGCCCCTCAAGCTTCCACTGCTCCTGTGTGCTGTTCTTTCTTCCTCTATGCCCTTGGCTATCCTTTTTTTGCCCTCTGGTCTTTCCATTCCGCACATCCTTTCCCTTTCCTCCTGCCCTCCTTTCCCTCTTACCTGGGCTTTCTTCCTCCTCCCTCAGCTGTTTGCCCGGTGCCCTTTGCTGTCTGCTTCCTCATCTGGACTGACCTTCCCCTGTGCGCCTGCTGACCCTGCCCTCCTGACTCCGCCCACCCTGATTATGACACCACAGTCAGGTCTGCACTCCTCCCTGCTTTCCTCCTCTGCTGCCCTCCTCCTGCTCCCATCATCCTCTCCTACTTAAACTGTGCTCCTTCCTCTGGGCTCTGCTCTCTACCCTCGGGTCTCCACACATTTCACCTTTCCTCCCTTTCATGTCTCCCGTCACACAATTTGCTGCACACTCTGACCTCTTCTGACCTTCGGCCTCCACCATTTTTCCTTCTACCCATACTTGCTCTCTTTCCCTGCCTGTGCATCTCTCTACAGCCCTCTGATCCACTCCAACTGTGCTCTTGGATCTCAACACTCCTCCCTGCTCTTGCCCCTTGCTTTCTTTCCCCTTCCTCCCTCAGTTTTACCATCTTTGCTCTTTACCTGCTCCTTCTTCACCCTACGATCTCTTCCTAACCCCAGTGCCCTCTTTCCCCCTCCCTCCCTGAGGTTTCTTCCTTCCCTATCTTCCCTCTGCCCTCTGCCCTCTGTAGTGACTCCCCTTCTCCTTCTGACTTCACCCACCCTGATTTGCCATCACGCTTTGCCCTCTGCACTCCTTCCTTTTCGCCCACCACCCTCCTCCCTCTATGCCCAACCATCCCTGGGTAGCCACCCCTGGCTCTTCTCTTTTTCCTCTGCCCCCCACACTCATTTCACCTCTCCCTATGATGGACATCTCTCTTCACAACATTTCCTACATCCTCCAACCTGACCTCCTCACTCTAATCACCTTTCCCGCCAACATCTTCCTTCTCTCCACTTCTACCCTTCTTCCCTCTGATCTTCTCGCTCTTCTTCCACTCCTCTCTGTTCTTAGGCCTCCATCCACACTCTTCCTTCCTTACCTACCTCTAGTGTCTCCTCCCTCAACCCTGTTCTTCATGCCCATTACCTTTCTTTATCTCCTGTGTCTGACCTCTACTGCACCCCACCTTCTTTCCCTCTACTACTGCCCTCCTTTCCGGCTTACCTGGGTTTTCTTCCTCCCTTAGCTGTCTGCCCTGTGCCCTTTGCCTTCTCCACCTCTAGACCAACCTCCCCCTGTGCTCCTGCTGACCCTGCTCTCCTGACTCCGCCCATGCTGATTATGACATCACACTCAGCTCTGCACTCCCACTACCCTCCTCTCTCTGCTTTCTGCCTCCATCTCTCTCCTTTTTTCTTTTGATCTCTTCCTCCCTCTGGAAGTCTCTCCCCTCTCCCTCATTAGAATTCTCTCCCCTTCAGAAGTCCCCTGCCCTCCTAGGGCTCTCCTACTCCTTCATTCCTGTTCTTCCTTCTCAATGCCCTTTGATCTCCATCCTCCTCTTGATCTCCATCTCCCTTCACACTATTCTCTCCCCCTCGAGCCTCTGACCACCTCCCTCTGGTCGCCTCTCCCTCTACCACTGTTGCTTTATTCTCTGCTCTGATTTCTGATTTTTGTCCTTAGCCCTCTTGCCTACTCTTCACTCTCTTCTCTTGGATCTCCACACTGCTCCTACTCTTCCTGTAATTTCATCTCCTCCTGATTCCCTTTCCTTCTGCTCTAAACTCTCAGCACGCTGGTCCTCTGTCAGCCCTGTTCTTTTCCTCTACGCCCTTGGCTCTCCTTTCTTCGCCCCCTGGTCTCTTCCATTCTGCACCTCCTTTCCCTCTCCTCTTGCCTTCCTTTCCCTCTTACCTGGGCTTTCTCCCTCCCTTACCTGTTTGTCCTCTGCCCTCTGCTGTCTTCTTCTGTGGACTGACCTCCCCCCGTGGTGTTCCTGCTGACCCTGCCCTCCTGACTCTGCCCACCCTGATTATGATATCACACTCACCTCTCTGCACTCCTCCCTCTCCTCCTCCAACTGATCTGTTGTCCTCCCTCTGCCCTCTCCCCTGTGACCTCATCCAACTTCTCCTCCATGGACTCTCCTCCTTTTTCTGGGATCTTCTCCCTTCCCCTTGCTCTCCCCACCTCCTTCACTGCTTCTCCTTTTGATGTCTACCTCTCTTCCCACAATTTCCTACCACTCACATCTCTTCCAGGCTCCTTTCTCTACTCACCTCTCCTTTTCCCTTCCATATGCCCATCCCTTCCTCCCTCTGACCTCCTCTTCCTTGTGTCCTCTTTCCCCAGCCTTCAGTCTGGTCTTCCTGTTCACTCCTCCCTTTGATCTCTTATACTTTGACACTCCTTCTGCTCTTTCTATTTTCACCTTTTTGGGCCCACTTCCTTCGCCCCTATTCCCTCAGACCACCGCCAAGCTCTCACCTTGTTCCTGCTCTTTCTACTTTCTCTTCTTTGGTCTCCTCTCTTGTCACTCTTATATTTTTCTTCGTCCACCTTCTTTCTGCAACCTATTACCTTCCTTTCCTCCCCTTCTAAGGCAGTCTTCCCTCTGTTCCCCTTCCTCAGACAACCTTCCTCTTCTGTCTTTAGACTGCTTCTCTCTCCTTTTCTCTCTACTCTTCTCCTCCCTCCCCTCTCTGCCCTCTGCACCCTTTTTCTCCTCTTTCTGATCTCCCCTTTTTACTCTCTTCCCTCCTCCCACCAACATCCTGTGCCCTCCTACCTCGACCCGCCGTCCTATTCTGTCCTCATCTCACTCCATTCTCTTAACTTGGCTCCCCTTTCCTCCCTCCTGTTCCACTACCATATTCTGTCAGCGTTCCTTCCCTCTTCCCTCTCATTTCTTCCTCCCTTTGCCCTCTTCCATGTCTTTGCCTTCCTCATCCTTCTGCTCCCTTGTCTTTCCTCCTTCATCTCAGTCCTTCTCCAGCTCCTGATCCCCTTTGACCTCAGCACTGTTTCTTCTTCTATTCAGTCTGTCTTCCTCTTTCTCCTCTACTTCTACTCTTGTCCCCCCCCCCAGTCCTATTCCCTCCACTCTCTCTGCTCCCATCTTGCCTCCCATTCCCCTCTGTTCTCCTCCTCTCTCATCCCTCTTCCCTTAGTCCTCTGCCCTCCTCTCATCTGCTCCCTCTGGTCTTCTCTTGGCCTTCACTATGGACTCAGCCCTCTGACCTCCTCTGCTCCTCTCTCTTTGCTGGCTTCCCTCAGCCCTCCTCTGTCTCTCTCCACTCTTCCTCTGTTGTTCTCCTTCTTCTGCCCTCTACTCCCGCATCTCTCTGCTCTTCCCCCTGCCTGCCCCTGCCCTCTTACAATCCCACAGCTTCTCTTCCCCATTTCCCTTTTGCTTCTGGGCTCTTCCTTCCACACTGCCCTTCTCCATCCTCTCCTCCTTGTGCTGTCTTCTTCTCTCAACTCTCTTCCTTTTGCCTACTTTCTGTCTTCTTCTTTTCCTCCCTCTGCTCTTTTCCTAACTCAGCTCTCCTGCCCTGCTTTAGAACTCCTCACTCTAAGCCTCTCTCTCTGTTCTGCACTCCTCCTTACCCTCCTCCCTCCTCCCTCCACTCTCATCACTCTTCTCTCTTCCTCCCCCCATTCTCCACCATACTCTTGCCCCCCTCTTCGTTTTCCTCTGTCACTCCCCCACCTAAGACTAACTTTGAAAAAGTAGATGGAGGTCAGGAAGTGGTCAGGAATTGAGTAGTCTATGGTGAACCCCTTTGTCCCAGTTCCATGATGCCTTCCTGCCACCACCTTCTTTCAGTCTATATCTGGGATTGGCAACTTGAGTACAAAAATATACCACTACAGGAATCCTAGGAACACACACAGTTGCTTTACAATTATTAGTATTAGCTGCTGGAGAATTTCTCAATTACTGTTTTAAGACTTGCCCAAGCAAATATTTCTGGCCATGTTAGGCCTTTGAAGCATGAGTGGATTGACCTCCCTTTACTATTCCTTCAGATGTACTTGTATAGCCTTCTGATACTGAGGTTTGCATACTGAGTAACAAAGCAAGATCTGGAGGCACAGCTGTGGGGCAGAGATAAGACTGTGTAGATAACTGAGAAAGATACTCTCAAAGCCCATTGCTGGCCATGCCAGGGAAATGTGAATGATCTTAGAATTCATTTGCTAAAGAATATCAAAGTTATTTGGAAGATTGAAACGAGCATCTAAAACGCACATCATTGTTATCCATCTGGATAGTTGCACAAATGGAATTATTTATTACTCTATAATTTACTGTCATTTCCTGAGAACTACCTTGTTTCTTTACTGGCTATATCAGACTGGTAAAGAAACTTTGGTCTAAGCAAAACAATTCACCTTTTAAGATATTTCAATAGTGACCATGACCTCTTCACACACGCCTACAATTCTGTGTAGTCTGATATTCACTATACTGTTTGGGGAAAGCATTTCATTAGCTACCACTTTGCCCAACCATGTGACACTATCTTTATTGTTTTGTGACTGTAGTGTGCAAAGTGTCGTCCAGAAGCACATTTTCCACTATTGTGCTCTTTAAAATGGTTTAACATTTATTTTCTTAGTTTGTATGGACAGGGAGTGTTTGTTAACTAGCAACCTCCTGTAGGTTGGGAGACAGTGACTCAGCATCAGGACTGATCTCTCCTTCACTTGCACTGTCCAAACTTTTTTTTTATTTTTCCATTCAATTATTTACACTTCCTTCCCTCCTCCCAATCCCCTCCCGCTCCCCCACACTCCCTCTTCCCTCTCCCACCCTGCTTGAGAGAGGGCAGGGAACCCTGCCATGTGGGAAGTCCAAGGCCCTCCCCAGTACACCCAGGCCTAGGGAGCTGTACATCCAGACTAGGGTCCCAAAAAGCCAGAACAAGCCGTAAAAACAAGTCCCAGTGCCTTTATCAATGACTTCTCAGTCAGCCCCTATTGTCAGCCACACTCAGAGAGTCTAGTTTGATCACATGCTCATTCAGACCCGATCCAGCTGGATTTGGTGAACAAACTTAACATCTATCTAGAGATGTTCATTGTCCCCTGTGCTTTGGAGAGTTGTCAAGAATTACAATGCACTGTGCCTTGGTACCCACCAGGGACCATATGGTCTCTGCACTAGTACAGGACAGATATATTGGCAGTTCAATATGAAGTCAGAAATTGCCTTATAAGGTCCTCACTAGGAAACAATCTAAGCCATACTTCAGAAGAGAAGTTGGAGGACTCCTATGCACAGGAAATCTGTTTCTATTTTGTACTTTGTGTCTTCCTCTGCCTTGGTTAACAGTGGTTCCAGTCTCAGAGGCTGCCATGGACTTATTGACTATATATCATATAGTGTGTTAGCATGGTGTAAGTTCTGACAAACTCCTTCTGTAACACACACTTCAATATGCTTCTCTTCTTAACCTAACACAATAGATTTTTAAAACAAATAAATAAAAGATCTATTTGTGTCATAGAGCAATATAATAAACTTATCACCTTTTCAAGACAGGATTGAATCAAGCTATACTCGTGACAGCATGAAACCAACCAAGATCACCTGTCCACACATTGCTAAAGTACAAGATTTTTTATCTGCTGTAGATCTTAAGCAGACTTTATTGCCTCTTGGATTTCAAGATGTTCTGTCACATAGTTTTCCCCTTGGTTTCACATGAGTCTAAAAGGTACAGGATGCTATATTCTAGAGGGAGCTGACCAAGATAACAAACCTCCTAAATGTCCTTGAGCAGTAAACAAGATAAATGGGAGTGAAAATACACAATGAGTCCAAAATTGTTATATGTTAACCCTGGAACTGCAGTTAAGGATAAGAAGTGCACGTGTTCCTCTAAAAAGCAAGATAGCAAATTTCTACTTGTCCCTGTGAGCTCTCCCATGGAGATAGTGAGATTTCAGTGGTGTGGGCTACACAGGAAACTCAACATTGTTTCCAAGGAGAGCTGGCCAAACCCCATGCCCTTGTCCTGCCCACAGCAGTGCTTTTATAAAACTCTTCTTAGAGTTTTACATAGGAGTCTACCCATACACCCCTTTCAGAGCAGATTAGCCCTAAAACTCACCCTTTCTTGCATGAGGGATCACCAGCACCATGAGGAGTAATAGGATTTCCTTTCTCTGCTCTAGGGTGTCATGCTTGGGAGTGTTGTCTGTGACCTCCACGTCCTTCTCACTCTCCTTGTTTTACCCATGCAATCCAGGTCTTTAGGAGCCACATGGAAGTGGACTGCACTTCCCTTTGCTAATTCCTAAATACGTAAACTCACAGGAGTGTACCTTCGTCTTGTCTTCCCATTTATATAATTTTTCTGCCACTTCAGAGGTTATCACAGAAGATTCCACTCACAAATCCCTTTCTAAGTCTAGTTTCCGCTTTAAGTGAGCAAGGTCTCCCTGAAAGGCAGTTCAGTTTTTGTTCCATGTATTGCTTCATAGAGCAGTCCATTGCAACACATGCCATAGTTTTCCTGCGGTACCACCGTATATAGACTGCTTTAAGGGATTGCAGAATGTGTTGCTGTCCATTAAGCATTTCTGAAGCATCTCCATGTTCACATGGAAGAGCACATTCATCTGTGAGGTACACTACTCCATACTATATGGAAAAGGATGGCCACCTGATTTCCTCCATGGGCCTTACCTCTGACTCATCTTTGGATCTCTTCTTGTTTTTGATCCCCGTGATACCAGAATCATCACCAGCTGGTTTGGTGAGCTCAGTGTGTCATTTTTTTGAGGAGATGTAACATTAATATATGCGCTTAAACTGGAACAGCGTCAACATGCCAAAGAAAAACTCTTACAAGTTCATCTTGAGGACTACATGGAGTTTATTAGGGGTTATTTACAGACCACCAGAGGACTGGAGACAGTGACATTTTAACAGAGTTGTCAAACATCACATTCCAAGCATTTTTAGATTCTACTTCAAAAATTTTCATTTTACAGTTTGTAGGAATTCTTTCAAGTTTCCATTTTAAATGATTCTAAGTCCATAACAAATTACTGCAATCCTGAGTTCAGAGCACTACCTAGTGTTAAAGTAGCAGATACAACTCCAGGCTGAGATAGCATAAGACACAGAGAAACCAGACCCTGGGAAAGTTTCGTATTTATGTACACTCTGTTCTTTCCCTTATCAGGGATTATGCTGGTCTCAGCTAACACTGGCCTGCCATGGGAAGAATGGCTTGTTTTGCTGTAATTTTGCATGTAGAACTGCTAAATGGTAGTTTACTGTGTGAAGAAGCTATTCTGTCTAGGACTCAGAAGTCTAATAATATTACACCACGAATAAGTTCATTTCATAAAAGCATTTATCAATAAAAATAAGATTTATTTTAAAACTAGGATGGAGTCATAGAAACTAGTTAGAAGGTGATGGCGTGCCTAGCAAGAAATAATAATTAATGACTGGATCATGATGGTAATATAAAAGGTGTTAAGAAGCAGTTTCAGCAGGCTCTTAGTTCGAAGCCAGCCTGGTCTACAAGAGCTAGTGACAGGCTCTAAACTACAACAAGACCCTGTCTCGAAAAAGAAGAAGAAGAAGAAGGAGAAGGAGAAGGAGAAGGAGAAGGAGAAGGAGAAGAAGAAGAAGAAGAAGAAGAAGAAGAAGAAGAAGAAGAAGAAGAAGAAGAAGAAGAAGAAGAAGAAGAAATTTCAACACAAATACATTTTGAAGAGGAACCGTAAACTAAGTACAAGGAATACAGAAACATAAGATAAGTAACCTACATATTCAGGGGTTCTGGGGAATGTTTGGGAATAGAGATAAAAAATTACTTAATTGTTTGTGTGTAGGTGGCATTATAGGCATGGGGCTTGGTGACGAAATAGGAAAAACAGCGAAGTTAATAAAAGTGATATCCTTCAAATTATAGGAGAGAACACACTTAAAGCAAATGAAAATATGCTGGAAAACTACAAAAATAAAAAATAACAGTATTAATATAAAACAACCTGACTGCCCAAATGCAAGCTGAACAAAGATGACACCAGTGAAACTTCATAAAGAAAAGCCTAGAAGGCCTCGGCCCTACACAAAGAACTGTAGTTAACCGAGTAGAGCTGGGAGCAGGAGAGGTGGGCCGCCCTAGCGAAGAACACACCAACTGCTTATCCAAGCCAAATAATCACCACTGAAAACGTACATACAAGTAACATAATACTGATTCAAAGGGATATATTTGGGAATAGTTGTGCATATACATAAACATATATGCATACAATAATAATTAGTGCAAAAAGGGAGTCCATGAATTTGGAGGATAGCAGGAAAGTGTATATAGGTGGTTCTGGAAGGAGGAAAGGAAAGGGAGAAATGTTAGAAAAATATTATACACTGAAAAATAAAATAAAAAAGAACATGGTCAAATTAAGACAAAGCTACATTTTATATTAATAGATGTACACAGTATAAACTCATGAACATGTTTGCACAGCAAATCATCTTATAAATACTTATGATTAGCACGGTCAGCTTTGGTCAGAGAAGCTTTTTTTTATCCAGTGTGAGGTACTTATTACAGATACTCAAAACTGGCCAGAGGGCTGAGAATAAGTGACTTCTAAATACTTAGCCATGAATCTATTATCACCCCCCTCAAAGAACAGCAAACACTGTGGAAGAGGCAAAGAATAAAAGGTGAAGTGTGGAATTCTGTCTTCCTGGAAAGACATGACCCTTGCACTCATAGATTCACAGGAGGTTTGAATATTTGTACAATTCATGCATAAGATTAGGACCATCAATATTCTATAATGGAAGAGAAAGGGTTTATGAAATTCTCGCCAGTAGCTGATGAATTATTGGCAGTTAATGGCAGTTGGGAGGGGAAGGGTAATTTTCTTTAGCAGTTCACCCATTTTTAAGTTTTTATAAATAACTCCCCACCCATAATTCTGTAAGCAATTATGAACTTGTTGGGTAAACAAAGACAAAAAGCCCAATAACAAAAACCAGCATAAAAGTAAGAGGCTAGGATCAAAAACCCATTGCCATTGTTCTTGAGTTCGGGGGAACCTAGGCAGTTTGGATGCTCACCTTACTAGACCTGGATGGAGGTGGGCGGTCCTTGAACTTCCCACAGGTCAGGGAACCCTGATTGCTCTTTGAGCTGATGAGGGAGGGGGACTTGATCGGGGGAGGGGGAGGGAAATGGGAGGTGGTGGCGGGGAGGAGGCAGAAATCTTTAATAAATAAATAAATTTAAAAAAAAAGTAAGAGGCTAGTTGAGAAGTTCCAGGAGGATCAGCAAGAGTGGGAGAGAGACAGTGTAATGGAGAGATGGCAAATATGAATGAAATATATCCATGTATAAAATAATAATGGAATAAATTATTATATATATTATATTTAATTAATATGTAGCTGTTAGATAAACAAATATAGTAAAATAAATTTATATAGTATATTATAATGTAATGTAGAATATAAATTATATTACAATATATTGTATATTATACATAATATATAATTAATATTATAGTGGTTGTATATTTTGATATATTTGCTTTATTATATAACTAGGAAAATGCAAAAATTTGTAAACCAAGAAAAAGTTGGCAAAGTGTTTGAGGCATTTAAGATAAAATAGAACATATAAATTATCTTCCTTCATGCAGCTGAAACTTTAGTAGATGAGATGAAAATAAGCACACAAATATTTAATATAATTTCAGATGATAAGCATGTCAATAGGGGTATGGCTATGAAACTAGACCAATGACCATGAAAGGGGAAAACAACAAATCAAGGAAGGAAGGGTTTATTTTGTCTCATGGTTCCACAACACATGACTGAGGAAAGAGGAGGAGACACAAATGTAGAGAAATGTGACATGTAGGTAGAATGAAGACTAATAACAAAATAAATAAAAATAAAAGCAAATTTGAGTCTATTAAAAGTATAAATAGAGGAAGAAAGGAGGTTGAGTCAGGGCAAGCCATGGAGCCACCCTCAGAGACAGACACACAATCCTCATGGTAAAATATAAAATAATGGAAATGGGTTAAATTAAGATGTAAGAGTTAGCCAATAAGAAGCTACAGCTAATGGGCCAAGTAGTGATTTAATGAATACAGTTTCTGTGTGGTTATTTCAGGAGTCTGGGCAGCCAGGAAATGAACAAGCGGCCTCCCTACTATACTTTTAAACAGTGTGGAAACTGAAAGATCATAGAGATTTTTGAAGTTGGACTAAATCATGTTGTATTACGATATGGCCACGAGGCCTGTGGAATGGGATGGTTTAATGAAAACTATCCCACATAGGATCAATCATTTGAATGCTTGCTCCCTAGCTGGTGATGCTGTTTAGGTTTCACTTTCAGAGATTCTTAAAACTTCCATAAACAGCCCGATAAAGTTTTCGTGTCTCTCTGAGACATCGCAATCTTTGTTTGCATTTCTCTCAACATTCTTATCTCCGAAGCTCCCACAAAAACATCCCAATAAACTGTCAGTACTCAATGGCTTTTCCAGCCTAAACCTACAGAATCCTTCCCAGAACAACCAGTCACTCGTACCAACTTTGGTTTTAGTTTGGTTTCTGTTGCTACAATAAAAGACTGACTAAAAACAATGTGGAGAGGAAAGAGTTTATTTCATCTTATATTTTACAGTCCATCATAGAGGGAACTCAAGGCAGAAACCAAAGCGGATCCCATGGCGGTGGGAGTTGCTGCTTATAGGCTTGCTTTCCCTAGCTTGTTCAGTTATCTTAATTATAAGATCCTGGGCCCAGCTGCCTGCAGATTCTCCTACCTATAGTGGGCATGGCACCTTTGCCTCAATTCAGGATTAAAAAATTATCCCACAGACATGCCTAGAGGCCAATATGATAGAGGTAATTCTTCAATTGGCATTCCTTCTTCCCCTGTATAGCTAGGTTTGTGTCTACGTGACAAAAACTAACTACAACTGTAAGTCAAGCCCTTATAACTTGATGCTCAGAGCCTATTGCTCTGAGCATCAAGTTATAAGTTATAAGTTATAAGTTATAACTTATCAAGTTATAAGTTATAAGTTATTGTAGTAGTAATATGTATTACTACTACATATTTGAGTCATAGGACATGAGGAATACAATCTTGATCAACAAGGTCATTTTATCTCTAGCTTCCATAATGCTATTTTTTTCCAAGCTATTGAGAGAGAAATCAATAGTCTTACTCATCTGTGAACTCTGAAATTGAAGAAATGCCTCAAATATTATTCAAATGCAGTAAAAACTGGCTTGGTAAGATAAACCCACTGGTAAAATAGGGACATAAATATCATGAAAGTAACCATTTACTACTTCCTGATTGAATTTAAAGAACTCATGGTAATTACTGTCAACTGGAACAAAACCCTGTGGCTGGCTAGATCATAGAGTCTAGGGAGAACTTAATATTAATATTCCATTAAATGGTCATAATGATAAACTGTTCCTTAAGTTCATATGTTCATACTCATAGATTATTGCTTTTCTCAATCTCCATTGAAGAAGTTTCTTTTTTCACTAGATGGTAATTAAAACAGAGACCAACTGCTCAATGCACAAAGAGTAAGAGACTGTGAATTGCTCTGCTCAAAGTAGGAAATATATATCAAATTATTTTTCCCAAGGTTCAGAGATCATTGGGGGGGGGACAAAAAAATATAATAGCTAGAGGCAGTGGATATTTGAAAAGAAAATAAAGCACTATTTCCTGAACATGACAACACAGTTACATATATGAACTCATAGAAGCTGTGGCTACAAGAAGCCTTGCATAAGATCACGCTATCCAAAATACCAGCATGGCTGGTGTGTAGTGGGGAGGAGACGTAGTGAAATCTCACTTTTAACTAAAGAGTTACTTGTAATTGATGGTTGTTAAGGGAAAGAGAGTTTTTTGCCTTCAAGAATAAAGTCCCTGAGAGGCTACCCAGGCTCAAATAGATCATCCTAAGGTTCTTACACACAAAACTAAGTAGAGTCTTGGCTTTAAAGAAAAAAAGCACATGAAGTTGGAGAAAAGTGTTGGGAGGATAGGGTAGAAATTGAAGGGGCAAAAATGGAGGTTAATTAAAATACATTATATGTGTTCTTGAAATGAACAATAAAGATTAAATAAAATAAAAATTCAGGGCAGGGAGATGAAAAGTGCCATAACCAAATAAGAATGAAAACACAGCATACTAGAAAGTCTTGGGACACAGGAACAACAACTCTGAGAAGAAAGTTTATAACTGTGGGTGACTGACTTTATTAAGATTTTAAAAACCAAGGAGTTGAATCCAACTTAAAAAGTAAAAATGAGATATTAGATATCATGGCTAAAATAAATGAAGCTAAAAGAATAAAAACTGTCAGTGAATCAAAGATTGGTTCTATGAAATGGGAAATAAAATCAACACATCCTTAAAGAAGATAACCAAAGAAAGAGAAGAAACCCAGGAAATATAACTGATAGGGGGGAAAGGAAGCATTGCAACAGATACCACTCAAATACTGAAATATAGAGAATCATTACACAGTATTTTAAAAGCTTATATTCTAATGCCCCAAAATATGTTGGTATGAGGGGAAAAGGGCATGAGGCGTATATCAATCAAAATTAAACCATTAACATACAAAACTTTACAGCTGGGCTTGGTGGCACATGCCTTTAATCAAAGCACTTGGGAGGCAGAGGCAGAGGCAGAAGCAGGAGAATCTATATGAGTTCAAGTGTAGCCTGGTATAAATAGTGAATTTTAGTTCAGCCGGAGATATGCCATGAGACCCTATGTCAAAAAAATATTTTACATTACTTTAATAACAAGCAATGATATTTAATTAGCTACACATATATCTCAACAAAGAAAGCATAGAAATGAACAGACTAACCGCTGCACTTTCTCAAAATCTCAAGTTATAAATTGAAGTGCTTCTCAATGTAGCCCACAGAATAGAAATTGAAGGACTGCTTCAAATATCAATCTATAAAGAAAATATTATGATATTAAACTGAATAAGGACATGAGATAAGAAAAAAAGATGATAGATGTGAAAATCTTTAAGAAAATAATTATAAATCAAATTCAGCAAGGTATCTAAAGGATAATGTACTTTATTAGTTTTTTAATATTTCAGAAATATAAGGATGGCTCAACACATACAAATAACTGTTGTAAATTATCAAGGATAAAAATTAAATAATAACCCCAAAAATATTTGATCAAAGGATTTTCACAACATTTAAAATTGCTTTCATCAATGCTGGGCGGTGATGGCCCACGCCTTTAATCCCAGCACTCGGGAGGCAGAGACTGGCGGATCTCTGTGAGTTCGAGGCCAGCCTGGTCTACAAGAGCAAGTTCCAGGACAGGAACCAAAAGCTACGGAGAAACCCTGTCTCGAAAAATAAAAAAAAAAAATTGCTTTCATCAAAGCCTTCATAAGTGCCTCATTATAACAAAGGTTCTAGATTGTAAGTTTATATGCAACATCTTTTTTATGTTGAAAATGTAATTTCAATGGATAATTCTTTGCCTTACATAAGAACACATCTTACTAAATAGAGAAATGTTGACAGAAGTTTCTGTCCCGCCTAGTCCTTCAGTCATTCAGTCCCAAAGAAACACATAAAGGCCTACATTAGTTATAAATTGGTTGGCCTGTTAGCTCAGGCTTCTTATTAACTAACTTTTACATTTTAAATTAGCCCATAATTCTTGTTTGTGTTAGCCATGTGGCTTGGTAGCTTTTATCAGTGCGTCTGGGTGACAACTGCAGACTGAGCCATTCCTCTTCCTATTCTGGTTGCCCTGCCTATACTTCCTACCTGGCTACTGGCCAATCAGCATTTTATTAAACCAATACAAGTGACAAATCTTTACAGGGTACAAGACCATTGTCCCACAGTAGAGAAAAATACTGAAATAATTTCTTCTAAAGTCAAGAATAAACCAAGAATGGCTATTCTCATAACTCTTCCTCCATGAAATACTTGACATTGATACAAGAAAAATAAAGAAGTAAATAAAATAAATACAAATAGAAAAATAGAAAAATCACTTATAGCATCTTATCACTTCGGATGCCATAAACACTCCATGAGAAGGCTTTTAAATCTGAAAAATAAATTAAGAAAAGCAGTAGAAAATACACATAAAAATTCAGTAGCAATGAACTCAGTAAGAAATAGATTGGTGAACCAAATCCATTTCAGCGTATCCACAACATAACTTATCAATAAACCTTACTAAATAGTTGGAAAAGTCCTAGTGTGAAACTCAGGAAAAATGAAGGAATTAAGCTAAAAAGATCATAGAAAAGACAAAAACATTCCATAGTCATGGATAAGCAAAATTAGTATTAACACAGTCACGTTACTGTAAGCAATCTATAAATAATTGTTTATACATATAAATAATAAAAATATTATTTACATAAATCAGGTAAATATTAATGACATTATTTACAAGTCTAGAAACTCCTAAAATTCATATGAAATTAGAGGATATTCTGAATAATGCCCTGAGAAAAGTCAGCATAAGTGGAGGTTTCACAAAGCAAGACTGATTCCTCACAGCACCATAATGCTTGCAAGATGCCTTCTAAATGCTTATCTTTAACCCCTAGATTAGCCTAGCTCTCACCTCTTATCAAAGAGACTTCTTATTTCAGTGGATGAGAGTATTTAAACACAGAGATTTACAAGTTAACTTGTAGTGAATAAGTGACTGTGGAGTATTCAGCCTTAAATGAAACATTTATATTAGCCTCTGTACTCATAAGGCTCGGGGACTATCAGAAAGGAGGTACAACGACTGTAAGAGCTAGACGTTGGTGAAGACTGCTTTAGAAATAGTGTTTTCTGGACATGACAGGATTGGGCCAGTTTACTTATAAAGTCAAGCAGCTGGGGCTACCTGCACAAGATCTATATAATATCAAGCCAATAAACATTCCAGCATGGATGAGGGAGAGGTTCACCAGGCCTCACCCCTACCTGAGAGATATTGGCAGTTGATGACTGTTGGAAGATGGAATGTTCTTTTTTTTTCCACAGTGCTGTGACCTCTTTTATGTTGTCTATGATCCAATAAATGGCTTTACAGTCATGAGCAATGGGGACATATCTAATTGGAATCAGTGAGTTATAAATAAAAACAAAAGACTAGGATATAAATTTGGGAGGGGCTTATGGGGCTATCCAAGAGAAGTTGGAGATGGAAAAGTGGGGTAGGTATGCCAACACGTAGAAGATTGAGGCTAGATTCTTTTCATTCTGTACAAAAATTAAAATAGACCAAAAATGTAAAATTTTAAAGAAATTGGAGCAAAACATTTGAGAAATAGATATGGGTACTAATGTTTTTTTTATAAATTTATTTATTTATTAAAGATTTCTGTCTCTTCCCCGCCACCGCCTCCCATTTCCCTCCCCCTCCCCCAATTAAGTCCCCCCCAGCCCGAAAAGCAATCAGGGTTCCCTGTCCTGTGGGAGGTCCAAGGAACCCCCACCTCCATCCAGGTCTAGTAAGTTGAGCATCCAAACTGCCTAGGCTCCCACTACTAATGTTTTAAAATCTAATAGTTCAAGAAATAAAATCAAGAAGTAGAAAATGAGATTGTATCACAATAAAATTTTCCTGTACATCAAAATAATAATCAGCAAAGTAAAGAGTTCACCTACAAGATGGTAGAAAATGATTATTATTATTTGGATGAGGATCAATCTCTCCCTCTCTGTCTCTGTCTCTGTCTCTCTCTCTCTGTCTCTGTCTCTGTCTCTCTCTCTCTCTCTCTCTCTCTCTCTGTGTGTGTGTGTGTGTGTGTGTGTGTTGACCTGAAAGTAGAAGAGGAACTATTAAAAAAGGAAATGGATTTGAATAGAGGTGGGATAGAGTGAAAGAAATATTTGTGTTTGTGTAATCAATTAAAGCATGATAGTTACATGAATGAAAGTGACATGATGAGATAAGTTTCAATAGTCAATATCAATTAATTTTAAGTTAAAAATTGGCATTTTATTTCTAAGCATTTGTTTCATTTCTAATTTTTTTGAATTTCTGTTTTACTGCATTGTAATAATAAAATACGCAGGATGTGATTTAACGTGTCAAAATGTTCTACTCATTGATAAGACTTTTTCCATAGCTTTTGTTCATAAGGGTATATTTGATCTAAACTATACTTTAAATATGATGTTTCCTTAATGGAATTTGGTATAGGTGATCTATATATTAATGGAGGTGGAATTTTGAAATTCCTCACTATTACTGCATTGAAACATATCTCTTCCTTTAGGTCTCATAATGTTTGTTTTATAAAGCTAGATGTTCTAATATTAGGTGCATATAAACTCATAATTTTCATATTTTATTGCTTTATCAATCCCTCAATTAGGAATATCTTGTTGCTTCTGGTATTGGTTTTGAAGACATAAGCAAAACTGTACATTTTCTTTATTCTTTATTTTTGAAAATGTAACACACATACAATGAAATGTCGTACTTACTGCCACTCTAACATGCCTCATATCCTCCTCACACATCACTCTCCTAGTCCACTAAATACAGTTACTGTTGCTCATATGCACATGTATGGGGTCATTCCCTCAAGCACAGAAAACTTACCATTGCCTAAGTCCTTACAAAGAATACAATACTGACTATGAAGACAATCTGATACCAAACCACTTAACAAAATAAAGTAGAAGATTATCCCCTAGTGCCTATGACCAACCCAGCCATGGACTTTTGACCAGGATTATAGCACCAAGCATGAAATTTCCTCCTGTGGAACAGGCCTCAAATTCAACTAGAAAGAACTTAGTTTTGACCTATAACAGTAGTGCCAAAATTTTACCAGTAGGCATATCTAGCCTAAAAATCAGTATTGTAGAATGCAAGGCCAAGTGCTACATAAAATCAAGGATAGATATTGTACCTCAAGCCTACATAGCAACTTCTGGCACCATGAAAGCTAGTAGAAAAAAACTTTCTCTTTTTGTTTAACACAACTTCTCTATGGCATGTGTGTGGTGTTTTTAGCAGGAGTATCTTCTATGTAGTTATGGTGGGCAACCAAGGACAATGACATTATCTTGTAACTGTTTTGGAGATGTTTGGGGCCTACCTGATCAGTCATTGGTAGGGGAACCTTCCATGCCTTGTACTGTGATTTTTATTTAATAATTTCTTTCTTCTTTGAATGACACTTTCTACTCATGCAGACTAATTCTGTTTGAGCTTCTTTTAAAATTAATTTTTAAAATTTTTAAAATTTTATATGTGTCCTGTATTTACATCATCTCTTCTTCTTCTTCTTCTTCTTCTTCTTCTTCTTCTTCTTCTTCTTCTTCTTCTTCTTCTTCTTCTTCTTCTTCTTCTTCTTCTTCTTCTTCTTCTTCTTCTTCTTCTTCTTCTTCTTCTTCTTCTTCTTCTTCTTCTTCCTAATTCTAATCCTTCCATGCCCACCACCATCCTGTCCATGTCAAAATTCATGACCTTTTAAAAAAAGTATTATTGTTATATACATATAAACATACAAATATATAAATACACCCTGCTGATAATTTTAGAGTTACTCATGTATATGTCTAGGGCACACCACAGGAAGACTAATCTTTAACTTACCTCTTTATCTAAAGCCTGGGTCCTGTTATATTTCCCATATCACAATAACATGTCAGCTGGTGCTGCCACTGCTCAAGTCTTGCTTAGGTAGTCAAATTCTTAAGATTTCATGGGTGTAGCTTCTTGGTCGCATCTCAAAAACACAATCATGTAGTAGATTTCTGTTTCATTGGCTCTTGCATTTTTCCCTTCCTCTCTTCTGTGACATTCACTGAGCCTTAGCTATAGCAATTGTGTTGTAGATGCATAAATTGGGGGAGGAAATTCACAGTAAATTGTTCTCTGTATTTTGACCAGTTATGGCTTTGTGTCATGGTCTCAATCTGCTTGAAAAAGAAGCTTTCTCGATGAGGTTTGAGAGCTACACTTATATGTAGGTTTACAGGTAAGTATTCGGAATGCAGTTATAATTTATTCTCACTAAAAAACTAGCAGTAGTAGGTTCTCTACTAGGATCCAAAACTTCACTATCGCAGGCTGTTGACTAAGCTATATTTTGAAATTACCTTATTAATTAGTGGAGTTCCATTAGGCTTTCTATGTAGCCTTAGTTTTCGTTAACCCATTCACTACTCTCCACTCCCCTGTTCCCCCAGCATAGGGCCACTTCCATCAACCCTCAGCATTCCTTGCTTCTGCTCTCTTTTCACACAAGTTGTACTATCTTTATATACTTTAAATCCTTCCCCAAGGCTTTTCATACCCTTTGTCTTGGGGTAGGCCTTCTCTTTTAACCCCTAATTTCCCCCATACAATTACTTCTTTCCCTTTTGGAGCCTTTCAATATGTAAAGCCAGTTTCTATTATTCCACTTTCAGCTGGTGCAAGTTGTGGAAAAGAATTTTTTGGGGGGGTGGTATTTTATTTGTTCTTATTTTTTAATACATCTAGCAAGTCTGTATCCTTTAATTGGAGAATGTAGTCTATTCAAATTGAAGTTCATTGTTGATAGATAAGTACCCATTCTTGATATTTTGATGATTTTCTTCTAGTTGTTTTGAATATTCTTTGTTCTTTCTATCCTCTATAATCTTTGTGGATTGATTGTTAACTCTGTCTATTATGTTTATTGTCTACTTCTAATATCCATCCATATTATATTTAGAAAACAGTCTAGATGAAAAAGGAAAGTAATGAAGTACATGAGTGACAGACACAGACCAAGAGGACAGCTAGACGAATATTTCTTAGGAGCATGAAGGACTAGATTTATCACACATTAAATCTCACTAAACTTACATATTAAGGAACTACATCTACAGAATACTGCAAAAGCACAGTGCACAAACTGAAATTTGCCCCTTTCTGCTTAGGAAGTCCCTTCACTTTTAACCTCCATAGCATGTTGTCCTCTTGGTTCCAAATTGCATTGTTGCTATTAGTGTTTACCCTTCTTTTGATCTTCATTTGGCTCCTTGGGGCTAGAACTCTTAGAGTCTTCCCTTTTAGATATCATCTTTTTTATATGCCATTTGTACAACCGAATTATATCTGTTGAAATGCAGAAAATGCCTGCCTAATGTTTATTCCTGTTTCACTGTTTTCAAGACAGGAAATTTCTTCTTTTAGCTTGTTACACCTGTCAGCATGCTGCTGATACTTGAATTCTTCCATTTTGGTTCCTGTTATAAATAGTTCTTTCAGCCATACTATTTGTTTCAACTGGTTCCTTCTTGTTCTAGTCTTCCTTAGCATACTCTTTGTATGCCAACCATGTTTCCAATTTCTTCTCCAGACGATTAGGTTGCAATTGGTCACTCATATGTCAAGCTTTATCTTTGGCAGAAACATACAATTCTGTTGGCATTAGTATTAAGGGTAACTTTGATATGAAGAACTTAAGGAGAGGTTAGGGAATTCTAATCAGAGTAAACTGTCCAGGAAATCTGTTGTCTCTAGCCATCTCTCTCACCAGTGCTACCACACTTTATTCTGTTCCTCTGCAACCGCTGAAAGCGTCTGGCTCTTTTTGCTTGTTATAGTGTTCTATTAATAAGTTTGGTAAAGATACCTCCCAGAATTCTAACACCAAAGATAGGGGATGACATGCAGAAACATAACATTACCAGCCAACATACCTCCCTGAATGGTATTTTCCACTGCAAATCAGGACTGATAGTATTAGTGGGGTTTTGTTAAAAAGAAGCTAGAGCCTGGGCATCCTTGTCATTTTACCAACAGGATCACTTCTCCCATGTCACTCTAGTTAAATTCTGCATCTTGCATAGCTTTCTGATATAGGACAACAGTCCTCTTTGTTAGATCTGTGACAATATCTTTAAATTGAGCTTGAGTCATTTTTTATTTAAATCTTTGGGTCTATAACATCCATTTTAAAGTCTAAAAGTTGATGTTTATTCTGTATAGAAGAAATCACAGCCTTCGCATCAGCTTTTGTCACCCTCTGAAAGTACATGTTGTCTTGTTCAAATCAATGTGTTTATTTCTTAAACTCCTTTACAGCATTCCATAACAAAGCTAAGTCAAAATATTTGTCTCCTTTGCCCCTCTTGATGGATTTCACCTGAAACATTTCTTTCTGAAATTGCAGGATAGAAATAACCAAAATTCCACCACCTAATTTATATACAGCAACAAATTCATTTTCAGATTTGTCTAGACCAGAGGCCAGAGGATCATCTGTGGGTTGATCACAAGGAAGTATATTTAGTTCAGCTATCAAGCTTATCTTCATGAGTCACTGAAATAAGTAGGGGCTGTTTTGATCACCTGATTTTTTTTTTTTTTTGCTGTGTGACTTAATGTACTGTTGTCTCTTTTACCTTCATGAACACAAATGTTCCAGCCTGACTTAGAGAATAGAGTTTTCAGTGAGCCTCAACAGACATTATCTCTGTAAGCAAGGGCAGTTTAAAAAGAAACATTCTTAGCATCTTTCCATACTTTAGGGTCATATAGCAAAGGCCAATGCAGTCCTTGAATGTATTGTTTGTGTTGCTGGCAGACTCTCCTTCTCCATGTTTTGTAAAGGTAGCAACAAAAAGGATGGTCAGGCATTTTCAGCATTCAACAAATCCTTTGATTGCTTGCCTTCCATAACTGCCACAAAAGAGTTGGTGGTACCCAATTAATACCAACAACTGCACCTTTTATTGCTTCTGAGCCTTGAAACAAATCCAAAACCTTCATGACTAAGGCAATTCCAATCATCCTGCTGACCAGTGGCTTCAGGTCTTCTAGGAGGGCTGCAGCACCAACAAGATCTGCAGTTGGAACTTTACTAGAGCTTATTTATCATGGAACCTGGACAAAGGAAGTAAGAGGCAGCAAAGAAGCATTTGGTAGTCCTAGAGGCATGCAGTATGATGGTGACAGCACTTCCAGAAAACTCTTACCACAGTTGTTTCCTTCTTAAAGCTCTTCTATGCATGGACTAATCTAGTGAAATTTGTGCTATCATATACTTTCATGACCAACCAGTGATCTCCACCAAGGCAGGCCCAAGGTAATGACCTTCACAGGAGCAAGCTCAAGGCAATGACCTCCACAGGTGCAGGCCTGAGGCAGCGACCTCCACAGGAGCAAGTACAAGGGGGGGGGAGGGGCGACCTCTGAAGGAGGAGGCCTGAACCAGAGACTTCTGCAGGACCCGGCCCAATGCAGGGACCTCCACAGGTGCTGTCCCAAGAAGAGGATATTTGTGGGAACAGGCCTGAGCCTGCCAGAGCAGGTCTGAGGCAGCAACCTCCACAGGAGCAAGATTGGGCCAGTGACCTCCTGTAATTTTCTTAATCAGATTGTTTAAAGTAGGAAGATCGGCCCTAAATCTGTGCCCCACTTCCTGGTGGCTTCCTACATTAAAGGAGATGGAAGAAGAAAACTGCTTTTTGCCTGTATCTTTTCAATCTCTCTGGCAAGTTTGCATTCCCTGTTGCTACAACCAGTATTAAATCCAACTTCTTCAGGATTCCACTGTAGACTGAACACTAGCAGCTTTCCATAAATCTTCTAGGATTCCAGTACTGGATTGAAACTATTGAGACATCCAACCTTGTAGACTTAACAATTCCAGGGGTCTTTGTCTTTTTCTCGTGAGACAGCAATTGCTGGACTACCTGGCCCATATAATGTAAGCCAGTCTAACAATTCCCTTTATATGTAATTAATATATATTATCTCTGCTCTGTTAGAGACCCCTGACAAATACAAGGTTTATTTATTCCTTTATGAAAGGTAACCATGCCAGCTACAATAATCATGAGTTACAGCTATTTTATTGTCTGGGCTTCTAATATGTAATTTTTTAATGTCTTGGCCTTTATGGTTTCTTCTGGTGAATATGCTGTTAGCACAAGGAAGAGAAACTTCAATGTGACTTTGTACTTTTCTGCTGCATATTACAATTTGTCTGTTTTAGATATATTGTACTATCATAAAGATTTATCCTCATTATGCCAATTTAGCATTCTATAGGTATTGTTTTTGTCTGTCTATCTATCTATCTATCTATCTATCTATCTATCTATCTATCTATCTATCTATCTATCTACCTTATCCAAGTTCAGTTAGTCTTCCTAATTCTTGATCTCATCTGTTAATGAGTTCTTCAATTATATTTTCATTTAATTGGTATAAGAGGTCCTTCTGTCTTTGTGTCGTTTTCATTGGTTAATAAAAAAAAACTGCTTTGGGCTTGGTAATAGGGCAGAACTTAGGTAGGCGGGAGATGAAACTTAATTCTGAGAGGAAGAAAGCAGAGTCAGAGGGAAGCCATGGATCCTCTGCCTGAGACATATGCCAATTAGAATCTCTGCCAGTAAGCCACTGCCATGTGGCAATACACAAATTAATAGAAATGGGTTAAATTAAGATGTAAGAATTAGCCAATAAGAAACTAGAGATAATGGGTCAAGCAATGTTTTAATGAATACAGTTTCTGTGTCATTATTTCGGGTGTAAGCTAGCCAGGCGGCTGGAACTAACAAGCAGCCCCTCCCTGCAACATTTAATATACTGAACATTTCATATTCAAGGTTTTTCCTGGGTTGTTTTAAAAAATCTTTCTAAATTTTATACTAATACACTGCATGTCTTTCTGACTTAGGTAAATTTCACTCAGCTTATCTGTATTTCCTTAGATGTCATTGATCATTTTTTATAATTTTTCTTTAAATTCTTCTTCAGACATTTGATCCACATTGACTACTTTGTAATTTATTGATTGAGGCTTACTTTTTCTTCTAAAATTATCATATTACATGCCACTTCATGCCCCCTTTTTTGACACTGGGTGTCATGCAACCCAGGCTGACCTTACATTCACTACCTGAGGATAATCTTAAATTTTGTGATCCTCCTGCCTGATGTGGGATGTCCTTCTGTATATGTATTGCTTTTATTGGATAATGAATAATGCTGTTTCAGTCAATGGCTTAGCAGAGTAGAGCAAGGGAGGAAATCTGAACATATAGGAGAGAGAGAGAGAGAGAGAGAGAGAGAGAGAGAGAGAGAGAGAGAGAGAGAGAGAGAGAAGGCAGAGTCAAGGAGATACCACCACGTAGCTGCCAAAGGAGAAAGATGCCTGCTGGAACCTTAACTTACTAGTAGGCCACGATCTTGTGGTGATACACAGATTATTAGAAATGGGTTAATTCAAAATGTAAGAGCAAGCTAGAAATATGTTGGAGTCATTGGTCAAGCAGAGTTGTAATTAATAGAGTTTCTGTGTGATTATTCAGGTCTGAGTAATAGGGAAATGATTGAGCGTCTCCACTTACATCTGCCTTCTATTCCAAAGTACTGTAATTTCAGGTGTGAATCACTGTATCTCATTTTATGTGGTTATTGGGATCAAAACCAGGACTTCCTGTAGACCAGGCATTCACTTTACCAATAGAGCCATATCTCCATTATTTTATGATTTCTTTTGGTATTACTGTGTTACATATAATTAATATGCCAGTTGTATATATTATGTATATACAACTGGCATATTAATTACTCTTATAATTTAATGCTATGACTTTTTAGGTAGTGATTTTCTTCTGTAGATATGTGTTTGGGTTTTGTATATAATACAATATAGCTGATAAAATTCTAGATATGTACTACTGTATAGCATCCGTATGTCTTTTTAGCTGTAATTAATGAATTTGGGCTCATAGCATAATGTGGCAGTGTCAGAGACAACCATTTTCTCTGTGAGCAATATAAGAATGGAGGACAAACTTGATATTTAGATAGGTGTAGTACAGAAAAGAGGTTTTTGTCTCTGTCTCCTTTCATCGCCTGATGAAGGTTAATATTCAGGAGGATGCCTATATGTTTTTCTTTGGGTTCTCCTTATTTAGCTTCTCTAGGATCACTAACTATAGGCTCAATGTCCTTTGTTTATGGCTAGAAACCAAATATGAGTGAGTACATCCCATGTTCCTCATTTTGGGTCTGGCTTACCTCACTCAGGATAGTGTTTTCTATTTCCATCCATTTGCATGCAAAATTCAAGAAGTCTTTGTTTTTTAATACTGAGAACTCAAGAACAATGCCAATGGGTTTTTGATCGTACTGCACATACTGGCTTTGTGGGAGCCTAGGCAGTTTGGATGCTCACCTTACTAGAACTGGATGGAGGTGGGGGTTCCTTGGACTTCCCACAGGGCAGGGAACCCTGATTGCTCTTTGGGCTGATGAGGGAGGGGGACTTGATTGGGGGAGGGGGAGGGAAATGGGAGGCAGTGGCGGGGAAGAGACAGAAATCTTTAATAAATAAATAAATTTAAAAAAAAGAAAAGAGGTTTTTGTGTTACCTTCATACCCTCTCCAATAATGGGAATTGTGGCTACAAATACCCTCTTATATACTATATAATCTATTTTCTTTATTTTATAACAAAGGAATTGGGATCCTGGCTGTAGAATCCACTAACTGAAAGGCTTGCCTGAACCATAAGATCACAAACTCTTAAACTGTTCTTTCCTCAAAATATATTTCCTAAGGCTGGCAGAAGTTAAAATATTTTAGGTCTTTGTGTCACTATTCTTAGTTTCTAAAGTATACTTATATTAATTTATCTAGATTTCTGTAGTTTACTAAATTAAAAGGTTTTTGTGTTGTATGTGTATAGATATGCATTGGGAGAGGGCTTGTTTGTACAATGAGAAGAATGAAAGGTAAAAAAAAATAGTGATGTCTTAAAAAATAAAAAGTTGGAATGGTTCAGCAGTAAAAAGCACTAGCTACTCTTGCAGAGGACTGGTACTCATGTCAGGAGCTCATAATCATCAGTAACTTCAGTTTCCAGAGTTCTAACACCCTCTTTTAGTCTCTGTGGTCACTACTATACATGTTTAAATATATATAAATTAAAGTAAATTTTTAAAACAATTAAAATTGCCTTTATAAGTTTACAGAGCTTTATAGCTAACAACTAACTCAGTTCCTGAGTAACTAAGAGTAAGGGTTATCATTTGTGCGTGACATGTATAGTGTTATACACACACACACACACACACATTTGGTTTAGAGCTATAGATTTCTGGTAAGAACAAGAGATGGCACCCCAGGAATAGCAAATCACAAATAACACACACACACACACACACACACACACACACACCAATCTGAGAGTGAGGTAAACACTGTCCTTTCCTATCTATTCTAGGTCTCTATCAGATTTCAGATTTATGAGAGCCACTTAAAAATCTGACCTTCTTTCTCTCCATCCTTACAATCATCCCTATTCAATTTCTAATTTTTTATTGCATTTTCAGGTTAATTAAATTCTTTTGTGGCTGGAGAGCCTACTCGAGTGTGTAAAGTGCTTGCTATGACAGCACCTATGTCAAAGCGGGGCACAGGAACATGCCCCTCTAACCCCACACTGAGAGAACAAGGACAGGCTGATTCTAGTGGTTCTCTGGCCAGCTACTATATCCGAAATGGTAAACTTCAGGTTCAGTAAATGACCTTGTCTCAAAAATTAAAGTAGAAAGAGCTAGGGGAAGATACCCAAAATCAACTTCTGGCTTCCACACACAAGGTGAATTCCCCCACCCCCACTCACACACACACACCATATATCATATTAATACAAACACACATACAAAACTTCAATAATCTATAAAACCATAAATTATTGTAAATCATTTTATATAATAAATATATAACCAATGATTCAGAATTTGTGGGGGAAAAATCATAAGTAATATCTAAGCAAGAATTTTATTTTCTTTATTTGGCCCTCTAGAATATGTATCTCTTGTATCGTTTGTCACATGGAGTCTCTGATCATTTAAAAAAATAATTTGTCATTTTATTATTGATTTTATGGTGCTTTAGCATTCATTCTCACTTTCCCATACAGTTCTTAAGCACCCTAGCCCCACTGAGGTTATCAAATATCTGAGACATCAAACTTCACACCACAATGATACCAACAGACCTGACTCATCTCTTCAAATTTATTGAAGTTTGTAACTTTAGACTTTCATCTGAGGAAATGTGCTATATGAGATGAAAATAAAGGGAAAGAGAAATCCTCTTTGGAAGCAACATCTCTCTCATCACTTCTCGTCTTTCTGTTGCGCAGGGATGAGTGTGTCAGCAACATGAGTAACTGACAAACCGAGTCAGTTACAGCTGTCACAGAGAAAGAGTGTCACTCCTCTTGCGATTGATGCTTCCAAAGAGCATTCTGCATACATATATAATAGTTATATTACTATAGTCAGTTAGTAGAGACAGATTTCAACAGTGCATAATGTATTTTAGATGGCCTATATTAATATATAGCTTCTGAAGAAGAAAACACACACGCACACACATGCACGCACATACAGAAAACCACGTTTGGAGGGAACCTAGAAAAAGTAATGGCAACTCGGCAGTTACAACAAATTTTGAAAAGTATGTTTTGAATGACTGGCCTAATTGCAATTCAGAAGGGAATGAATTTTTTTCTCACCACATTCCCACAATAATACACTTTTACAAACCCATATGACTGTTATTTGTATGGAAGTCAATTTTATTCACATTAAGATATCATGGACAGAAAACAAAAATACTGATTTTATTTATTTTTTTGTAATTTCTTTTTTTAATTAATTAATTTATTTATTAAAGATTTCTGTCTCTTCCCCGCCACCGCCTCCCATTTCCCTCCCCCTCCCCCAATCAAGTCCCCCTCCCTCCTCAGCCCGAAGAGCAATCAGGATTCCCTGCCCTGTGGAAAGTCCAAGGAACCCCCACCTCCATCCAGTTCTAGTAAGATGAGCATCCAAACTGCCTAGGCTCCCACAGAGCCAGTACGTGCAGTAGGATCAGAAACCCATTGCCATTGTTCTTGAGTTCTCAGTAGTCCTCATTGTCTGCTATGTTTTATCCCAGGCTTTTTCAGACCCAAGCCAGGTGGCCTTGGTGAGTTCCCAATAGAACATCCCCATTGTCTCAACAACCTAGATGCCCTTCAATAGAAGAATGGATGAAGAAAGTATGGAATATATACATATTAGAGTATACTCAGCAGTAAAAAACAAGGACTTCTTGAATTTTGCATGCAAATGCATGGAAATAGAAAACACTATCCTGAGTGAGGTAAGCCAAACCCAAAAAGAGGAGCATGGGATGTACTCACTCATATTTGGTTTCTAGCCATAAACAAAGGACATTGAGCCTATAGTTAGTAATCCTAGAGAAGCTAAATAAGGAGAACCCAAAGAAAAACATATAGGCATCCTCCTGAATATTAACCTTCATCAGGCGATGAAAGGAGACAGAGACCCACATTGGAGCACCGGACAGAAATCTCAAGGTCCAAATCAGGAGCAGAAGGAGAGAGAGCATGAGCAAGGAACTCAGGACCGCAAGGGGTGCACCCACACAAATACTGATTTTAAATTGACCCCGAAATTGAAAATCACCATGACTCACATTCATGTGTAAGGGCTTATTTGAGCCATGCTACATCTTTCATAGGCAATTTAATGTGTCATTTCTCATAATAGTATCAGAAACTGATTTATTTACAAAGGGCAAACAAATTTCTCAGGCTGCATTTAATGCTACAGAGGTCAGGTAATGGGAAATCTCAAAAGGAATAGTACAGACTAACCAAGGAAAGAACAGGTTGTACAAGAGATATGCCCAAGCACAGCTACACAAACAGAAGTACACGCAGAAATGAAATTCGCAAAAAAAGTTCCAGAGGCAATCCTTAGAAACGAAGGCAAGGAAAACATTAGAAATACTGATGCTCTTGAGGAGTTTGCTGATTTTGTTACCACATTGTGACTGAAAAAAAAAACTCTAGAAATCCAACCCACCCATATCATATTTTCTTCTTCTTTAGAATGTTGAATTTCTTGGTTTTATTTGTAACACTGCATATTTTTAAGCATTTTATGGAAAGATTTTACACTTGTCATTTAAACAAATTGCAAGGTTCTGCTTAAAGTCTTTTAAAAAGTTCTAAAAAACCCAGTCCATGTGCAGCACAGGGATATGCAAAACTACTCTACAGTACATACACTTTTACCAAAGGAAACAAAATTCAGGCACATCGTATTTCTTAGAATCTCCATTCCCTTTCATTATGTCTTTCGAACTCAAAACTTTGTTTTTGGAGGGTAAGTCAAATTTCCATGGAGAGTCAACAAAGTCTAGCACATTGCTTTGAGGCAGGACCAAGGTTCTCCCCAACAAAAAGGCAGCCTACTGAATGGGAAAAGATCTTTACCAACCCCACATCAAATGGAGGACTGATCTCCAAAATATATAAAAAAAACTCAATAAATTAAATATCAAAATACCAAATAATCCGATTAAAAATGGGGTACATATCTAAACAGAATTCTCAACAGAAGAAAAAAATCTCAAATGGCCAAAAAGAAACTTAGGGAAATATTCAACACCCTTAGCCATCAGGGAAATGCAAATCAAAACAACTCTGAAATACCATCTTACACCTGTCAGAATGACTAAAATAAAAAACACCAATGATAGCTTGTGCTGGAGAGGATAGGGATTAAAGGGAACACTCCTCCATTGCTGATGGAATGCAAACTTGTACAACCACTCTGGAAATTAGTATGGTAGCTTCTCAGAAAACTGGGAATTAACTTATCTCAAGACCCAGCAATAACACTCTTGGGCATATATCCAAAGGATGCTCAATCATACGACAAGGACCTTTTCTAAACTATGTTCATAGCAGCATTATTTGTAATAGCCAGAACCTGGAAACAACCTAGATACCCCTCAACCAAAGAATGGATAAATCTTCATGTTCTTTTTCAGTTTCTACTCCTTAGTTGTCTAAATATTAAAATTCACTAGGAAATTACACAGAACAATCTTGGTTCATGAAGTTAAATATGCATTATTCTTGCCTTTAAAATAATCCAACTCAACTTCCTCCTCTGGTGCTCACACCTCACAAACCTGGCAATATTCAAATTCTCATTGTAGTTAGACCATATATTCAAAAATAATTTCTGTATTTACCATGCCTATTTTATTAATTTATACTAAAGTACAGTGATAAATAATATAAATTCTCTGTTACTGAGGGGTTCTGGACACAGAATTACATATGTAATTTTAAGATGTAGGAATTCAATGAGGATGTTATCCTGAAAAGGAAGTGTAGTAATATGGGGAGCGGCGGCGGGGCTACGTCCCCAAACACCCCAGCCGCCTGTCCTGCCCGGCTAGCTTATGCCCCAAATAATTACACGGACACTGTATTCTTTTAAACACTGCTCTGGCCCATTTCTAATCATCTGTGTAGCGCCCCTAGGTGCGCTTACCGGGAAGATTCTAGCCTAAGTCCATCCTGGGTCGGAGCTGGGGCACGGTGTGCGTCTTCCCTGGAGCAGGTAGCATGGCATCTCTCTTGAGGCGTCTGCTCTGGAGAGGAGAGCTGTGGAGTCTGACTTCACTTCCTCTTCCTCCCAGCGTTTTGTTCTGTTTGCTCCTCCCACCTATCTCCTAACCAATGAGCCAAGCAGTTTCTTTATTGCTTAACCAATGAAATCAACAGATTGATATGACACTCCCACATCACTTCCCCTTTTTCTGTTTAAACAAAAAAGAAAGGCTTTAACCTTAACATAGCAAAATTACATATAACAAAACAGTTATCAAGTAAAAATTACATCAGAAACATTTATACATGTAACAAAATTGACCGTAAATCTCTATCAATACAAATTATTCATACCTATATCATTTCCCCCTTTAAATGTAAAAGAACATTTATAAACTATATTTGGGAACATGGGCGCAGTTTTTTCTCTCCAAACTGCTTTCTGCTGAATGGGGGCGTCGTTAATTAGGTCTTTCATGGGATAACCTGTGTGCTAGTTTCATCTCGGTTGGCAGTTGAGCGAAGCAATTTTTTGAAGATGTTTACAGCAACCCTTCAGGAGGACGTGGTCCATCATACCAAATCGGAATAGATGCAATCCACAAGCTCTGATCCTCTGTGAAAACAAAAGCAGAATCTCTTTTTCAAAGTATCATATCCTTAGATCCAAATTTTGAAATCATACCCTCATGATATCCGTTCTGGTTCCACTTGGCAGCCCATATAATGAAATGTCTCTCTGTACTTAGCTCCTTTACAGTCAAAAATTTTAAAGAAAACACAATGTACATAATCCAGACTCTCTGTGAATTTTCCATCTTTACGCGGCTTATTTTTATTTATATCTATAACTATCTGTATTCTGTCTCTTTAAAGACTTTACTTTTACTTTTTTTTTAAACCATTAACTTTATTTTCTATATTCTTTTTCTTCTCTCTCCCAAGCCTACGTACATTCATCCAACAGTGTGTGGTCTGAATCTGTGCTATTGTGAATCTGCAATTTTTACTATCCAGGAGCACTTTTGATTTGCGCCTTTAAATCACTAGGCGCTTAAGAATCTAAGCTGTGACATTCCTAGGTTAACTTTTTGCTTTTTGAGCATATATCTTTGACCTGGAATAACCCTGTAGACCAGGCTGTCTTTGAACTCTCAGAGATCAGCCTGTCTCTGCCTCCCAGGCATTGGGATTAAAGGCGTGTGCTACCACACCTTGAACTCACAGAGATCTGTTCGTCTCTGCCTTCTAGGCACTGGGATTAAAGGCGTGTGCTACCACACCTTGAAGTCACAGAGGTTTACTTTAAGAATTTTAACTTATAGTCTGCATATATTTTTAACACTGTAAATCATTTAAAATTTTTCTTTGTCTTTGAATCTCTCTTTACTGTGTATCTCTCTTTTTCTGACCACAAGAGCCTTAATTTAGCAAGCAATATTAGTAGAATTAAAGCCGTGGCTTTGTGGGCTAGATGTAGCCCATTCCTTAGCTTTTCAGCCTCATGGCTGAGGTACTGGCTGTAAGGTCCCTGCCAGCCAGCGAGCTACAACAGACAACACTCAAGTCGTCTCTCGGTAGCTGGCCCTCCTGCCTCAAACAGTCAGAGTTTGCCCTGGCAGGACAGCCCAGAAAGCCGGCATTTTTAAACGGCGCAGCTTTTTTCCTGCTAAGGTTGAAAACCGAAAAGCATGCGTTCAGCTTTTCGTCAACACCATTTAAGTGTTTCGTGGCAGGACCTCTTAATGAGCTGCAGGGTTTTGCAGCTGAAGCTGAGTCAGGAAGCCTCTTGGGGCTACCAGGTAGGAGCGGCACTCAGCACTTTAATTCTGAGACTGAGCGTGCAGCACAGAAATTCTTTTCATCCAAGTAACATCCAAATCTGACAGGCAGAGCACTGCGCAGTCTAAAAACACGTCTCTGTATGGCGGCAGGAATCCGCCATGCTCTTCCGCCTGCCTAAGCCTGATTCTGCCTTCTGCCCAGGAGCAGGCGGGGAGCTCTGAGTCAGCGTCAAGGTCTCAGAGCACTCTCCTTCCGATCCCAAGCGGGAACACAAAAATAAAGCCAGAGTTTGCACTGGTGGCACAGCCCCAGGAAGCCACGCTTTGAAATGACACAGCGTTTTTTCTGCTGCTGTTGCCGAATCAGGAAATCTCTCTACAGCACGCCACCAACAAACAGCAAAAATCTGTGTTAAACCCTCTCTCCCTTATTTTTAAGCCTTCTCAGGTTTTTTAAGTGGGTTTAGTTAGCCACACGTCTGGGCGTCATTTTGTGGTAATATGGGGAGCGGCGGCGGGGCTACGTCCCCAAACACCCCAGCCGCCTGTCCTGCCCGGCTAGCTTATGCCCCAAATAATTACACGGACACTGTATTCTTTTAAACACTGCTCTGGCCCATTTCTAATCATCTGTGTAGCGCCCCTAGGTGCGCTTACCGGGAAGATTCTAGCCTAAGTCCATCCTGGGTCGGAGCTGGGGCACGGTGTGCGTCTTCCCTGGAGCAGGTAGCATGGCGTCTCTCTTGAGGCGTCTGCTCTGGAGAGGAGAGCTGTGGAGTCTGACTTCACTTCCTCTTCCTCCCAGCGTTTTGTTCTGTTTGCTCCTCCCACCTATCTCCTAACCAATGAGCCAAGCAGTTTCTTTATTGCTTAACCAATGAAATCAACAGATTGATATGACACTCCCACATCAAGGAAGGAACTTTTGATTCTACTTAACTTCTTAGAAAGTATGAAATCGATTAGATGTACATTGGGTTTAGCTATCAGTGATTGGTGATTTTGATCAGACACAATGCATAGAATTATTACAGATATTAGACTGACACAGATTTAAGAGAAGGAAATGTAAAACTCAAAAACAAATACATTTCTGCCTGCTAATTGAGGTAACAACTAGTGTGTTACTGTTACTAACTAGGGTGTTACTGGGACTAACTAGTGTGTTACTGTGACTAGTGTGTTACTGGGACTAACTAGGGTGTTACCGTTACAGAGGATCAATTTGTTCCAAAGTGTTTTGAAACATAATTCTTTTCTTACATACCTGAAATACTGATTTTAGGAAATGGAGACATCTATAATGACTTGGTACAGCTTCTGGCACTTTAGCAAGCGCTGAATATTTGTATCCAAAAATCAATATATAAATAATTTAAATGTAGACATATAGAATCTATGGTATCAACATAAATATTTTTTATGTGACACATTGTAGACAAAACTATAAAGTGTCTTGAGTATATTAATGCTGAATTTCTATTAGTTGATATATTGGCATTGATGAAGAAACTGATTCTTTTACTTATATCAGAAGCACAACTAACAGACAGCTTAGCAAAATATGGGAAGATTCTATAGATTTTATTTGGCTTATTTTTCACCTTTTACATGTCTTATTCAGTCTTACTAGAAATAGCAATGCAATTAAACAGTCAATTTCTGTACTATAGAGCTTTTATGCCAAGAAAATCCATGTACTCAACACTTTATTTTAAACAATGAGCCTTTTGAATCCATTAAATGTACTAAAATATGTAAAGCATGAAGCCACAGAGCATAAGCAGGAGGACACAAGTCAACATCTTACAGTCAGCACATTGACAATTTCTAGATAAGTAAATTGAGAGGAGGAATCTGTGAGTTGATTAAGGTACAGTAGCACATGATTAGCAGTGTGGGGTCCAAAACATAATGCATACCCTAGAAGGCTTTGCTTTGTCTTTGTAAGTTATGGGACTTGGAAGGAAATTTAAACACTCACAAATAATAAAATGTTGTATGATCTTATGTGAAACAGCATATTTTCAAAGGGCTTCTTAGGGTATGTGATTTGATTTCTCCACTCTTTTGTGAATATTAAGTGAAAACTAGTCCATTAATTTCAAAGTTAAAGACTGACAAAATTCTAGCATGGAAGGAGGAGGGAGGCAAATGAGTTCCTACCTCCAGCTGAGGAGCTATTGGCAGTTGATGACAGTTGGAAAAGAGACTGCCAGTTCTCTTTAGGGGAGTGTCTTATAATAGGTTGCTCATGCACCAGTTAATGTTACTACACTGATGCACATATGCACATCACTTAAGTAGACTCCATGAGTTGTTAAAAAACACAAAAGTGACTCCCTCCCCTAGCAGTTCCTCATTTAGAGGTGGGAGCTGATAAGCCCTGCCATATTCCATGCTGGAATTTTTAACTCTCTTGATGTTGTAGAGGTTTATGTGAGTAATCACAGCTTCTGTAAGTTCATATGTACAACAATCATTGCATGTCCAGACACCAATATTTCTAGCATTCTTCCTCATTTTGTACCTCTATACCCTTTTTTATTTCCTCTTTCATGATTTTGCCTGGGTTTCAAGAGTGAAGGTTTCCTATGCCCCAGTGGATGTTCATATGCATAGGGTCAGCACTAACTGGATTCAATGGATTTGAAACTAAATTAATTAATTAAAATTATAAAAGGAGGATATGAGTTTGGGAAGGAAAAAACTATATAAAATCCAGAAAGGAGTTGGACAGGAGTGAGGGGTGGATAGTTCCATGAGATACTGTATATATGTATGGAATTATCCAACACTTTAAATAGATTATGAATTCAGGAGGAGGATATGGTGATGGTCCAAGAGGAGTTGGGAGGGGGTAGAGTGGGGTGGATATGATCAAAACAAATCATATACATAGTTGAAATTCTCAAATAATAAATAATATTTTTAAAGTAAGAGAGTGAGATACACTGAATAAATGCTATGAAAAAGTGTGATATTTACTGTAAGATTTTTAAGCATTAATTGCCTTCAGATAAAAACAAATATTAGAAGCTATCGCCTGTTTTTATAGAGGTTCTGTGGAAGGAATTATGCCCCTGTGAAAAGAAGGTAGATGCTATCACATCTATTTTATTCTTAGTCGCTATTTTTGTGTATGTGCATAGGGTAGGTATGTGTTCACATGTGTGTGGGTATGGGTTTCTTTAGGTATGAATGACATGCACGTATATTTGTGTAAGTCTGAAGGTGATGTCAGGTGTCAACTCTATTTAATGAGACAGCGCCTTTTCCTGAACCTGAAGCTTGCTGGCTATATCCAGGCTAGGTAGCCAGCTTGCCCTGGGGATTTTGTTTCACCTTCCCCAGTGCTGGGATTATAGGTGACTACCGATTTTTGTGCAGGCCCACCAGTTCTGACATTTAACAAAGAATTATATCTTAGTTAGTAGCATGATTCATTTTAAACTGATTTTTAGAAATGTACATACCTAAATTAGGCAATTTTCAACCATTTCTTCATTAATTTGTCTTTAATTGTTATATATCTATAATATTTTTTCAAATTATATATATATATATATACATACATACATTTATGTTTCTATTCATTCTTTAAGAATTTCATGAATGTATGATGTAGGAGGGTCTTCTATCTATCTGTTGCTTTCCTTGGTAAATTAATAAAGAAAACCACTTGGCCTGATAGGTCAGAACACAGGTAGGCGGGGAAGACAGAACACAATGCTGGGAGAAAGAAGCAGAGTCAGACAGATGCCATGAAGCTCGGACCCAAGATGGACATAGGTTAGAATCTTCCTGGTAAGCCACAACCTCGTGGTGCTACACACATTAATAGAAATGGGTTAATCAAGATGTGAGAGTTAACCAGTAAGAGGCTAGAGCTAATGGGCCAGACAGAGTTTAAATGAACACAATTTGTGTGTTGTTATTTCGGATGTAAAGCTAGCTGTGCAGGAGCCAGGCAGGATGAAAAGCAGGCCTGCTCGCCTTATCACTACAAATGTATACAGTGTGTTTTGATCAAATTTATTCTCTAGTCCTTCCCTCTAGCTCCTCCCCAGCCCCATCATCACATCTCCCTCTAAACTTTATGTATTCCTTGTATTACTAACCACAGAGTCAAGTTGGTGGTGTTGATATGCATGTAAGTGTAGGGATATTCTGGAACACTGGCAATCAAGCAGAAGCTGCGTTTAGTAATAAAACAGATGCTTTCCCAGTAGGCATTAACTGCCAATAGTTCTTTAGCAAACGATGAGACTTCTTTGAGCACATTCTCCATCCATCTTGAAATTTGACTGGCTTGATCAAATTCAGATTTTGTCTGTGCAGCATAGCCACTGTGACTTCATGTGTGCAATGAGTCTGTCATGTCACAAAACACTGTTCAACGGTGGTACTCCTCTACATCTTGCTCATACAAATTCCCCCCCCTTTTCCATGGTAATCCTTGAAATTTGCATGGAGTAGGTGTCATGTGGATATCTCATTTATGGTTGGGCACTCCATAATCTCTTACTCTCTGTAGTTTGACCATTTCTGGGTCTCTGTATTGAGCGCCATCTACCGTGCAAAAAAAAAGCTTCTCTGATATGGGTTGAAAATGCACCAATATATGGGTATAAAAATAAGTATTTAAGTACAATTTGATATTTTGTCTAGTCAGGAACATAATAGTAGTAGTTTCTTCCCTAGGACTTGTCCTGTCTCTAACCACAAGTTCTTGACACAGTTAACTTTTCTAGTTATGAGTTCTGTCTTGTGGATCGAGCTTTAAATACAATTAGAAAGTGATTAGCAATCCCCAAATATTTATACCGTGATTGTACAAATAGGGATATACTGCCAGGCTGGTCATTATTATACCTTGCAAAGTTCATGGCTTAGTAAGACTGTTGATAACTTTTCTTCCATAGCAGCCTATATAGCACCTTCCAGTAGCACAAAATATAGCAAGTAGAAAGGAAGCTTCAAGGCGAGTATTAATTTAATTCCTCCATGTTCTATAGCCAAAATGTGTGGTGTCTTTAGCAACCAGGTCTTACCAACAACTTCTGGTGGGTAGCCACGAGCAATGACAACCTGCATTGTTTTAGGGATCTCTGAACAACAGCTCAAAGATGGGTATCCTGGACCTGTGACAGATGAAGAGCTCTAGCAGGCATGGCAAATCCAAGGTTACAAATGGTAAACATGGTGCCAACATGTTTTTGTTTTTTACTCTTCTCCGCCTTGCTAAAAACCATTCGATTACATTCTCAAAGCTAGTCCCCAAGGTCCATTCCCTTATTTGACCACTGACTCATTCCTGAAACAAAACACCAAGGTTCAAAAATTAAAATTCATTATTTGGCTAACATGTCCAGTCAGGATTTACCAACTCACCCTAGCCCTGACTCCCCTGCTTTTCTCCTTGAAAACCTACTCCTGCAGAAACACCTTCTCTTGGCTTTTCTTACTTGTTTGTGCTTGCTTCTTCTGCTGCTTGTTTTTTGTATCTGCAGACTTGTGCCCCCTCTGATTGCCCCTCTGGGGTAATAAATCTTCTTTGTGCTAAGAAATTGGTTTCGGGGTTTGTCCTGTACTGACTCGAAGGGACCAACCTCCCTTATATTAGTCCTATTGTTTGATGATCTATGGCTCCTGGTTAAATTCTTACTCCTTGTGTAGAGAAACACCAAATGAACTATATTGGAAATACATGTTTATGAAACTTACAAAATGGTTTAGAGAAAAATGAACTATTTTGGAAATACATGTTTAGGAAACTTACAAAGTGGTAGGTTTCCATACATCTCTTTCAAACATGCTTACTCTTAATTATTCCTTCCAGAAACCCCTCTTCTCTTTTATCCTCTCATTCCTTTCCCACATAAACCTTCCCTCTATTATTCCCCATTCCCACCTTGATACCACATTTGTTCTACTATGCTTCTTGGTTAAGTGCCTTTCTCCACACCAGTGACCATTTTCTAGATTCCTGGCTTCTGTGGGCACTCTAAGTTGAACATACTTATCTAAAGATTTGAAGCTAGGATATGAGACAGAACATGAAGCATTTTCTGTCTAGATTTGGGTTACCTCACTCAACCATTGAACCTTGAGGTGTGTTCTATATGAGATGGCACAAAGGGTCAGGTAATCCTAAATCTCTGAACTGGTTTGGGAGTTGAACAGGCCAAACATTCCGGAATAAAACAGATGAATATTTTTTGAAGTGCTGCGATTTAGAACAAAGATAAGTTTTGTAGAGTTTTAAGATATAAAGTTTTTAGATTGTGACCCATCATAAGTTTTGTGTTTAAAGATATTTTATTTGGTATGAGATAGTTTTGTTCTGAAAAACAAGGAGCATTTAAAACTTTGCTAAAGGCATAACTGGATGTCGACATGTAGAAGAATGAAAATAGATTCGTATCTACTCCCATGCACAAAAATTAAGTCTAAATAGATCAAAGACCTCAACATAAATCCAGCCACAGTGAACCTCACAGAAGAGAAAGTGGGAAGTAGCCTTGAATGCAAGGGCACAGGAGACCACTTCCTAAATATAGCCCCAGTAGCAAACACTGAGAACAACAATAAATAAATGGGACCTCCTAGAAACTGAGAAGCTTCTGTAAGGCAAAGGATACAGTCAACAAGACAAAATGGAAGCTTACAGAATGGAAAAGATCTTCACCAACCCCACAGCAGACAGAGGGCTGATCTCCAAAATATACACAGAACTCAAGAAACTAGACACCAAAATACTAAATAATCTAATTAAAAATTGGAGTACAGATCTAAACAGAAAATTCTCAACAGAGGAATCTCAAATGGTCAAAAGACACTTAAGGAAATTCTCAACATCCTTAGCCATCAGAGAAATGCACATCAGAACAACTCTGAGATACCATCTTGCAACAGTCAGAATGTCTAAGATCAAAAAACACCAATGATAGCTTATGCTGGAGTAAGTGGGTAGCTTATACAGAGTAAGTGGAACACTCCATTGCTAGTGGGAATGCAAACTTGTACAGCTACTTTGGAAATCATTATGGTGGTTTCTCAAAAACCTGGCAATCAATCTACCTTAAGACCTAGCAATACCACTCTTGGGCATAGGATACACCTTCATACCACAAGGACATTTGTTCAACTATACTCATAACAGCATTATTTGTAATAGCCAAAAACTGGAAACAACATAGATGCTTCTCAACTGAAGAATGGATAGAGAAAATGTGGTACATTTACACAATGCAGTATTTCTCAGAGATAAAAAAAAAAAGATATCTTGAAATTTGCAGGCAAATCGAGGGAACTAGATAAAACCATCTGAGTCAGGCAACCCAGACACAGAAAAACAAACATGGTGGATATTAGATATAAAGAAAGGATAAGCAGCCTACAGTCTAGAATCCTAGAGAGGCAAGGTAGCAAGGAGGATACTAAGAGAAACATTCGCGGATCCTCCTGGGAAGGGGAAATAAGATAAGATAAGATCTCCTGAGTAAATTGGGAGAATAGGGAGAGTGAGGGAAGAAAAGGGGAGGGAGAATATGAGGGAACAGGAAGGTCGAGTTTGGGGAGGGACAGTGAGGGAAAGCAAGAAAAGAGATACCTTGATAGGACCATTATGGGATTAGGGAAAAGCTTGGCACTGTGAAAATTCTGAGGAATCCACAAGCTAAGACTTCAAGCAGTAGTGGAGAGGGTACCTGAACTGGCTTTCCCCTGTAATCACATTGATGACTAACCTAATTGCCATCATAGAACCTTCCTTCAATAACTGATGAAAGCAGACATAAAGATCAACAGCTAAACTTCTGGAGTCTGGTGGAAGAGAGGGGAGAGAGATTATATGAACAATTTTGGTTAAGACCATAATGGGGAAACCCACTAAGACAGCTGACCTGAGCTAGTAGAAGTTCAGAGACTTTGGACTGACAACTGGGGAACCTGCATAAGACCAAGCTAGGCCCTCTAAATGTGGGTGACAGTTGTGTGACTTGGGCAGTTTGTGGGGCTCCTGGCAGTAGGAACAGGATTCATCCCTAGTGCATGAACTGGCTTTTTGGAGCCCATTCCCTATGGAGGGATATCTTTTTCAGCCTAGATACAAGGGAAAGGGCCTTGGTCTTGCCTCAACTTTGTTGTATCAGACTTTGCTGACTCCCCATGGAAGGCCTTATTGTCTCTGAGGAGTAGATGGGGTGTGGGGGAAGGGGGGAAAGTGAGAGGAAGGGAGGGAGGGGGAAAAGAAAGAAAAAACTTTGCTGAAGGATAAAAATAGAAAAAATAAACTGTCTCTGACTACACAACATAGCCACTAGAGCAGTGGTTCTCAACCTGTGGGTCGAGACTACTTGGGGCAGGGGTCAGATAACCCTTTCACAGGGGTTGCATACCAGATATACTGCATGTCATATATTTACATCACAATTCATAACAGAGGCAAAATTACAGTTATGAAGTAGCAACGAGATAATTTTATGGTGGGGGTCACATGAGGAACTTTATTACAGGGTCGCAGCATTAGGAAGGTCGAGAAGCAATGTACTAGCATTCTCCAATATGTACGTATCACTTACTAAGAACATTTCAGAAAAAGAGTGTCACTTGGGTAGGAAGATTATATTGTAATCTTAATCATAGTCTGCTACATTATTTGTATCGAAGCATTGGAACAGACATTTTCTGTATAATATTGTTATTAGTTAAAATCATATGTATATATATGTATATATATATATTTGAAAAAAATTCCACTTCTTTCAAATAAGGCAGGATGGCTATTTTTATACTTTTTTCACTTTTAATCTGTAACCGGATGTCTTCTAAAATGTGTGCAACTTACACATGAAGTGAACACAAAAATATCCTTAAATTAGACTTTTTCACTGAAATATTTATTGGTGTCAGTTTCTTTTTTCTTCTGGCAAGAAAGGGGGGCAAGAACAGAAAGTAAAAGGAAAATCATCAGGGAAATGCAGGCAATGACAGAAGAGATGTGAGAGGCAGCTGACAGACACCAGCTCCAAGAAAGAAAGTCTTGTTCCCTGAAATGAATTGTTCCAGAGTGGATTTCTCTTTCTAGTACTTAGCGTCTGAAAACCTCTTTTTATGTTCATGCTTGCGATTTGTCATGACTTATTTAAGCAATGTACTTGGTTACAAATTTCATGTGCATGTGGCTGAACTAGATTTACTGTTTTCCTGGTTTATTGCCTGCATTAAAACTGACAAGAATATATATTATATACTATACATTATACATCATATATTGTGTGAAAGATAAGAAAAACACTGTGGTAAGGCTAAGTGGGAATAATGAGGGTGCACCATTCTTTATGCAATTACTCTTTTTAATCTAAATATAGTTTCTATTTATTTTTATTTTTTTAATTGAGATTTTTTTATGAGTACTCTATTTGCATTACTTCACTCCTTCTTCTCCTTTCAACTCCATATCATCTCCTACTCTTCAGTCCCTCTCAAATTTATAATGTTTTTACATTATTGTTGTTATATATATATACATACCTGACAAAGTTCACTTTTTGTTGCTTGTGCATATGATTTTGGGGGGCTGATCATTTGGTATTGAATAAAGAATTAAGGGTCTCGTCCTTGGGCAAGACTAATTATCCTTGTAAGCAGTCTTTAATTGCCTGTAGTTCTTCCTATAGGAGTTAGGCAATATGAGATTTTCCTCTATGCATACTCAGTGTTGTCATAGTTGAGGTCTTTTTAAAGCAACCATATTATTGAAATTTCACAGGATTAATTTCCTTGTCATTTCTAGAAGACATAATCTCACAATAGATATCCTAACCCTCTGACTCTTTCTGACCCCTCCTATGGAGTGTTTCCTGAGCCTTAAATGTGTAGGCTGTGTTGTATATATCAGTTGGGGCAAGGCTTCCTTGTCAATTATTCCCTTCATTTTGAGCAGTTATGTGATCACCATCTCCTGTAACAAGCAGCTGCTTTGTGGGAGAGATGTACATTCATCTGTGGGTATGAGGATAAATACTGAGAATTTAGTTAGGAATGACACCCATTTAGGGAAGTGACAGTAATATGTTCTCCTCTAGGATCTATGGCCACACTAGCCATAGGTGGATGACTAGGACTACAGTGCCAGGCATGAATTCCTTTTTATTAATTGAGCTGTAAGTCCAATTAGAGAACTTTTGGTTATAGCCAAGATACATTAGCTACTATTAGACCTTTAGGTATATCTTGCCATACTGGTTATTGTTGTTGTTCATTGGTATCTCAGTTGTGTAGAACTATTAATTTCTTTCTGCCTTTGGCAGATTGTGTATCACTTTCTGGTACTATGAAAGCTAGTCATCGGGGAGGGGGCTTTTGGGTCAAATCCAGCTCATATCAGTAAAGATTTGTGTTCTACAGGTTTGTACTCCCCCCAGCAATGAAGGAGTGTTTACTTTACTCCACATCCTCTCTAGCATAAGCTATCATTGGTGTTTCTGATCTTAGCCATTCTGACTGGCATAAGATGGTATCTCAGAGTTGTTTTGAGTTGCATTTCCCTGATGGCTAAAACTGTTAGACATTTCCTTGAGTGGCTTTCAGCTATTTGAGATTCTTCTGTTGAGAATTCTCTGTTTAGTCCTGTGCCCCATTTTTAAGATTAGATTATTTTGTATTTTGATGCTTAATTTCTTGAGTTCTTTATTTATTTTGGAGATCAGTCTTCTGTCTGATGTGGGGTTGGCAAAGATCTTTTACCATTTAGTAAGCTGCCTTTTTTTCTTATTGACTGTGTCCTTTGCTTTACAGAAGCTTCTCAGTTTCAGGAGGTCCCATTTATTTATTGTTGCTCTCAGTATCTGTGGTACTGGTGTTATATTTAGGAAGTTATCTCCTGTGCCAATGCATTAAAGGCTACTTCCCACTTTCTCTTCTATCAGGTTCAGTTTGGCTGGATTTATATTGACGTCTTTAATCCACTGGATTTGAGTTTTGTGCATGGGGATAGATATAGATTTCAGCTAAGACCCTAAGCAATAGTGGAGAGGGTGCCTGAACTAGCTTTGCCCTGTAGTCGGATTGATGACTATCTTAAATGTCATCATAGAAACTTCATCCAGAAACTGATGGAAGCAGAGGCAGAAAGCCACAGTAGAGCACTGGGCTGAGCTCCCAACATCCAGTCGGAGAGTGGGAGAAGTTAGAATACTAGCAAAGAGGTCAAAACCATGATGGAGACACCCACTGAAATAGTTTACCTGAACTAATGGTAGCTCACCAACTCTGGGTGGACAAGAGAGGAACCAGCATAGGACCAACCTAGGCCCTCGGAATGTGGGTGACAGTTGAATGCCTGGTACAGACTGCGGGGCCACTGGCAGTGGCACCAGGATCTCTTCCTACTGCTTGTACTAGCTTTCTGGAGCCCATTCTCTTTGGTAGGGTACCTTGCTCAGCCTAGATATAGTAGGGAGGGCTTTGGTCCTTCCTCAAAGCAGTGTGTCTTTCCCTCTCTAAGAAGTGGATGGGGGAGGGGAGGAAGGTGGAGGGAACAGTAGCATGGGAGGGAGTGGAAACTGGAATTGGAATGTAAAATGAAAAAAAAGACAGTTTTTTGTTTTTTCAAAATAAAAGAAAAAAATGTGTTCTAATGATGTCCTCAGCAATAGGGACTACAATTTCTGAAAGATAAATAAAGATAACACCAATAGTTTATCTTATGTTTGGGGGAATCTCTTGGATTCCCCTACAATGCAAAAGGAGGCTTCCCATGCTTGGTACTGGTGTTTTGCTAGTCTATGGCTTGTTACACTATTTAGGCTTCTATGGTCCTTTAGAAGTTGAACTATATTTCTCCAGGCTTCTCTGGCTGTCAAAGTTTCTATTGAGAAATCAGCTATTCTTCTAATGGATTTCCCTTTATAATGCCTTTTGGTTTTTCTCTTGTAGGTTTCAATAATCTTTGTTCTGTACATTTTAGTGTTTTAACTGTGATATGTTATGGGGAGTTTCTTTTCTGAGCTTGTCCATTTGGTGTTGTGTTCTTGTGTCTTTATAAATATGTCTTTGCTTAGTTTGAGGAAGGTTTCTTCCATGATCGTGCTGAAGAGCTGCTGGTCTATGCCATTGACCTGGGATTGTTATCTCCATTATGTCTGCCTATAATTCAAAGATTTGGTCTTTTTCACAGTGTCCTATATTCCTTTTATGCATCTCTTCTTTGCTTTTTGTTTTGTTTAGTTTATCCTATCCTTTGGTTGTGTGTTCTAATTCCTCTACTTTATCTTTTAGATACTTTTCATGTGATAAATTCTACTTATATGGGTTTACCATGAGTTTTATAATTGGCTTCCTGACTCATTCAAATCTATTTTTATTGGAAAGTTAATGGTCTTCATTATTTCTACATATTTATTGAATTTTGTTGTTCAATCTGCGATTTTCTTATTTATTTCATTTGTACTAATATTTGCATTTTCTTGGACATACCTGGGGCATTTATTCTCTTTAAATTCATTCTCTTTAAGTTCACTGAATTATTGTTGCATCTTCTTTATGCTGAAGTTTAAACACCTTGAATTCTTTGATGAAATTTATGATTATTCTTTTAAGTTCTGTGTCCTGGTGTTCATCTAAGCAGTTCTCATTTAAGAACTTTCCTATAGAAATAGCAGATTCTGCAGGGGACATACTGTCTTGACTTTTTACACACACACACACACACACACACACACACACACACACACACACACATATATATATATATATATATATATATATTTGTGATGAGACATTGGCATATGGACTTTTTTTGTTGTTTATGTGCCTGATATAGACACAGCAGTCTGGATTAGCACACAGGAAACAGGCCTGAATCTGATGGTTGGGAAGAGAACAGGGGCACTCAGCAGTCTGGTCCTAGGTCTTGGTTGTGGGATCCAGCATAGGTGTGGAGATTGGTATGGGTATAGGTAGGGTAGTGTCAGGGGGACTCACAAGGCTGAACTAGAGCATAGGCTGTGTGGAACATCAGCTTTTTCCTGGGAGATAGAGCTTGTGTTAGCAGTTGCGGGGTAACCAGAGAGGGCAGGTTCTGCCAAGCAGCACAGGTAGGTTACCAGTGTCTCTGCACTACATGTGTGGGCTAGAAGGTTCCTGTAAGGGTGGCCATCTATGATCTGGTCATCCCAAGAGCAGTAAGAGAGGCCAAGAGGAGATAATAATCCCTGGCAAGCTGTAAAGGGGCAGACAGTCTGGGGTGGGGATGTGTTGATTTGTTCTAAGGCTTTGTTTTACTTTTAATAATGTATATATATATATATATATATATATATATATGTGTGTGTGTGTGTGTGTGTGTGTGTGTGTGTGTGTGTGTATTCCATGTGTCTGTAGGTTCTCTAGAAAGCCAAAAAGCCTTTAATCTCCAGGTCTTGATGTTCTAGGCAGTTGTGCCTAGTGTGGGTGTTGGTAATTCAACTTGGGTCCTCTGGGAGAATAACACACACTTTTAAACACTGAGTCATCTTCCTATCCCTGAACTGAGATTGTATAAGTAATAAGAAGTCAAAAATGAGTTGATTCATTCTTTTTTGTGTAGATAACCTATTCTGAAAGGAATATTTATTGAAATCCATCTTTACTGATAAGTATTATCAGTACATTTATTGATAATCACTTATTTACAGATATATAGGCTTATTAACACACTCTCATTTTATTCAATGAACTCATGTTGTTTTTTTTTAATGTCAATAGCATACATTGTTGATGACTATAGCCTTGAAAAAGAAACTTTGAGGTTAGGTTGTGCATGCAGTGTTTCTGGCTCTGTTTCTTTTCTTAAGATTGCTCTGCTAAAGATATCTTCTGTTAGTCCATGTAAATTTAAGTGTTGATTTTTTTTTATTTTCCTGCTACCAAGTCCAGACAGCCACAACCACAACAGCAAAAAGAAAGAAATAAGAATAAATGTCAAATTGTCCTAAAATATCCCAGCTAATTTTCTCTGATGCAAAATTGAAATGATTGTTCCGATTAAGCACAGCATTATTCCTTTGGCTAGAAGGATTTTTGAAAATGGGCAAATCAGTAATTATGATCCATAAAATTAACATGATTAGAAATAAAAAGAACACATTTTTGTGTACTTTTATTGGTTATAGTTTTGTGGGTTTTGATTTTATTTGTGTTCTGTATTGTTTTCTTCTTTTGGGGGGTGCTGTTATATTGGGTTTCTGTGTTTTGAGAAAGAACATAAAGTTGGGGGGGTAGGGAGAAACAGAGGTTCTGGAAGAACCTAGGGAGGAGAATACAATCAAAATAGATTTAAACTATTTTTTCAATAATAAAAAGTAAATTTTTTAAATGAAATTAAACTTTTGAATACAAGAATGTTTGAAAATATGCAAATCAATGATTATGATGCATCAAATTAACATGATAAGGAATAAAATTATATTAGCATTTCATACAACCACCACAAGAATATTTGTTAAAATTTGATAGTGCCTCATGACAAAAACTCCCAAGAAATTGCTCGCAGAAGGAATGTCCTTCGCCAAAACAAGACTGATATGACAAACAGCAGTATGTACTAGGTAGACAGAAGGTGGGAAGTTTTGCTCTAAAATGTAGACTGCAGAATATCTACCCCATCACTCTCATTTCACAAGCCTTCTTGTCATCTGGCTAGAAAGTAGTCAAACAGCTCATGACCTAAAAGTTTAGTCTTCAGATGGCAGTGCTATTGTGGAATGATTGGATTATAAACACAAATATAATCAGCATTCTCTTATTGATCGCTCATTAATAACTGTACATAAGAAAAGTAGAAGAAAGTGAGTACAGCTGCAGAGAGCACCCCACTGTGGTCATACCTTTGAAGGATGCATCTTGGCCTTGGTTTTGTCTCATTATTTTTTTCTGTTTCCATCAGCTGAGGAATTATTTTCTGACATGCCCTTTTGTCATGTTTCTCATGTCATAGATCTAAAAGCAACAGAATCATTTGACCATGGACTACAAATTTTAGTGAAAGCAATAAAACAAGAAATGACAGCTATCCAAAATGAAAAAAAAAAGGAAATAAAACTGTCCACATGCAAGGTGACATGATTTTACATATGACAAAAGGCCATGTAGATTATACTTAATAAAACCTGTTGTAACTAATAAATTCACTAAAAATATAGTATATAAACTCAACATAACGAATTCAGGAGCAGGTCTACACTCTAATAGTGAACTATCTGAAGAGAAAAATCAATAAAACAATTCTATTTCTCTGGACATCTGGGAACCCCTCTAGAGTCAAGGCTCTTGCCAACCCTAAAATGGCTCCCTTAATTAAGATATATACTTCCCTGCTCCCATATCCATCCTTCCCTTATCCCAACCATCCCATTCCCCCAAGCTCTCCCCATCGTCCCCTTCTCACTTGACTCTCCCCATCTCCCCTTTCCCCCATCCCACCCCACCCCCCAGTTCCCAATTTTTGCCCAGCAATCTTGTCTACTTCCAATATCCAGGAGGTTAACTATATGTTTTTCTTTGGGTCCACCTTCTTATTTAGCTTCTCTAGGATCGCGAATTATAGGCTCAATCTCCTATATTTATGGCTAGAAGCCAATTATGAGTGAGTACATCCCATGTTCCTCTTTTTGGGTCTGGCTTACCTCTCTCAGGATAGTGTTTTCTATTTCCATCCATTTGCATGCAAAATTCAAGAAGTCATTGTTCTTTACCGCTGAGTAGTACTCTAATATGTATATATTCCACACTTTCTTCACCCATTCTTCCATGGAAGGGCATCTAAGTTGTTTCCAGGTTCTGGCTATTACAAATAACGCTGCTATGAACAGAGATGTCCCCAACTAGGTCCTTGTATAGCTGAGGAGAGAGAGCCTGAAATGACCCAATCCTATAGCCATACTAATGAATATCTTGCATATCACCATAGAACCTTCATCTGGCAATGGATAGAGATACAGACAGAGACCCACATTGGAGCAATGGACTCAGCTCCCAAGGTCCAAATGAGGAACAGAAGGAGGGAGAACATGAGCAAGGAAGACAAGACCGCGAGGGGGGCATCCACCCACTGAGACAGTCGGGCTGATCTATTGGGAGCTCACCAGCTGGACTGGGCCTGAAAATGCATGGGATAAAACTGGACTCTCTGACCATGGTGGACGATGAGGGCTGCTGAGAAGCCAAAGACAATGGCACTGGGTTTTGATCCTACTGCATGTACTGGCTTTGTGGGAGCCTAGCCTGTTTGGATGCTCACCTTCCTAGACCTGGACGGAGGGGGGAGGACCTTGGATTGCCCACAGGGCAGGGGACCCTGACTATTCTTTGGACTGGAGAGGGAGGGGGAGCGTAGTGGGTCGTGGGGAGTGGGTGGAGGGGAGGAAAAAGGGAGGCGGGGAGGAGGCAGAAATTTTTAATAAAAAATTCTATTTATAATAGCTACCAAAATCAGAAATGAATAAATTTATTAAATGAGGTTAAAGCAGGAAAGAATAAAAATCACAGAACATTGATAAAAGAAATTAAGACAAAACATTTAGGAAATATAAGAATAATATTTTCATACTATTCTAACAGATCCAAAGATTTCCATAAAAGTAAATTCATGATTAATTACAACTAGTAAATATTTTAAATCTGGCTATTTAAATATTTAAACTATTTAAGTTATTGAAATATTACTGTTTTCTTGTTAATTTTTTGACAGTTCTTTGTTAAGGTATAGAAGCAGTACTGATTTTGTGTTTTGGTTTGCATATTGCAAGTTTACCTTTTCGTAAAGTCCTTATGGTTTGTTTCTATGGTATTTATCTGTAAAATAAATTAGCTGATTTCTGCCCAAAATGCATGACTTTCATTTACAGTCCTTGACTACTTCCTCTGGCAAGCACTTCTGGTATTCTTGTGTGGACAGGTGTTTCTTTGGTTGTTTTTTGTTGTTGTTGTTTTGTTTTGTTTTGTTTTGTTTTATACTGATCTTGAAGAAAACAATTTCAGCCTTCCATTGTTTAGCATTTAGCTATGAGTTTGTAATACATGGTCTGAAGTGTGCTGAGATACATACCTTTTGAGAACAATTTGTTGAAGCACTTTTTAATTATGGAGAGGTGTTTAATTTTATAATTTTAATGATTTTGCTTATGCTGCTATGATTATAACATATTTTCTTTTACTCTGGTAAAGTAGCATACTGCTCTTATTATTTATGGTGAGTTATCCTTTCTTTCCAAGGATATACTAACAGCTATCCAACTGCACTTAGACCTACTTAACAGGGGGAAATTCTTTAGGTCTTATTATCTAGCTTCAGTAGCATGCAAATCTGAACTGTGTAAACTTGGTCTCTAAACATTCCCTTTTATTACACTTTTAAAAGAATTTTCAAAATGACTGGGGTTAATTCTTTAGATAATATGCTTGAAACTACTCAGTAATGAAGTCACGAACTCCTGGATTTTTCTCTAATAGAAAGCTAGAAATATTAATCAAATCTCTGGTCTTCAGTCAGTTTACATTTTCTATTATTTCATATTTAATATCTCTAAAATATAGCCACATCTTCTAGATCATATAATTTGTTGACATATCAGCATAAGTAATTCACAGCATTATATTATGATCTTTTATTTCTGGGTATCCACTATTTCTCGTCAGTGTCTTTTTTAGAGAAACTTTTTATCATATTTTCTCTAATTATTGCCAATCTTTTTGCAAGTTATTCATTCATTAATATTTTTGAGTTCCTAAGCCATTTATTTATTCAATATGCTTTATTGTTCCCTTCTTTCCACTCATCTACCTTTGGCTTAATTTGATCTTTTCCTGGTTCCTTGAGGTATGACATTTATTTTCTCATTTGAGATAATTTTTAACAGGGACCTAGCACTATAAATTTCTGCTACGTCTGTTTTTGCTGAATCCTATCAATTTTGGTATGTTGTCCTTTCATTTTAATTTATGCCAAGCTATTTGATGCTTTCTTTTTAATTTCTTCTTTGACCCATTGATTATTCAGAACAGCATATGTAACTTATACATAGTGAACTTTTCAAATTTTTCATTATTGTTTTCTAGTTTCACAACATTATCATCAGAATGTATAATAGATTTCAGTCTTTTTAAATTGGTTAAGATTTGTTTTTAACCATAATTAACATATGACCTATCCTAGAGAAAATTTTGTGTACAATTCAAAAGAATGCATGATATTTTCTGTAAATCTGTTGTATCTTCAGTATTTAGTGTAGTTCATGACAAGTATTTCCCTTCATTTTATGTCTCATGGATTTGTTCATATTTTAAAGTTGGTAGCCTATTATTATTATAAGGTAGTCTACTGCTTACATTAAGATCTATTAGTGTTTTTTATTATACTTCGTGGCTTAACCAGATTAGATTTCTTATTAATTTTTATTTCTGATATTGAAGTTCAGACAGAAGCCCTAGTCCAGTACAGTGAAGTTGTTATATGCTTTCCTTTTTCTCAGGCTTAAGGATTTGATCTTTTAGAAATGTTTTCAATGGTTTACTACCTATTTAATTCACTACTTAGTTAAAATACTATGATCCTGCAGCAAACACTTCTGGTTAAAAACCAACTCAACTTTCCTATTATGCTTGAAGATTGTCATTCAAAAGAAAAAAAAAGACTATGCTTGCTTATACCTTGAAAAGGCTGGAGACAAATAAGGATGACAACTGTGTGGTGATATTTTGTTTGGGTTTCAACAAGTAAAGCTTGCCCGAAGACCAGAGTGCAGAACTAGCCACACTGGTTAGCCACAGAGGTCAGGCAGTGGTGGCACACACCTTTAATTCTAGCACTCAGGAGACAGACACAGACAGATCTCAAGTTCAAGGTGACTCAAGTTCAAGGTGAGTTCAAGGCACCCTTGGCGTACGTGAGATTGAATCAGTTTAAAAGAGTAACAGAGCCATGTGGTGGTGGCTCATACCTTTAATCCCAGCACTAGGGAGGTGGAGACAAGAAGTGACATGGCTGGCCAGAGAGAGAAATATAAGGCAGGAGAAAACAAGAGCTCAAGACATTTAGCATGAGAGCTTGTAGAGACAGGATATCCCATTCGATCTGAGGATTCCGTAGGGGTAGGAACTAGTGGCTGTCTGCTCTGCTCCTCTGATCTTTCAGCTTTCACCCTTAATATCCAACTCCAGGTTTTTATTATTAAGATCAACTAGAATTTGTGCTACACAACTGATTAAGAAACTAGGAAGATGATGTACCCCAGAACACAGTAGTTGAAATAAATGACAGACAAAATTGCAGGTATTAAATTGCAAAACTTCTGATCTCTCTGAAGAAAAAGATTTTGTAGGTTGATTATGCATACAATGTAAAATACTGCTATGTTCTTTGATATGCATAAGTCATTTAAACTGTGCAAAGACATTCTACCTCAGATTTACCATTTTATTCCCTGAACAATATATGGGGTAGAAGTTCTTCACTTACTAACTTAGATTTACATTGGTTTAGTGGTTTTGATTCCAATCTGAGAAAATGTTCTAATTTTATTGCCTAGAATACTGAATAGTATCTTTCTAAAACTAATGGTTAGGTTCTTGTCTTGATGTTTTACTAGAATTCTGCTATAATTTTGGATTTTATTTCCAATACATCCAACCTTAGTTAAAAAAATAGATGTAGAGATGTGACCATTAAGCTGAATAATATAATCAAAGGGTTTAAATAATAAAGCAATGTTGTTATCTGCATAATAACATTACCAGAGATCTGATTGCTGTGTGAATGTAGGTCACTGCTGAAGGTAATAAGAAAACATCTATAGAGACAATCAATTTGAAATGATAAAACTGCTCATGTATTCATCTATCTTGTAAAAATAAAATCAAGATTATACTCAAAGTAAAATCATGTTTGATGGTGAACAACTCAATTTCTGTTAAAATAATTATTCCCTTTTGGAAAATATACTTTAATGAATGTACAACAGTATGATTAGATACGTAGGAAATATACTATCTGATTCTAATTTCATTGTTCAGAATGCCATTCTTTATATTGGCTACCCATTAAAGTTTTCTAGATAATTCTTTTGTGTTATAATCAGGTTAGAAATCATTGATAGAAAGGCACAGAGAGATAGCTCAAAGGCTAAGAACAGCTGTTGCTTTTGCAGAAGGCCCAGATTTGATTCCCAGCTCCTATGTGGTGATTTACAACCATCTGTAAATCCTCCAGCTCCCGAGGATTTGATGTAATATTCTGACCTCTGTGGCCATCAGCACGCACATGATACACAGAAATACATGCAGACAAAACATTCATATTCATAAAAATAAATCTAAGATAAATGGAAATAATCACTGATAGAGAAATAATGGCATGAGGATTATAAAGAAGCTATATTCATTTTGCAATTAGAGTTAAAGTTACTACAGAGAGTTTGCATACCAAGTCTACTCACTTGTAGTTACTGCATGAGCACAACTATGTTTAAGTTTTTTAGTAGTAAGAGAAATGTATTTCATTTTATCATCAGTTAGACTGTCAACATTTGGCCTAATGGCTTCTTCTGCCTGTTTTAACATTCTGAAATTCCTGCAGCCATTTTCATGTTCATGTTTTCAAAAAAGTAATCTTTATATTGTTTACATTTCACCTTTGCTTGCACTGTCTTATAATACTGTACACTTCTGGCTGTTTACATGTGTACCTTGACATTTAACATAACAAAATAATAGGTGCTTAATAAATTCTTGTTAACCATATGAATGCTTCACAATGTGCTGTGGGATCTCCTTCTGCTCCTTCAGCTAATAGCCTTAAAGAAATGGTGCTGTAGGAGCTCCTTCTGGTTCTTTAGCCAATAGCCTTTAAGATAAAAGTCCACTTGGTCGTGGTCTCTTATACAACAAATGCAGCTGTAAAGTGTGCACTTGCTCTCTTGCTTCTAACTCTCACTTCTGGCTGCTAGGCTTTGTTCCTGTTTCTCATTCATGCAGAGAATTGTGATTTAGGACAGTGATTTGCAAGTCTTCCCTAATTAAATAACCCTTCATTTTATGTAATTCTGAACTAGTGTGGGATTATTTTGTATCTTCTGCCATCATTTGGCTCCTGAACATGGGGACCAGGCCACATTTGGGGATCAGTCTGCCAGTTGCATGGTGTCTTGGGCATTGATTATCATGCCCAAAGCATTAGCTGACCCTCTGATGCAGCAGGCTGCTGCTCAACGTTCCCTGGCTCACAACCCACGTGCCAGCCCACACACCACTGCCTGCAATCCCTGCAGTGCATACAGTTCACAACTCACACTAACAGAAAACGTTGGGTTTTCTCTTTATCCTGGGTTCCAACTCTCAGAATTGTTTGATTGCCTTAATAACTATTCTTAATTTGTTAAACAAAGAATATCTTTCAGTACCTAAGTAAGCAACACGTGCTGTTCACTGCTGCTAGTGTCTCTCAGTCACATGGCTGCAACTGCAATACCTGCTGGCCAATAATGATTATTACACCAACTCCAATTTATTGTAATTACTTTACAACAGGTAAGATCTGAAAAACTACAAAAAATACTGATAACATCCAGGAGTTCAATAATTATTTTTCTTATATTATGAAAGATATTGCGCAAGACTTATGCTATTTTCCTTCCAATTATTTGATTCTAGGAATTAGCTTTGTTTTCAATATTATCTCATTAAAAATAGTTCCATACTACGGAGAGGGATAGCATCAGTTTGACAAAATTTTCTGAAAGGATTCGTGCTGTTGAATCTAACTGTTGGAATCTGTTGAAAAGTTATATGTCCAAGGATGAGATATTATCTTTATTGAATAAGTTGGAATCTTCAGTGAGGACATTAGAACAGAACACTGGACAAGAGATTTAGACTTTAAAAAAGGCATTAGTAAAAAGACTATCCTGAATGAGGTAAGCCAGACCCAAAAAGAAGAACATGGGATGTACTCACTCATATTTGGTTTCTAGCCATAAATAAAGGACATTGAGCCTATAATTCACTGTCCTAGAGAAGCTAAATAAGAAGGTGAATCCAAAGACAAACATATACGTATCCTCCTGAATATTAACCTTCATCAGGTGATGAAAGGAGACAGAGACCCACATTGGAGCACCGGACTGGAATCTCAAGGTCCAAATCAGGAGCAGAAGGAGAGAGAGCACGAGCAAGGAACTCAGGACCGCGAGGGGTGCACCCACACACTGAGACAATGGGGATGTTCTATCGGGAACCCACTAAGGCCAGCTGGCGTGGGTCTGAAAAAGCATGGGATAAAACCGGACTTGCTGAACATAGCGAACAATGAGGACTACTGAGAACTCAAGAACAATGGCAATGGGTTTTTGATCCTACTGCATGTACTGGCTTTGAGGCAGTTTGGTTGCTCACCTTACTAGACCTGGATGGAGGTGGGTAGTCCTTGGACTTCCCACAGGTTAGGGAACCCTGATTGCTCTTTGAGCTGATGAAGGAGGGGGACTTGATCAGGGGAGGTGGAGGGAAATGGGAGGCCGTGGCGGGGAAGAGGCAGAAATCTTTAATAAATAAATAAAAAGATTTGAAAAGATTGAGGAATTTATTGAAATTGATGATCAGGGACAGAAGATACAAGGACAGGATTTAGCCTCATCAGTACATGCCAGACCCCTGGATGACTTACACAGAGTTTCAAATTCACATCTGGTAATTTCTTCAGAAAGACCATCTGCCAAAAAGTACCCTAAGGTAGTCAAATAATATGCATGGTAAGCAATACATATGAGTTATCTAAAAAAAAATAAAACACACAATGTTTTCTTATGGGCTACATTCACCATTTGTCACAGAAATGGTGAAAATGTGGTCTTCAAGCACTAAGGCAACCCCACCCCACACTATTGGCTTTAATTAATCTCAGCAGTCCTAGAAAATGGACCTCAGCTGCTTTGGAAGTGTTACTGGAGAGAAAAGGCAAATATTTTAGAACAACAGGGGAAAGCAAAAGGATTTGAGACTTCCCAAGATCAAATACTTGGCAAAGGTCATTACTCTGATCCTCAGGAACAGGCTCGCTATGACAAAGGCTCCTTGTCCCTATGTAGTACAGCAGCTTTAAATGGATAGGACAGGATTCAGGAATTTGGAAAGAAGACTGAGTCATATATTAGAGCTAACCAGGGCCAGAGAGAACCATTTACTGACTTCTTACAAAGATTAACCAAGTCTGTATAATTAGGAGTGCCAAACCCGGAAGCTAGACATGTACTAATTGAATCTTTGGCTTTTCAAAAATGCCAACATAGAATATAAGAATATCCTTGAGCCTCTAAAGGTTAAATCAGCACTCATAGATAAATGGACCTTACATACAATGAATGTTGAAACATTTCACTAACATACTGAGGCTTGGGTAGGAGAAGCGATTTTCAATGGTATGAGGAGACATCAAAATGCCAAATGTTTTAATTGTGGAATAATAGGACATCTAATAAGGGGCTGTATACCATGAATTCCTATGAATAATGTCTCCTCTATGAATGGCAAGAATAGGAGAACTCAGCCTTCTGGTATATGTAGGAGGTGTGGCAAAGGCTGACATTGGACTAATGAATGTCAGTTGACAAGAGACAGACAAGGCAGCCCAATTTTACCAGGAAACTCCTTGGGAGCCTCTTGCGGGCCTCAATGTCAAACAAGGCCCAGTCTTCCCAGTCACTGTGGAGAACATTTCTCACCAGGAAAATTAAATAATCCAGTGCTTATTGTAAAAAACTATACTATTCTGGATGATGGGATAAAACTGGAGAACAAGTCAAAAACTTCAGTAGGAAATAGGAAACATATTTTGGCATACTTCTATAAATGATAAAAGACCAAAGCTAAGAGTGCTTTTCAATAACATTGTAATTGAAGAATTACTAGACACAGGTGAGGATGTGACTATCATTACTCCAGAATCTTGGAATCCAGATTGGCCTCTTCAAGAGGCAGATATTCAATTCCAAGGAGTTCGAATCCTATCTCAAGTAAAAAAAAAAGCATGAAGTGTGTTGAATGAAGGACAGAAAGGAAGACTGAGGCCATATGTAGCTAATATTGCAGTGAACTTATGGGGCCGTGACCTATTGCAACAATGGAATACCCAGGTTAATATTCCTGCAGTCCTCAAAACTCATGTTTCTGGGGAGGATATTATAAAGTATTAGGTCACCAGCCATTCAGGATGTACAAGAACATAAAGCAACTAGTAAACCTTTAGAGGTACTAACAGCCTCACCTTTAAAATGGTTAACTGAGAAACCGATATTTGTTAAACAATGGCCTTTAACGGTAGACAAATTGCTGGCTTTAGAACAGGTGGTACAGGAACAATTAGATGCTTACCATATTGAAGAATCAACCAGAATTGGAATTCTCCTCTATTTGTTGTTAAGAAGAAATCTGGAAAATGGAGAATGGTGACAGATCTAAGCGCTGTCAACAAGGTTATTCAACCTTTGGGCCCTCTACAGTCTGGAATTACTCTGCCTTCTCTATTACCAAAAGGATGACCTCTTATAGTTATTGGTTTAAAAGATTGTTTCTTCACTATACCTTTACAGAAAAACGATTGAGAAAAATTTGCTTTCACGGGGCCTACTTATAATAATTCTCAACCTACTAGGAGATACCAGTGGACTATCATCCCACAGGGAATGCTCAGTAGTCCCAACCTGTGCCAATACTTTGTAAATCAGCCATTGGAAATAGTACACAAGCAATTTCCTAAGTCTGTAATTTATAATTACATGGATGACATTTTGTTATCTGACTCAAAATGCAGATACTTTAGAAAGAATGTTAAAGAAGTAAAAAGAGTTTTGCCTAAGTGGGGATTACAACTTGCTCCTGAAAAAAGTACAAAGAGGAGATCCTATCAATTACCTAGGTTACAAAATAAGTTTACAGAAAATTAGAACACAAAAGGCACAAATTAAGAGAGACTGATTGCAGGCTCTTAATAACTTGACTTTCAATGATTGTTAGGAAGTATTTCCAGTCAACAATCGACTATTGGGATAACACCTGACCTAATAGCTAATTTAATCAAAAGCTTAGATGGTGCCAAAGACTTAAATAGTCCCAGAGAATTAAAAGCTGAATCAGAAAAAAAAATAATGGTTATTGAAGAAAAATTACAAGAAGTACATGTAGACAGAGGGAATAAAAATATTAATTGTATTCTAGACATATTGCCTTTCAAAATTTCTACTACAGGAAATTTAATGCTGAGGGAAGATAATATCTTAGAATGGATCTTTTTACCACATAAACAATGTAAAAATTAAAAACTTATTGTGGCGTCTCTGAATTAATTATGAAAAGAAAATTGAGACTTTGTCAACTAGCAGGTATAGACCCAGCAGAGATTACAGTTCTTTTTACTGCTGATGAATTTCAAAAAATTATGGGAAATTAAAAATTTATGGAAAGACAATGAACCTTGGCAAAGAGCTTGTGCTAATTTCTTGGGAGAAATTAATAGCAATTATCCCAAAATTGATAAAATTAACCTTAGAAAAAGAACTACTTGAATTCTTCCCCAAATTGTACATGATGCAACGGAGCCCATACATTATATACAGATGCAGATAAATCAGGAATGGAATGATACAAATGAGAAGAATTAAGTATGATGGAACAAAGCCCTTATAATTCTGTCCAAAAGGCAGAATTATATGCTATCCTCATGGTACTAAGGGATTTTAAAGAACCTTTCACTATAGTTACTGATTCACAATATGCAGAAAGAGTTGTTTTGCATATTCAAACCACTGATTTATACCAGATGATACAGAATTGGCTTTGTTATTCATATAGGTTCAAGATATAATCAGGAATAGGCTTTTTTCAATATACACCACACAATCTAATCCCATACAGGTCTGACAGGTCCTCTAGCAAACAGTACTGCTAAAATTGATCATTTATTGATTGGAAGTGTGCTGAAGGGCTCAGAATTTCATAAGAAACATCATGTCAATATTAAGGTTAAAAAAAAGAGTTTTCTATTATATGGCAACAAACTAAGGCAATTATAAAGAGATGTTCTACTTGTTCTTTTTATAACCTGTGGTAGCAGGGAGCTACCCAAAAGGTACTTAAAGGAATGAGATGTAGAAGATAGATGTGTTCCACTTTACAGATTTTGGAAAACTAAAATATGTACACCACACCATTGACCCTTATTTAGATTTTCAATGAGCAACTGCCTTGAGCTCAGAACAGGCTGATTCAATAATCATGCATTTATTAGAAGTTATGGCCATTATTGGCATACATGCATAAATAAAGACAAAATGGCCTAGCAGATGTATCAAAGAAAATGAAAGGTTTTTTGCTTATTATAATATAAAGCATATTACAGATATACCAAACAATCCTACAGATCAGGCAGTTTTTGTTCTTTCCTTTGCAGGAAAATATTTATCTTCAAAGATTTGAGAGATCTTGGACATCTAGATACCTAAAGACAAAAATCTAGCTATCCAGAAAGAATCAACAAACAAAGAATGCTTTATGATGCAGTATTATCTGCATGGTAAAATTTGATTATTTGGACCTATATACATCTCTACTTAAAAATAAGAGTTGGTTTTGGAGTTGGACAATGACTATCTTTCTCTAAATCCAAGCATGTTATTATAAAAAATATTCAGAATTTCTGTCTCATATCAGAATCCTTCTGGTATGGGACAGAATTAATATAGATTTTAAGGAAATATTTTACTTTTCTCCATGACCATTTTGTTTATATAATATCTTTCATTGAATATATGTCTATATGAAAAATGCTTAAGTATTCCACAATGAACAGTAGATTTTCCTGCAGCAATCTTTCACATTTTCAGGAAGAAGGTGGGGCCCCACAACAATGACTGTACCTGGACCTGGTTGATATGACGTCATGGTGCTGATAGCTCTACATGAGACTGTTTTTTTTTTTTTGTTTTGTTTTGTTTTGTTTTTTTGCTTCAGAAATGGTGCACCTTCTTACAATGTTCTGGACAGAACTCCAAATAAGAACTTCAGAACAAACAAACAAAAGGACCCTATTGACTACTCAGAGACCATTTGTAATTATACAAAACAGGAATCTTGAGACTTAACAATCATTTTACTTTTATAGGATCCTATAGGAAAAAAAATCATTGCCCCCATGACAGCAGGACGCAATTCTAAAAGTGATGTCCTCTCTCCCAAGAAAGTTTGTTATCATGGTTAGAGATACCATTTAGAAGTTGATTATTACTCGCATAGGGTTGGGGGTTGGGTGGAAATTATGTAGACCTAGAGATCAAAAATATGGAAGATTGAATGGGATGATAGGTAATTTAGTGTGAACTTATTCACACTAATCATTGTAATAATAGTGAGTAATAGAGTAAATACTTGTGAGCTATTATTTATAGACATTTTACACTGGTATAGTCTCTTGTATATTGATACAAGTTCAAATTATATTTGTTATTTCTCTTTACAATATCTGTATACCTATGCAAAGTTATTTTGTCATATTGTATGCCTGCTTGTTTCTAACTCTATTTAGGACATTTTGTATACTGATACAATTTTAGGATGTATTTATCATATTGCATTATATATTTCTATATATGACTAAGGTATTTATACATTGCTTGCATTTTGATGTCATTGTCCTCATTTACTGCACAGTTGTTTAAAGATTGTTTAATATTCTGATATGAAGTCTTAATCTTTAAGTTCTATAGGTATTAAGCATTATAGCTCAATAGTCATTCATGTTTGTTATACTTTTAGTAGGACTAATTAAATTCTTTAGATACATAGAGATTATATTCTGCATAGATAGGTAACCTTCAACCACTTCAAAGATCGGTAGAACATGGCATTTAAATAACTTAGGATTCTGTCAGTACCAATCTATTCCTGAGAGTGTTGAGCACCAAAGACAGTCCACTTGGAGTTTGTCTTCCTCTTGTCACTACTGGCCTTTGGGCAAGAAACTGCCCATGCCTCAATCACCGATAAAGTGTACGATATCTGGACTGGACAAGCAGGATACAAGAAAAAAGACTGTCAAATCTTGCCAAGACAGGGTAAGACAGTTTTGAAAAATTCCCTACCTCTGAAAATGGTCTGTCAGTTACTCTAGGCCTTAGCCAAACTGGTTGCTTCAACATTGCAAATAAGAATTTGGATGATTTCTCAGGCAGCCAGTTGTCTCTGTCATCTACTGCACACTTTGGAAGCTGCTTAATTGCACTTCCTGTCTTCTCAAGTAATATTATCTCCCTTCTCAGACCTTTGGTGGGATTGAAGATTAGATAGCCGTAGTTACTATCCTCTTCTGATCTAGCCAAGCCATTTCCAATACAAGACTTAGAATCCTTAGGATAGAATGTTTATTAAAACATTTAGCATACAGTCCTTGCTTAATAATATTTATGCTGGTTGTAACTCTAATTTTATACTTGATATATCTCTGTACCTAGTGTATATAGTTTTATATTGGGTTTGGAACTCTCTTATTTAAACAAAAGAGGGAGGTGCTGTGGGAGCTCCTTCTGTTCCTTCAGCCAATAAGATACCAGTCTACTCGGGCATGGTCTCCTACACTATAAAAATAGATGTAGAGCATGTACTTGCTCTCTTGTTCCCGGCTCTTACTTCCAGCTGCTATACTCTGTTCCTGTTCCCCATTCGTGCAGAGGATTGCAATTTAGGACAGTTATCTGTAAGTCTTCCCTAAATAAATAACCCTTCATTATATATAATTCTGAATTAGTGTGGGATTATTTTGTATCTTCTGCCATCAACTATGCATACTTTCAATAGCTAAAATGGCTCCTTTTCTTTATCAATTTAAAGAATATAATTAGTCTATAAATTATCAGCGGTAGCATATTAGTGATTTAATATTTTTACTTAAAATATACAATTATGAAAATAAGACCATGCAAAGGGATGTCATAAGATTTATAAAAGAGTTGTTGCATAGGATATAAGTTTAAAAACTATTGAAGAATATGACTTATTTATCTCTATTCACTTACAGTTCATAACCATTCCTGAAAGCATTATGAAGCAATTAATTTTGACTCATCTTCTATAAGTAAGATTCCCTGTTTTGATTTGTGTGTTTTTATGGTTATGTACTGCTGTAGTGAGAATAAGAGTAGCCAGTCATAATCTTTATCAAATAACAAATAAATATTGAATTTATACTCATTCTTTTAAACTAACCATGATTTACTATTGATGTAACTATGCATGAAACTACCTCTGTTGAATAATTCACTTACTGTGATTTTATTCACAAATATGTAAAATAGGAATTATTTTCTCTACTTTGTGGATTAGGAACTGAATCCCCAAATGGCTAAGTAGCATTCACAGTAGCTCAATTATAAAATGGAATATTTGCTTGAAAAAAGTTGAAGCTAAATAATATTTTAATGAAACTGGAACAGACCCTGTGTCTAAATGCAAATCTTTAAGTATATTAAGATAATCATATTTATTGTAATTCAATTTATTATGATATATCCCTTTTAGGGCAAACCAGATGAAGGGCTAAATAGTCCTGATATTTAGCATAATACCTGAGGCTAAAGATCTTATTGCTTAGAAACAAACTTCTGTGATGTTTAATTCATGAGCAGTATGGTAAAACTCAAGGATATCTAGAGTTATAAGTCTGTGTTTCTGCATTAAGAGAAATATGGTATACCATGGCTGCTTCACTTTTATGGTCTTTAGCTGTGTTCAAGAACTATTAAAACTGCACATGGAAGATGTGTTAGGGAAAGCAGCTCTGAAATAATCTCACAAAATAGCTGGGATATTAAAAGGATTTTAATTATATCTAATAGAAACTTTCATAAGGGAAAAGGCTGTATTTTCTTAGATTTTTATGTGATAATGTTTCCCTGCCAATGTTTGTGCAGCATATTTTTATTAATTAGACTCTATGTTAGGTACTATTGGAGATGATTCTAAAACTATAATGTAAATAGACATCAGATGAGGGTAGTTACACTACAAATGATAGGCATACATAGATCCAGAATGACAAATTATTACAAGCCCAGGGGGGAGGCTATTAAATGTTTTCTGTAAAAAGCCTAGTGTGACGAATCTCACCTCTAATAGTCAGCACAAAAATCACACCTCTGAACTGATTAGTCACAGTGTATATGTTGCCACACAGCTATTTCTGATAACTAGACTGATTGTTTACCTTAACTGGGCATACTGAGTTGTTCCCAGGAGGGAGTCTTAACAGAGAACTGCTATTAAATCCCTTAAACAGTCCATTTGAAAGATGTTGGAGAGACTATTCACTTTGCCCAAATATTGCATGTTTCTTTGTCAGAACACAGCCCATGAATAAAGCTGTGGGAGAAGAGTTCTGAGACCTTGTGAGAAAACTCCAAGTAAACAAGATAAGAGTGTTATAACCTCTGTTCCTTCATGACATGTGTACAAAGATTATAGGCTGTGTGATATCAGAGAATATATCAAGATAGAAGCCATAAAGAATCATGTCAGGGTTCCTTCTAATTTCCACAGATACCCTGATTACTTCTAAAAAATGGAAGTTCATTTAATGCATTTTCATCCGTTTATGTGATCTGGAATGTTGCAATCTATTTTGCATAGTCTCTTATTTGTGATACCTAGACTACACTTTTTTCTTACCATTTTTCTTAAGTTGGTAGCTAAATTCTCAATCACTAGAAATCCCCAGTGCCAATAATGTCTCCCCAGCATTTTCAAGATAACCACCTTTTTCAACTATTCCTTAATGGGGATTAGTTAAGAGTTGAAAGTTGTTCTTAGTCTTTCTCCTTGAGGGTGATTAATATTTAATGCACATTAGAATTTTATGATAAAAATGAAGATCTGTTAGTAGCATTTAATCTCAAGAATGAAAAATTCTAGGTACAGTGGCATATCAGATTTGTCTTTGCTCTGATATTAATTACATTTTGCATACATTTGTTGTTATTAGATTAATTTTTCCTAACTCCCCAAATTCATATGTTAAGATTCAAATACCCAATGCAACTGTATTTGAAAAACAAAACTAGAATTAAGTGAAATAATAAGAATGGGACTAAAATAATGATAACGATAATGATGATAAGTTCATATGACTATATGATTATAGAAAAGAGATAGCAAGGAATATATTTTATAAACTTGGGGATCTTTTTGTTAAAAAGGGGAAAATTGGATGACGAGATAATAGATTGGTTTGTGAGTTATTATTTATAGACAATTACATTGGTATAGATTCTTAATTTAAATAATATTGAATATTGTATGCATGCATGCTTCTACCTCTGTTTAAAACATTTTATATATTGATCAAGATTCTTATACTTTGTTTACATTTGGAGGTAATTGTCTGCATTTATTGCACAGTTGTTTATTGTCTTATTCTTTAAGTTATATAGGTATTAAGAATTATAGATCAATAGTCATCTATGTTTTGTCATACTTATAGTTAGACTAATCAGGTTCTTTAGATACATAGAGATTATATTCTGCATAGAAAGATAATCTTCAACCACTTCAAAGAACTGTAGAAAATGTTATCTAAATAACTTAGAGTTTTGTTGAAGTGAGACATTATTGCTCCTGGGAGCACTGATCTTTTCCCAAGAGAACATCGAGCACCGAAGACACTCCATAAGCCATAAGTTTTCTTCTTGGCAGAACTGGCCTTTGGGCAAAGAAATGCCCATACCTCAACCACTGACAAAGGTACATAGTATCTATAAATGGATAAAACAGGACAGTCAAATACTGCCAAGACTGGGTAGGATAGTTTTGAAAAGTTTCTTGCCTTTGAAAATGGTCTGTCAGTCATTTTAGGCCTTAGCCAAAGTTGGTTGCTTCAGTGTTGCAAATGAGACTTTGGGTGATTACCCAGGTAGCCAGTTGTCTCTGTCATTTGTTGTACATTTTAGAAGTTGCTTGATTGCACTTCCTGCTTACTCAAGTAATATTGTTTCCCTTCTCAGATCTTTGATGGGGTTGAATATTAGTCGTAGTTACCTTTCTCATGATTTAGCCAAGCTTAATTCCAATGTAAGATTTAGACTCCTTGAAAGAGAATGTTTAGTAAATACATTTAGAAAATACATAGGAATACATTTGTTAAGAAAAGGTCATATTCGGCTACAACAAGAATGAGATAACCTACAAGCTATGATATAAACCTCAGAACAAACTAGCCTTGTTAGCATTTTTTTCTTGAATTTCTAATTTCTAAAACAAAGGAAAAATGTGTTGTTGTTTAAGAGCCATCCAGTCCTTTGTATTTGGTTATAGCAATATAATCAAACTACCGGTATTAAACCAGTATTATACCAGTATTATACATATTAATCAAACAGCTGACCAGTATTATACCGATTAATCAAACAGTTGACCTATTAAGAGCACAGAACAATCTATCTCATTATATGGATATGGAAACAAATTATTAAATTTTTACACATCCTAAGAAGGACTTTGGGGAAGGAGCAGGTATAAATGTTAAAGATCTGGAAACTGATTATCTTATAACTACCAGGTCACACCTACACTTAAGGGAATATAAAAATCGGCTGGAAGGAAGAGTCCATTTTAGCACTGAAGTGTCTCAAGTAAATGAAAGAAAATAGCAATGTATTTTGATGTGCATCGAATCAAAGTAAAAAGAACAATGTGCACAGGTAGTGTGTGTGTTTTAATATACACTAGAGATGCATATATGTGCATATATGTATATATATATACACATATATATGCTAGGTATCCCTTGAGTTATATGTTCATATACACACACATCCCCAGATACTTGTGTATATACCTACTTTATGAATACCATGAGTATCAGTTTAAAATAGAGATAATTGAGAAACAATCCACACTTTATGATCCCTGTTGATATCTAGAGAGAAAGAGCACATACAATATGATTTGATAACTTATAATATTCATGAAAGAAAACAAACTCTGTAATCATTCTCTTGAGAAAAGGTCACCTCTTTCCAGAATAATCAATGTTTAACATGGATAATAATGGATGAGATGCAATGGCTGTGCATTGTAGAGTACACCTGTAATCCCAGAACATGGAGGTAAAGGCAGAAAGATGATAATTTTGAGCTCAGCTGGGGCTACATAGTCAAATTATTTCAAAATAAAAGCAAGGCATATAGAAAAAATCTAATTGTAAAGTGAAGGTATTATATGGAAAAAGATATGGGGAGAGTATTGAGCAGAAAAGGATACAGCATAGTCAACAGCCAGAGAGGTTTAAAATATGAGGCAATAATGAAGCAAAATACTTTAGGGCTCTACGGGTACAAAACACAGTAAACATATTTTTTTTAAAAGGAACCAGGGAACTGTTTGTAAGCTGTGACAGAGTTGTTTCTAAGAGCTCTAAGAGTCCATCAAATACTCTTACTCATAGTAAAGATAATGAGATTTATATCTATAATATCAGCAGGTATATAACACAGAGAAGACAGATACTGAAGACATACAAGATACAAGGGAAGAAGGATAGTTAAATGATAAACTTTAATGAAGACCATGACCAGGAGAGTGGATTTGTAAAAATAGAGTTACTTATGACATTATGCTGTGATTTGTTGGATATAAGCATATGAACAAATTGATATTTAAGGATGAGTCTCAAATTTTGAATTATGAATTCTGGACAGATGGCAGCAACATATTGAATTTTCCCAATTAACATGTTTTCAATCTCAAATTTTATTCTGTTTTAAACCAAATGGTAATGGCATAAACATCGAAACCCACACAACTAACAGAAATAAAATAGAAAACCTAGAAAGAATTATTGTATTTAAAAAGTCAGTTTTAGATAAAGTTTCCATGAACACATGTTTTGGAAAAGGCTACTTATTTTCAGGAAATCATGCTCGGGAATTTGGATAGCTTTCTGCAGAGGAATGAAACCAGGTTCCCCTATTTCCCCTCAGTCATAAAACTCAACTCAAAATGAACTGAAAATTTAAATATATAACTTGAAACTATGAAATTATTGGGTGGATAACATGAGAAATACTTCAGACATGGGAAAGGGCAAAGATTATCTTTGACAAGTCTCCAAAAGCAAAAGACATAAGTGAACAAAAAACCAGAAACATATATGATTGTATTACCCTAGGATGATGCTGCATTTTAGAAGAGAAGAAAGGTAAGACAAAAAAAAACACAAATTAGTCATATTTCAGGGGACTGACATTCAAAATATGTAAAGAGCACAAACATCTCAACAAAAATAATTTAATTTAAATGGGCAATAGATGTAAATGGACATTTCCTAAAAGAAATGTAGATAACCTTAGTACTTTCAAGCCTGAAGTAGTAGGCTTTCTGTGAGACAGGGGCTAACCTGGGCTAAATAACTTTGATAGGATCACATCTATGTCTCTGCAGAAAGAGAACTAGCTGGACCAGGCAGCTGTGGCTCAGGTCTTGGTTTCCTAAAGATGCCCTTCATTTGAGGAATGCTGTCTTTCCCATCAGTAAATAAAGACATTAACATTATCTGTCTGTCCTTTTTCAGGTCTCTTAAGGATGGATGTTCAAAAGTGTTGCTTAATACGGCATGGGACACTTTGCCTCCTTTTTGATTGTGAATTTTAAAAGAAAAGTTTTACATACAACGTATTTTAATCATTTTCTTTCCTCTGTTCCAACTCCTCCATATTCCCACCTCCATGCTCACCCAAAATTATCCCTCCCTCCCTCTCTCCCTCCCTCCCTCCCTCTCTCCCTCCCTCCCTCCCTTCCTCCCTCCCTCCTTCTTTTCACCTTCCTACCCATCTCACTCTCTTAACATTATGCAAGTTATGTCAAATACAATATGAGTAACTTTTGTTTTAAAGAAGCCATATTCAACAATGGTAAAACTTGTAAACCTGATTTATACATTGTGAATTCTTGAAGCTATAGAGAAACCCCAAAACAAAAGCCCTCTAAGGAGAATCAGGCACACAGTCAGAATTTCTCACAAGTTGGATAAGAAAGTCTCTAAACAAGAACCCAGTGTTTACTATGGTTCAGGTCTGAAAGTCCCAACAAAAACCTTGTTTTAGGGAAGCATCCAAATCATTCTGAGAAGTTTAGCAGATAAACAAGGTACATTTTCTAAGTCATTCAAGAGACCTCCAGAAGAACCATGAAATGATCTTGGCAATATAGACTGGATAAGTTTGTAGGAACAAACAGCAAGACTGAGAAACAAATTGACTCCTCTTGGAGGAAAGTAGGAAAATATTACAGAAGCCAAGAGTGATCTCACAAGCATGAGCAACAAGCTAGTCTTCCAGCATTGGAGGCAACTGGAGGTCAAATATACCAGGGAATGGAAGGTTGCTGAAAGGGCTATATAACCATACAACCAAAGGGCCAGCTACAAACACTCAAATGTCAAACTCAAGTGCTTTTCATTCTTGCATACATTTATCAGCCTTTTACTCCATGAAAAAGACCAGCACTATGCCAATTCCATTTCAGTTTGCTGAATCTGGAGACAGAAGAATCAAATCATGAAATGAAACCAGAAGCCTTGTCTTGTACATTGCAACAATAGTTGATACCCATTCTGTTTGAAATTTTGTTATGAGTTATTAACAACTGTAAAGGCCTTAAGATGGCACTGCATCAAACACTGGGGATATGCAGAATCTAAGGCAAAAATTCAGATTAAATTTTGGGATTCCTCAGAGTATTGCATATGAAATATCATGATCCATAACTTTCCAGAATTTCAAAAGCATTGTGGACTTGCCAAGTTTGAAGACCAAAGAAAAGTACTTTATAAGATGTACAAATTGAAAGAAAATAAACAAAACCCATTGATGTTGTGGAATAGAACATTTCTTTAGCTATGCAAAGATTTTTTTGATTTTGTTTGTGTCGCAGAATAATGGTTTAACTATGTAAATATGTGTTGAAATCGTTTATTCTGCATTTGTTTAACTATGTAAAGATGTTGCTGTTTCACTTTGCCTGCCTAAAGCAACAGATTGGTCTAATAAAAAGTTGAATGGCCACCGGGCAGTGGTGGTGCATCCCTTTAATCCCAGCACTTGAGAGGCAGAGGCAGGCAGATATTTGTGAGTTTGAGGTCAGCCTGATCTACAAAATGAAATCCAGGACAGCTAGGACTGTTACACAAAAAACTCTGACATGAAAAATTTAAAAAAAAAAAACAGTTAAATGACTGATAGCTAGGCAGAGGAGAGATAAGTGAGCAGATAGATAAAACGGGAGCCAGCGACTCATCTGGGGTCCAGCCAGTCCAGGGCCAGACAGACAGAAATGGAGGAAGCAGGAAAGCAGGATGAACAATACATATCTGAGGTGACCAAGCCTCATAATAGAATGTAGATTATTAGAAATTAGTTAGGCTTTTAAAAAAAGCCATCTAGAAACAAGCTTAAGCTATAATTGAGCAGTCATAACTCATAGAAAATCTCCATGTCATTATTTGGGAGCTGGTTGACACCCCAAAGAGAAAGCCTACTACATATTGGACAACTGGAAATGAATTAAATAGTCACTACTGCCTGTGAGGAAGCATGCAAAAGCACATTCACAGGAAGGGTGTCACCTGATACTAAAATTAAAGTAAGTATCAAACAGGAACGTATGGGCCTGAATGTTACTGAAAACAAGGGTATTGTTTCAGAAGATACCTTAGATGTTTGTAAGCAGGTCTATGAATTGTCCTGGGGAAAACTGCATAAAAGTCAGGTTGAAGATTGTAGTACTTTTCTATAATATAATTTATGATGTTTGAAATTGAAGCCTGCTATTGCTTACCTTATCCATATGCAAAACTGCCAAACCTGCATCTGTATGAATTTAAGGATTCTGTCTTAGACCTTTGCAGGACCTTATCCAAACCAAGGACCTCCACCGGAGTGGGCCCAGATCAGGAACAAAAACAGGTCTGAGCCAGCGACATACATAAGAGCAAGCCTGAGACAGTGAACTCCATCGGAGCAGGTACAGGGGAGCAATAGCTGAGGGAGTGGGCCAGAGCCAGAAACCTCTGTTGGTCCACACATGGGTCTGGGACCTCTGGGGGAGTTGGCCTGGGGTGGGACCTCTGTGGGTCCAGGCGCAAGTCTGGAACCTAGGAGGGAGTAGAACAGAACCAGAGACCTTGGTGGGTCCAGGCATGAATCTGGGACCATGTAGGGAGTAGGCCAGAGCCAGAGATTTGCAGGTCCAGGAGTGAATCTGGAACCTCCAAGGAAGTAGGCCTTGCCAGGACCTCTGCCAGAGCAGGCCCAGAGCAGCAACCTCCCTCAGGAGAGGGAGCCCTGAGCAGGTAATCTCCGTGGGGGCAGGCCCAGGTAATGCCTGGTATTACAGAGCTACCCTGTGGGCTCCAGGAGAACTCCAGGAACATGGGGTGGCTGGTAGGATGCCTGGAACCATGGTCCTGAATGCTCCATAAGGAGCAACCATCTGAGCCTTGGATCCATTGGCACCTGGACAATTGATCACCAGAGTCATAGTCAGCCTCAACTACACCAATCAGAGGAAAAGATGGGTAGACAAGGTAAGAACACATGCAACACCACAAAGAGCAACATGACACCAGGAAAAACTAAGTGGCACTACAACAGCAAGACTTGAACAACCAAATATAGATGAAGCAGAAGAAAATGACCTAAAAAATAACTTTAGGAGAATGTTTGAGGCCCTTAGAGAGAAAATGAAAAATTCTCTGAAAGAAATGGATGAAAAGATGGTGTGGGAGGTCCTGCTGTCTCTGTGTTGCATTTATTGGTTAATGAATAAAGAACTGCTTTGAGTCTATGGCAGGGAAAAACACAACTAGGCAGGGAAAGCTAGGCTGTATGATGGGAGAAAGACTGGTGGAGTTAGAGAGACGCCCTAGAGCCACTGGAGATAGTTGCTGGGAAATTTACCTGGTTAGCCACAGCCATGTGGCAATACACAGATTAATAGGAATGTGTTAAATAAATATAAGAGTTAGCCAATAAGAAGCTAGAGCTAATGGGACAAACAGTGATTTAATTAATACAGTTTCTGTGTGATTATTTTGGGTCTTAGCTAGCCGGGCAGCCAGGAACCAACAAAAGGCCTTCTCCAACAAAAAGACAAACAAAAAATTGGAAGACATCAACAAATCCCTTAAAGAAAACCAAGAAAAAGCAATCAAACATATGAAAGAAACTATTCAGGACTTGAAAACTGAAACAGAGATAATAAAGAAAACACAAGCCGAGGGAATTATAGAAACAAATATCATGAGAAAATAATCAGGAATCACAAATGCAAGCATAAACAGAAGAATAAGAGATGAAAGAGAGAATCTCGAAAAAATCTGAAGATACAATAGAGGAAATAGACTTATTGGTCATAGAAAACATTAAATCTAATACAAGCTTAACACAAAATATCCAGGAAATATGGGAATCCATGAAAAGACCAAACCTAAGAATAACAGTTATAGAAGAAAAAGAAGTAGTACAACTCAAAAGCACATAAAATATATTTAACAAAATCATAGAAGAAATTTTTCCCAATCTAAAGAAAGGTATGCTTATGATACACGAAGCTTACAAAATACCAAACAGACTGGTTCAAAAAAAAGTTTCTCACCACATAATAATCAAAACAATAAACATAAAAAATAAAGAATGTTAAGAACTGCAAAGGAAAAAGGCCAAGTAACATATAAAGGCAGACCTATCAGAATTACACCTGACTTCTCAATAGAAACAATGAAAGTCAGAAGGTTCTGGTCCAGCATTATGTAGACATTAAGAAACCACAGTTGCCAGCTCAGACTACTATAACCAGCAAAACTTTCAATCACCGTAGAAGGACAAAACAAGATATTTCATGACAGAATCAGATTTAATGAATACCTAGCCACTCCAATCCAAGGAAGTTGACCACAAAAACACAGACAATAGATGACCTCACAGCAGCAAATCCCAAAGAAGGGAAAAACACACAGAAAAACATCACCAACAATGAAAACGAAAATAACAGGAGATAATAATATCCACTAATATAAATAGACTCAACTCACCCTTAAAGAGACACAGGCTTACAGAATGGATACAAAAACAGAATCCATCATTCTGTTTCATACAAAAAACACACCTCAACCTTAAAGACAGACATTGTCTCAGAGTAAAGCGTTGTGAAAAAAATTTCCAATCAAATCAACCTAAGAAATAAGCTGCTATAGCTATCCTAATATCCATAAAATAGACTTCAAACTAAAATCAATCAAAAGAGACAAAGAAGGACATTTCATACTAGTCACAGAAAAAAAATCCATCAACAGGAAATCTCAATACTGAACATCTTTGCCCCAAATACAAGGGTACCCTCATATGTAAAGGAAATACATCTAAAGGCTAAATCATACATGAAACCCCAAACTCTAATAATAGTGGGAGCCTTCAGCACCCTAATCTCACCATTGGACAGGTCTGTCAGATGAAAAATTAACAGAACTAAGGGAACTAACAGATTTTATGACTCAAATGGACTTAACAGACATCTATAGAACACCATACAAACATAAAAGAATAAACTGTCTCCACAGAACCTCAAGGAACCTCCTCAAAAATCGATCATATACTAAATAACAAAACAAACCTCAACAGAAGCAAAAAAAAATGGAATAACCCCATGTATCTTATTGGATAAAAATGGCTTAAGATTAGAAATCAACAGCAAGACTAATTTCTTTTTTTAATTAATTTATTCATTTATTAAAGATTTCTGCCTCCTCCCCGCCACTGCCTCCCATTTCCCCCCTCCCCCAATCAAGTCCCCCTCCCTCATCAGCTCAAAGAGCAATCAGGGTTCCCTGACCTGTGGGAAGTCCAAGGACCACCCACCTCCATCCAGTCTAGTAAGGTGAGCAACCAAACTGCCTAGGCTTCCACAAAGCCAGTACGTGCAGTAGGATTAAAAACCCACTGCCATTGTTCTTGAGTTCTCAGTAGTCCTCATTGTCCGCTATGTTCAGCAAGTCCGGTTTTATCCCAGGCTTTTTCAGACCCAGGCCAGCTGGCCTTAGTGGGTTCCTGATAGAACATCCCCCATTGTCTCAGTGTGGGGGTGCACCCCACGCGGTCCTGAGTTCCTTGCTAGTGCTCTCTCTCCTTCTGCTTCTGATTTGGACCTTGAGATTTCAGTCCGGTGCTCCAATGTGGGTCTCTGTCTCTGTCTGCTTTCATCACCTGATGAAGGTTAATATTCAGGAGGATGTGTATATGTTTGTCTTTGGATTCACCTTCTTATTTAGCTTCTCTAGGATCGCGAATGAAAAACCACAAACACAAGGAAATTAAACAATGCTCACCTGAATCTTCAATGAGTCAAGGAAGAAATTAAAGGCTTCCTTAAAATTCAATGAAAATGACCACACAAGATACCCAAATTTATTAGACACAATGAAAGCAGTGTTAAGAGGCAAGTTCATAGCACTAAATGCCTACACAAAGAAGCTGGAAAAATCCCACACTAGTGAATTAACAGAACATTTGAAATCTTTAGAACAAAGAGAAGCAAAGTCACCCAGGAGAACTAGACATCAGGAAATAATCGAATTGAGAGCTGATATCAGCAAAATAGAAACAAAGAAAAACAATACAAAGAATCAATGAGAAAAAAGAGTTGGTTCTTCGAGAAAATCAACAAAATAGACAAACCTTTATCCAAACTAACCAAAAGTCAGAGAGAGAATATCCAAATTAACAAAATCAGACATGAAAGGGGGACATAACAACAGACACAGAGGAAATACAGAGAATTATCGGGTAATATTTCAAAAACCTACACTCCACAAAATTTGAAAACTTAAAGAAAATGGGCAATTTTCTGGATAAATATTACTTACCAAAATTAAATCAAGACCAGATAAGCAAAATAAATTGACCTATAACTGCTAAATAAATTAGAAACAGTTATCAAAATTCTCCCAACCAATAAAAGCCCAGGACCATGTGGTTTCAGCCCAGAATTCTAAGACATTTTCAAAGAATTAATACCAATACTTCTCAAATTATTCAACACAGTAGAAAGAGAAGAACATTGCCAAACTCTTTTAATGAGTCTATAATTACTCTGACACCCAAACCACAGAAAGACATTACTAAGAAAGAAAATTACAGAACAATCTCACTCATGAACATTAATGCAAAAATACTAAGCAAAATACTTTTAAATATAATAAAATACACCAGAAACATCATCCACCATGAACAAGTCAGATGAATCCCAGACATGCAGGGATGGTTTAACATACAAAAATATGTCGATACAATCCACCGTAAAAACAAATTGAAAAATCAAAACCACATGATCATCTCATTGGATGCTGGAAACGCCTTTGACAAAATACAACAACATCCCTTCATGATAAAGGTCTTGAAGAGAGCAAGGATAAAAGAAACATACCTAAACACAATAAGGCAATATACAGCAAGTCAACAGACAACATCAAAATAATGAAAAGATACTCACATCTATCCCACTGAAATTAGGAACAAGACAAGGTTGTCTACTTTCTCCATATCTATTCAATATAGTTCTTGAGCTCCTAGCCAGTTCAATAAAAAAAAAAACTGGGAATCAAAGGGATACAAATTGGAAAAGAAGAAGTCAAACTCTCACTATCTGCTGATGATATGATAGTTTACATAAGTGACCCAAAAATTCTACCAAGGAACTTCTACAACTCATAAAAACTTTCAGTAATGAAGCAGGATACAGGATTAACTCAAAAAATTAGTAGCCCTACTTTACACAGATGATAAATGGGCTGAGAAAGAAATCATAGAAGTATCACTCTTCACAATAGCCGCTAATAGCATAAAATATCTTGGAGTAACTCTAACCAAAAACGTGGAAGACTGTATAGCAAGAACTTTAAATCTTTGAAGAAAAAAAACTGAAGAAGACACCAGAAAGTGGAAAAATTTCCCATGCTCTTGGGTAGATAGAATTAACATAGTCAATATGGCAATCTTACCAAAAGCAATCTACAGATTCAATGCAATCCCCATCAAAATACAAGCAAAATTCTTCACAAACTTTGAAAGAACAGCACTCAATTTCATATGGAAAAGCAAAAAACTCAGGATAGCCAAAACAATCCTGTACAATAATAGAACTTCTGGAGACATCACAATACCTGACTTCAAAGTCTACTACAGAGCTATAGTACTGAAAACAGCCTGGTGTTGGCATAAAAACAGACAGGAGGACCAACAGAACCGAATCAAAGACCCAGATATTAATCCACATACCAATGAACACCTGATTTTTGAGAAAGAAGCAAAAAATATAAACTGGAAAAAAAGAAAGCATATTTAACAAATGGTGCTGGCATAACTGGATATCAACATGTAGAAGAATAAAAACAGATCCATGCATATCACCATGTACAAAACTAAAGTCCTAATGGATCAAAGACCTCAACATAAAGCCAACCACACTGTACCTCAAAGAGGAGAAAGTAGATAGCACACTTGAACGCATTGGCACAAGAGGCCACTTCCTAAATATAACAACAGTAGCACAGACACTGAGAGAAACAATTAATAAATGGGACCTCCTGAACCTCAGCTCCTGTAAAGCAAAGTACACAGTCAACAAGACAAAAACGACAGCCTACAGAATGGGAAAAGATCTTCATCAACCCCATATCCAGCAGTGGGCTGATCTTCAAAATATACGCAGAACTCAAGAAACTGATGCGAAAATACTAAATAATCCAATTAAAAATTGGAATACAGATCTAAACAGAAAATTCTCAACAGAGGACTCTCAAATGGTCAAAAGACACTCAAAAAAATGTTCAACATCCTTAGTCATCAGAGAAATAAAATTCTAAACAACTCTGAGATTCTATCCTACACCTGTAAGTATGTCCAAGATCAAAAACACTAATGACAACTTATGCTGGAGGAGATGTGGGGTAGAAGGAACACTACTCCATTGCTGGTGGGAGTGCAAATTGGTATAACCCTTTTGGATATCACTATGACGATTTCTCAGAAAATTAGAAAACAGCCTTCCTCAAGACCCAGCTATACCACTTTTTGATATATACCCAAAGGATGCTCAATCATACCACAAGGACATGTGCTCAACTATGTTCATAGCAGCACCTTCATAGCAAGAACCTGGAAATAACCTAAATTCCCCTTGACTGAAGAATGGATAAGGAAAGTGTGGTGCATTTACACAATTGAGTACTACACAGCAAAAAATATATCTTGAATTTTTCAGGCAAATGGATGGATCTAGAAATCATTATATTGAGGGAGATAACCCAGACCCAGAAAGACAAATATTATATGTACTGACTCATAACTGGCTTTTAGACATAAAGCAAAGTAAACCAGCTTACATTTCACAGTCCCAGAAAACCTAGACAACAATGAGGACCCTAAGAGAGACTTACATGGATCTAATCTACATGGGAAATAGAAAAATACAAGATCTCCTGAGTAAATTGGGAGCATGGGGACCATGGGAGAGGGAGGGAGGGGAATAGAGAAAAATATATAGCTCAATAAAAGAATTCTGTCTTAAATATAACAATTTAAGAAGGATAGATGGTTTCATTCTCTAGCAAATGATATTTACCAAAGGAAAGAACTTTTAGTATTTGAAGTTGATGAAAATATGATGCAATCTTTTTATCCAAATGATGCTTGTTGTCTAAGTTCTTCCTGAACCACCAAGCATTGTATTATGTTATTAAGATATATATTTTCCTTCCAAAAGTGACAAGCTTTCCTTTTTGTTGAAGATTTCTGTAAGAAAAAGTTTTGTCTGCTGCATAATGATTATGCTTCTACACAAAAGAATCATATTTGAATGGGTTCTCATCAATTTCAACTATTTCTTTCCTAGAGAAGACCAAACAGGGCCTTCTGAAAAGTCACTCAATGGTCTGGGCTGCTTATATTATCTAGCCTATTGACACAGCATCATAACAGAACACCTCAATCTTCAACCAATAATAATAATAGTAAATGTAAGAAGATTAACAGTAGTATAACAACCAATACCTTTCCTCAAATGAGAGGTGATAAAGGAGCCCTTTGACTACTCAGATGAAGAGGGAACGAAGCCACAGCCTCCTGTAAGACGGCAGTAGAAGAAGATGACAGGAATCATGTTCTGAAAAAAGCATCACAACCTCAGTATGGAAAAAAAGGACAAAAGAGGAGCTTCAAGAAGGCTGACTCTTATATAGATGATAATGCAAATAATTAAAATGAAGAAATCAGAGACCATGCAAATACAACTAATGTGCAAATGAGTATGGCCCAAAGGAAGAAAGCAAGGTCTGTTTAAGTAGAGGCAAAACAAAGAAAAAAAGACCAGGTTTAAACTGATTTTCTCCACACTGCCAGAAACACCCATAATTCTGAATGGCCAGGTGTAGTAGAAGAGCAGAAGATTCGAAATGCTAAAGGTAGCTCTACTTCCACGGGACCTGAGCATGGCTTAAGGAGACAGTGAAAGCCCTGCTGCCCCAGGATGGAACATACATGTGCACCTGGGGTTCCAAGTAACTTACTCTGGGGAAAATGCAGATGTAGATTTCATGAAACATGAAGAGGAAGATGAAGATGGGCAGAAACAAGAGGAAAAGGGGAGTGGATGAGGAACAGAAGAAGGGTGCAGAGAAAAAAAGGAGAAGAGGTTAAACAAGAAGTAGTGGGGAGATATTTCAGGGAAAAAAAGACTAAGATAGTGCTAAGTCAAGAAAACCAGAAAGTAGAAATCTCCAAGGAAAAAAGTAACCGTGTGTGTGTAGCTGATCATGAAGGGGAAGAGAAGGTGGAAGAAGCATTATCTCACAGTGAAGATGATGGAGACAACAGCTATACAAAGCTAGCCAAGTGGAAACAGATTTCCAAGGCTCGTGATGGCTAATCTTGATTATTATCTTGAGATATTTGGGTGGAAAGAACCTCAATTAAGAAATTGTGTCTATCAGACTGACACAAATCCTTTCTGTGGGGTCATTTTCTTGATTACTAACTGATGTAGAAGGCCGATACTACTGTGGTCTGTATCATTCCTAAGTAGGTATATCTGGGCTATATAAGGAATGTAGCTGAGCAAACCAGATTCTAGCAAAAGGAAAAGGGTAGAGGAAAGTGTGGGGGGAGGGGTGGAAAGATTAGGCAAAGAACTGCTCAGAGAGGATAGCCACCATCAGCCACCATGTGTATGAGAGTGGGAGAAGGAATCAGACACAGAGAAAGACAGCCTGAGTCCCATGATCCATTGGAACAGGGACTTTGGTTAGGAAGCATGTTTCAATAAAGGAAAACTGCTTGACGTAGCAGGAGGAAAGAGGTTTTGCTAGAATCTGGTTCAATAGGGTGGATTTGACACTTCCACTTCAGACTCAATTATATTTAGCTAAAAGTATCTCCTGTCCTGGGACAGGGTGGTCCCTGACTGTAACAGGAAGAAAAGAGAACAACAAAATAGCCCACAGTAAAAGCATTGTGTCTTTGAGAACAACTAAACGGTAAACTCTCTGCAAATATGTTACTGCTATTTATCCCTTAATATAAAATGCCTCTAAATGGAACAGCTAATGGGGAGTTGATCTATGCAGAGGACTTGATACCTAAAATTCTCAATCAATAACTCCAATATCACAATTTTAACAGGGCTTCCTTGGCTGATTTCTGCTGAATGTTGTTGATATTAATTTAATGATGTTCCACTGTTTAACTGCTGCTTGTCTCTTCTGCCTACAGTCATTCAAAACCAAACGCACAACTATTGCAGAACATTCTATTGATCCTATAGAACACACAACATAATTCAAGGGTCTTGTGTTTGCTATGGGGTTTCCTTAGGAATTTACAAAGTCTCACAGCTGAATACTATGTCGAGAGATAGTATTAATTTATTACTTTCTATTATGTGTGTAGTTAGGATTTAACTTTTTAAAACTTTTTTAAAAAAATTTAGTTTATGTTTATGGATATTTAACTTCTGTGTATGTCTCTGCAACAGTGTATGCCCTGTGCTTTCAAAAGCCAGAAAAGGATATAGGATCCCTTGGAACAAGATTTAGAGATGGAGATGAGCCACCATATGGGTGCTGAAAACCTAACCTGAGTTCTTTGTTAAAGCAGCAAGTGCTCTTAATTGCTAAGCCATGTTCCCAATTTCAAGAATGGACATGCTTTCAGTAAAGGATGTTTTTGAAGTTAAGATACTTAGATGATGTGCCAGAATGGAAAAGAAAACTAGAAAGCAAGTCACAAAAGCTCTGAGGAAATTATATATGACACATAAAAATGGGGTATAGGTTTAATACATATGATATTAAATTTTCTAAAGATATACTTCAGTTAAGTCTCTATTTAAATTAATAGTTACCTTAAGTTACTCTTCTGATCTTGGAAGTACTTGTCCAATTGAGATTTATTCAAGTGTTAGATTTTTGCCCCAAATTTATCTAAATATTATACAGTAGTTAAATGTACCAGACTGGTGCAACTAACCTCTGGGAGTTCCATACCAAAACTTGGAGACCTATACTAATATAGACAGAGGGACTAAAGAAGATAGTATTTTGTACCTTGTCCTCCAAGGTCTAGATACCTGGGTAGCACTGATGAATCAGCTGTCCTTTGTTCCATGAGACCACAAAGACTGCACTAACTGAACCTGATCAACATCCACGTCCATTTGATATAGACAGAGGTCAACATAGAGGAAAAATTTTCCCTTAAACTTCCAAGTAAAGCCATGGCCAAGTGAGGCATTTGAATTAGCTTCACATAGCTGGTGCAACTGATGAAAGGTAGGCTACAGGAGGGAGATACTCTTGCCAAGGACAAGTGACCCCTGAAGACAAGAACCTCAGTGGACATTTGGCCACCTGCATTGTCATAAATACCCAATGGGAAATAATAACCAATGTTAAAATAATTGATAATAATATAAAACAAAGAACCCATCAATAAGCTGGGCTCTACAAACCTGAGTAGGCTACGGACATGCCAGGTAATCATCACTACTCTAGCTGTAATTGAAAGGCTTACATGCTTTTTCTAGCCAAGACCATACTGATGTTGATATATTTCTGATAACTGTGCTCATGTATCCTTTGTTTTACAAGGTGTGGTGGTATGAATGAGCATGGCCCCCACAGACTTGAATATGTGAAGGTTTAGTTTGTAGTTGATGGATTGTTTTGTAAGATTAGGGGGTGTGATCTTGTTGAACTTTCAAAAGTTCACTTCAACTGAACCAACAACCAAGGAGCCTGTACATGACTGAATTAGGCCCTCTGCATATATCTGACAGCTTGGTCTACCTGTGAGACTCCTGACAGTGAGATGAGGGCCTATCCTTAATGCTGTGGCTGACTTTTGAGATAGTACTTCTTATACTGGGTTTGCCCTGCCCAGTCTTAATACAAGGGGAAGTGTTTAGTCTTACTGCAACTTGATATGCCATGTTTTGTTGATATCCGTGGGAGGCTTGTCCTTTTTGAATAGAAAACAGAGGAGAGTGGATGTGGGAGCAGTTGGAAGGTGGGGAGGGGAGACTGGGAGGAGAGGAGGAAGGGGAAACTTCAGCCGGGATGTCAAACAAACAAACAATCCACTCCAGGCCCAGTTCTCTCTACTGAGCACTGAGAATCAGATGGAAGCTCTCAGCTACTGCTGCAGCACCACATCTGCCTCCCTGCCTGCTGCCACACCCTTTGCCATGATGATCATGGACTAATCCTCCAAAACTGTAAACCAGCCCCTAATTAAATGTTTTTCCTTATATGTTACCTTGGTCATGGTGTCTCTTTACAGCCATAGAGCAGTAACTAAGACACAAGGTCAACAAATTCCGGCTAAGACCACAAAAAAAAATATCACCATCCCATCAGTGAACAGCTTTAAAACAGGACTCTGGTCCTTCATAACAAAAATTGGCTAAATCTGTTAGAATCTTCGTACTGATGCTACAAATCTCTGGAACTTGAGTACTCAACTGATCTCTTAATTTTATCTATTCTCATTCACAGTTGCTTGATGGAGGAAGGTCATTGGCTAATAAAGAAACTGCCTTGGCCCATTTGATAGGCCAGCCTTTAGGTGGGTGGAGTAAACAGAACAGAATGCTGGGAGGAAGAGGAAGTAAGAGCACACTAGATAGCTCTCCTCTCTGGGGCAGACGCGATGAAGCTCCGACCCAGGATGGAACGTAGGCTAGAATCTTCCTGGCAAGTGCACCTAGCGGTGCTACACAGATTATTAGAAATGGGCTAAATTAATACGTGAGAATTAGCCTAGAAGAGGCTAGATATAATGGGCCAGGCAGTGTTTAAAAGAATACAGTTTGTGTGTTGTTATTTTGGAGCATAAGCTAGCCAGGCGGCCGGGAGCTGGGTGGCAGAAAGCAGCCCACAGCTCCTTCAACAGTTGCTATATACTCAGATGGGCCAGTGACAATTTAAGTATATCTATCTATAGCACTATTAAGAAAAACCCAGGGACAGATATTGGGGTTCAACCTGAAGGTCAGAAAATCAAAACAGTTAGCCACTGGCTCTTACCTCTACCTAAAATGTCAATCCTGCCTCCAGGAATCCTCCGAATGAGACTGCCTGAGAGCTGTCTCCTCCCATCTTATATTCCTCTCTAGGGCTGGGATTAAAGGTATGCACCTCTACCACCAGTTTCTATGGCAAACTAGTGTGGCTACTGGGATTAGTGTGTGTCACCACTGCTTGGTCTGTAAGGCTGACCACAGCAGCTATTTTACTCCCTGATCTCCAGGCAAGCTTCATTCATTAAAATACAAATGAAATATCACTATGTCTATTTAAGTTCCCTTGATTGTGCACCAATGCTAGAAAGTGAGCAATAGCAGAAAACCCTAAATCCCACTCCAGCCCCAATGCCAGCCACAAGCAGTCAGACTGACTGGATGCATGTCTCCTAAATGATTTTAGGGTCTCAACTCCTGAGTGGAGAGTTGTAAGTAGCTAGATAGATAGCAGGTTTGGAGGTCACTGAGAAAGGGCTGTACCCCACAATATCCTCCTTTTCCAAAATTTCCAACAGCACACAGACTACTGCAAGAATCCCTGATGAAGGCATTGCAGTTTTCTAGCAGGAACCAGTGATGAAAATGTCACATGTATCTCCCTTTCATTCATCTAATAAAAACAAAAGTCAGGAATGTTAGCCAGAGTCATGCCGTACTGAATAGCTCTTCCAATTTGATTCAACTTTCAAAATTCTAATAACTATAGTAACTTGGTTTCTAGAAGAAAATTAATTTGATTCTCTAGATTCCTGACTTCTCTGCCCAGTGTAACCCCAGTAGTGGCAAGCCAGCCAATATATTCACTGAACTCTCAACATTCTTGAAATGACTACTCACTGATTGTGCCTAGAAATGGCCAACTGCAAACAAGCAGAAAGGAACTTTTCAGCCTCCATTCCCCTGCAACCCTGTAATTATATCATCCTGCAGGCAGATTGGTGGGCTGTGATTCTTACAGGTACACTTTCTGCATTTTATACATGGTTTGTTCCTTTGCCTATGGAATATTTTGGCACAGGCATGAAATGCGTAATGACTAAATAAAGATAAATAGCATATTCATTATCTCTAACATTTATCATGTCTTTGTATTGAGAGTATTAGGATATCCCTTTCTAGCTACTTTTAAACACTTAGTACACGTGGGTATATGCATTATAAAATTGAGAATAGCTGTGTGAGTACTGTCTTTGAAACTAGAAAGGAGATGCAATAGGGAAAAGAGTGGTGCTAATGAAGTGGGTGTCACAGAATACACAAAATGTGAAGATGACAAGATGTTTAAGAAAGATGGGTATAATGGCACAAGTAGCGTTAAGAAAGAAGATAGGAAAAACAATTTAAAAATTGCTTGAAACCATATCATAGTAAAGTAACATAGTACATGCTAATTTATAAATAAATAGTTAACTTTAGTGACTACTGGCTACAGTGCATAATCACATATTTATCAACCCCTATATATTCCTATCTCCCACCATTTCCAAACTTGGATCAGTATTTTACTCTCAACTTTAATGAGATCACTGTTTTGATTTTAGCAGGTGATAGGAACATCTTTTTTTATGACTGGCTATTTTTGTTTTGCTTAAGATATTATTTTCCATGTTAATCCACACTGACACTACCTTATTTCTTTATTTCAAAAATCTATGTATTTTACTCGCCACTTTAATTTTACCATTTGAGAATCTGTGCATAAAATTTTGCTGGAAATATTAACGATTTCTTCCCTGGAATTTTACTTGTTTTATGACTCAAAAAACTGAACCGAAATTTTTGAAGTAGCATTTGAACTTTGATGCTATCACAACTTTTAGGGGAGTTTCAGGTTTACAACAAATCGGTAGAGCAGTAAAGTGCAATCATTCAAGAAATAGGGTAACACAAGAGTGATAGTGCAGAGAATGAATTCTCTCTACTGTTTTGGAACACAGTAGATGTTCCAAATGCTAAATTCTCCTCCAAATCTTACACATGCAAAAGGAATTTTCTGTTTAATGGAGGAATTTAAATATGTACTTATTGAATAATTTAAACATTTCATTTAGGTAAGGATGAGCTCTTCCTTTAGCGCAACACATTCGTCTGAGGGGCTGTTACAAAAAATGGTGATTTAAGACAATATCTGGATGTGTGGCAGTTCCTTTCTTTGAAACTTAACCTTGTGATCTGGAAGATAAATGTTTGGACCTGAGAATCCAATCTTTGCCTCTGAAGTTTTCTGGATCTTTGATAAATCTGAATGAAATTTCATGAAGAACTCAGTAACAATTGTTGGTATCTGCTGGGCAATTTTTATGCGTTTGTGTGGACTCACTCTCATTCTCGCTTTTCAGTGGGGAGTGCTGAGATGAAAAATGACTTTTCCTAACTGGGTAATGGTAACTGGTGCATGGAAGGGCTGTCAGCTTCTATCTGATTCCACATTCAAATGAATTCTAACCAATAGATTGTTTTGAGGTGTGTTGTGTATATTCTAACATTTCAAAAGGCTTTTTACAAAAGGCACATTTAATTTAAAATTATCCAAAGGTTAAGTTGAATCCATTCTTACAAACAGATATGTAGTACTTTCTATACTTTGTAAAATAAATCCACTAGGACAGGAGGAATATATCATATACACATTAAGGGATGACTGTAATTCATCTTGTTTAAAATGGATTAAGAGATTTAAATTTCAGAACATTGTAATTCACAGAAAGGTCCATTGTGATATCAGAGTTACTAGATCTATCTACCTGTATCATTTATGTTTGCAGCTTTGCTTTTACAACAATTTTACATTTGGATACGATCTCTGACATTTTAATTACAACTTTTCATGTAATCCTTCCCAGGCATTTGTTACTAAATTGGATGTAATTTTATCACAATTCACCTTCTTTACATTCTCTTTTGTTATTTCTATTTCATTATGTTAATAGGGTCTCACTATGTAGACTTGACTGAACTGAAACTCCCTATGTAAACCTGGCTAGCCACTAACTCACAGAGCTCCAGGAGCCTCTCTCTCCTGAGTGCTGGGATTAAATGCATGTACAACCACACTTGGACTATATTGATAGGTTTTTAAACAGATTATGGACAGTTAGACTATGATATAGTGATTTAATTCCATAATAATAAAGTAGATGTTACAGAATATACTTTTATCTCAATAAAAATACAGAAAAGGAGCATGTTGGAATTTATATAGTTTATTAAAACCATTGGCTTAAACAACTAAGCAAATTGTTTATAATCAAAAAATACAGGTTCTGCTTTATGTTGTTGAAGTACATGGTTTCAAATCAGTAGGTTGATTGCATTACTGAATTTTGCCAAAACCATCATGCTAGTTTGCCTAGCAACAGCTTAAGCAACTGAAAGGAAACAAGAATTAGAAAAGAATTCATAAACCAGAAAATTTATTCCAATTGCTGCTGCAAGTAAGTAAAATTCAGAAATCCACATCAGTTCAGAATTTATATAATTTGAAACTTCAAAAGGGTAGAAATATAATGATATGTAATATGAGTTTTATACACTATGAATAAGCATATCTACATCTGAATGGTATTACTATTAATAATCAGTTCTTTAACTGGTTAAGGTTCATTTTGTGAAAATAATCATTATTTTCTAGTGAAATATTTTCCCCTGACACTCATTTCGCATTAGAGGCTTGGAACAAAGAGACAGACAGTTCTTGAATTAATAAATCCACAGTGCCTGATGCTTTATTTTCTAATGACTGTAAATGAATGGGATATTTCAGTAATGACTATGTGCTCAGTAAGTAGGCAGGCTCATTGTCTTTTAATTGTATGTATTTGGTAAATTAGTTTTAAAGGTCACATTGGTATTCATTAGCAGAAGCTTCAATGCAGCTCTTCTAAATTATACCTTTATTAATAAAATCCAGTGACCTAACTTTGATCAAAAGAAGGGTAAGTTACAGTTTGCTGATTAGTTTTATCAGTAGAAGCGGCTCTGTGTAATTTTGGAAAATCTCTGTTTGCGATGTGTTTTATTAGAATCCAGATTTCAGGTATACATTAAAATTGGTGTTTCTTTTTTTATATTATCTTTACTTTGCCTAATAAATTTATTTTTAGAATCACACATTATTTTACAGCTTATATGGCACTTATATATGTTTTGAATATATATATATATATATATGGCTGTCATAATGAATAACTACAGACTTGGTAGCTTCAGACAAGAGAAGGTTATTGTCTAGCTCTGGGGGCTAGATCGAAGTCCTGAGTTCTTAATACAGTCTTTCTGATATTTGGAGTGAATGGAGATTTGAGGGCTCATTCAACCCACTATGATGTGCATCTGTTTTTCCAAACTCACTGCAGCTCTGTGCTACAGATGAGGAAACAGAAATCCCAGAAACCTGACAGATTTAGAGTATGTACTAAGTCACATTTCAAGGACCAACACTGAGATCATTATGATGACAAGTCAATTTTATTTTGCCTTATAAAAAATTGCCTACCCTATGGATTGTTGACAAAGATGCTGTCTGCAAAGTAAAGCTTGAAAGTCCTCTCTTCTCATGCATCTCTCCCCTATTGCTTCAGGGATGGTATTCATCATCTGCCCTACCCTGGTCACATCCCATTTTGAAAAATAAAACCCAAAAAAAATGCTATCATATCCCATACTGTCTAGGTACTCAAGGTTTATATTGACATTCCTGTTCCCAATACTTGTCTCATCCTGAGTTGGTCATAGATGATATAATAAAGTGATGGACATTTTGCTACTAGAGTTAAAGAAAATACTCTGGCTTCCCCATGATGGTGAATTTTTAAAAAAATGTTATAATTTTGCTCCTAAAATTGTTGGCAACACTGGCAAACCATGATGCTTTGTCACCCTGGTTAGGTAACCCAAATGTTTGATGATTAATGGTTATCTTTACATACTGATCTAGTATTTGTATCAATAACTGATTGATGACTCCTAAACATTGGGCCTCATTTGAAATTAGAAAGTTCAAAGGCCTTTTGTGTACTAAAAATTTTCCATACAATAAAGTTCCTTCTGAGTTCTCAATTCTACAGAAAGACTAAAGGCAAAGCAGAAATGCAATTTATGATATATTTTAATCCTATTATAAAATATTACTATATCCTTGACTTCAGCCATCCTGGAAGTAACTTTGGAATAAGACAAATTGGTTTTCTCCAGATACCTCAAACACAAACCAAAAATGAGACTCCGTGTGGTTTTCTTCCTATGTATAATGTCACACAGACATGCACACAGTTGGTACCCAATAAATCATTTGCTGATGCATTAAGATTACTGACTATTTTAAAATATTGTTCCAGATTTTAAAATACATCCAATTCTTGAGTGCCCAAATAATAGGACACTATATTTAGTATTTTTAAAGAAAATTATCCTGAACTTAATGGAATCTGAGAGATGTCTACTAATATTTCAAGAATTATGAACATTTTTTACATTTAAGATGTGATTACATAGGAATAGATTAATGCTGACTTCCCAAAATAGTTTCCAAAGCACTTAGGAATATGGGTATGTCACAACACCATTAGAAAATAAATATCATTTCTAGGACTTTCTCACCTACAATCCACTCTCATTAGAAATAATGAGAGTGGATATGTTGCAGATCTTAGATATAATCCTGTTGGGATCTAAAACTTGATTTGATCCATTACTAGTTATATGACATTGGGAAACCACTTAACTTCTTGTGCAGTATTCTATTATTATATCAATTTTAATACTGTAAATTGCTCTAAAATAAATATTATGAACTGTTCTAATATAAATAATATCTATTACATAGAATTTGTAGTGTTGTAAAATCATATTTTTTCTTTTTTTCTTGTCACCTAAAAGCTTTGGGAATGCTCTATTGTTTGGGACCAAGTATACCAGGTCTTGGTATAGGACATGGTTTGAAATTTAGGATTACTTTGAACTACTTCTGATCCTTTTATCCCCACTGTGTAAATAATAAGCTTATAGCCATCTTTCTTTTAAAGTTTTCTAAAGCATGTTTGCTGTGAAAGTGAATATCCTAACACTTTTTGATGTGGTTTTATTTATTTATTTATTTATCTATTTATTTATTTATTTGCCAAAAGAAGCTCAATCATACCACAAGGACATATGCTCAAATATATTCATAGCAGCATTATTTGTAATAGCCAGAACTTGGAAACAAACTAAATGGCCCTCAACCAAAGAATGGGTAAAGAAAATGTGGTACATTTACACAATGTAGTACTACACAGCAGAAAAAAATAATGAGATATTGACATTTGGAAACAAATGGATGGAACTAGAAGAAAAAAACATATTGAATGAGAGAACCCAGACCCAGAAAGACAAATATAATATGTTCTCACTCATAAATGGCTTTTATTCATAAAGCAAAGAAAAACCAACCTACAATCCACAACCTCAGAAAACCTAGGTACAAAGAGAATCCTATGAGAGACATACATGGATCTAAACAGGAAGGAGAAAAACATAAGCTCTCCTGAGTAAATTGGGAGCATGGAGGTCATGGGAGCGCGTAGAAGAGGAAAGGGGAAGAAGGGATGGGAAGGGAGAAAAATGTATAGTGCAATAAAAATAATAATAAATTCTTAAATATAAAGTAGGTAGAAAAGTGTCATTATATAGTTTCTATTGCTGTGATTAAGCACCATGAGCAAAACTAACTTGAAGAGGAAAGGGTTTATTTCACCTTACAGCTTACTAGTCCATCACTCAGAAAAACCAGGGAAGGAACCTGGATGCAGGAATAGGAGCAAAGGCTACAGGAGATCACTGTAGGAGAAAAGGCAGGAACGATCTGACAACCAGCCTACTTGGCTCACTGTGCTGTTAAATAAGAAGCATGGCACAGCATGCCTCAGGGGTCAGAACACTGAATTCTGAAGTAGCATAGGCAGCCAGTGGCTGGTCTGTGGATGAGTCTGCACTCTCCTTGTCTTCTTTAATATGTTTCTTCTACATAGAGACCCTGCTGGTGTAAGTGCTCTCTGTCCATTCTGAGCTAATGTGCTAACCAACCACACTCGATGGGCTTCCATTACATAAGTTGTTGCTCATGTGCAAGAAAGCAGATCTTGTCCCCCGAAACTATCTCTGGAGTGGTTCATCTTCATACCCTCTAGCAACCAAAGGGCACCACTGTCTTGTTATGGGAAATGTCCTGGTAACCATGGCAACTGCTTCCTGCCTGCTCCTCATGGCTTACTTGCCAGCCTTCTTATAATACAAAGCATCACCAGCCCAACGGTGGCACTACCCACACTGAGGTGAGCCCTCCCAAATAAATCATTAGTCAAGAAAATGCACCAAAGGATTATCCACCCAGTGTTGGGGGAGGATTTTCTTATCTGAGGTTCCTTCTTTCAAAATGACTCAAGCTTGTGTCAAGTTGACATAAAACTAAACCAGCACAAAAAGTACCTAGCATCTATAAATAATCTATGTCAGCAATTATTTCTCCTGTCTCAACCTTCAGTCAATTTTCTGAACTACTTTTAGGTTCATTGTATTATTCCTTTAGATCAGGGGATCCAAGTTCCTCTCATCTTGTATGCAACATGCTCATGTCAGCTGAGTAGTGAGGCACTTGACTTGGTCCTTGCTGCTCACCAAAACATCCAAAACCCCTTAGAACCAAGATCCCCTTCAACACCGATGCATCTCTCTCTCTCTCTCTCTCTCTCTCTCTCTCTCTCTCTCTCTCTCTCTCTCTCCCTCCCTCCCTCTCTGTCTCTGTCTCTGTCTCTCTCTCTCTCTCTCTCACACACACACACACACACTTGAATATTACACTTAAGAGAAACCACTTTAGCTTCCTTAATTCTGTGATGCTTACGTTTGTCCATGCTTTTGGTTATAATATTTCTTCTGCTGGAGTATTACCTTCCACTACTGTGTTCCTAGTTTCTACACAACTTCCAAAGTTCAGTTCCTAGATAATCTTTTCTAGAAAGTTTTCCCTGGGCTAGAAGAATCAGTCTTTCCTGCCTGTATAGTGAGCTATACATTTATATCTCTGTATACACAAACAACACATATTAAATCTAACAAGTAATTTAATATACTATAATATACATGAATATAACATTCACAATAAAGGAATATTCTTTGTGTGACTGCTTTTTCATATTCTCACAAATGAACAGTAATTATTCTTCACATTTCAGTACTTCTTTTGACATTTTATGTCATTAAGGTGATTAAAATATTCAAATATTGCCTTGGGTTCAGAAATACTTTGAGAGTAAAAACTCTACATTGACAGATTTTAAATTTTTCATCTGTTGAGCAGTGAAAATTGTCTTCTAGACTGTTACTTCCAATGAAATTTGTTAGAATCTCCGTCACTGGCCTTCTTCTATTATATCCTTTCCATATGTAGGTTTAACCTTTAAATAAAATTTTAAAAATTCAGATATTAATTAATCATATATTTTCCTTTGTACTTGTACACTCAGATTTCAGAAACTTCCATTATATGCAGACAGCTAATAATTATCTTATAATTCACTAATGTTATCATTTTTCTTCTCTTTCAAAAAAAAACTTTATCTGATTTTTTTCCTTTTTTGAGTAATTGCTTTTCTTACATTTTCAGATTCTCTAGTATTTTATTATATCGTATATAACACTGAAAGCCCTGCGCCTCTGTTTCAGGTATGTTCCTATCCAGAGGTTTGATTCTTATGTCTCTTCACATGCTCTATGTGACTTTTTATCCTTCTGGACATCTGCTATGCAGTTAAGTCATGTTTATTTTTTTTAATTTATTTATTTATTAAGGATTTCTGCCTCCTCCCCCAACCGCCTCCCATTTCCCTCCCCCTCCCCCGATCAAGTCACCCTCCCTCATCTGCTCGAAGAGCAATCAGGGTTCCCTGACCTGTGGGAAGCCCAATGACCGCCCACCTCTATTCAGGTCTCCTAAGGTGAGCATCCAAACTGCCTAGGCTCCCCCAAAGCCAGTACGTGCAGTAGGATCAAAAACCCACTGCGATTGTTCTTGAGTTCTCAGTATTCCTCATTGTCCTCTATGTTCAGCTAATCCGGATTTATCCCATGCTTTTTGAGACCCAGGCCAGCTGGCCTTGGTGAGTTCCCGATAGAACATCCCCATTGTCTCAGTGTGTCCTGAGTTCCTTGCTCGTGCTCTGTCTCCTTCTGCTCCTGATTTGGACCTTGAAATTTCTGTCCCGTGCTCCTCTGTCTCTGTCTCCTTTCATCGTCTGATGAAGGTTAATATTCATGTTTAATATCACCACTAAATCTAATGGCAGTGGTCACTTTGAATGAGTCTCACTTATCTCTCTTCTCATCACCTTCTAACTTCCTAATGTTTTGTAAAGACGGTTATGTTTGACAAGATGCCACACATTGTTGTTTGCATTTTGCTTTTGGTTTTTTGGGTTAGGGTTTCTCTGTGGAGCCCTAGCTGGAACTCGTTCTTTAGACCAGGCTGGACTTGAACTCACAGAGATGCACCTCTGCCTCCTGAGTGTTGGTACTAAAAATGTGTGCCACCAATTCTTATTATTTACTACTACTGCTAGTAAATTGTTTTTCTATGAATAATCTTAAACTTTATTTTAGAATATATTTAAATTGGGAAGAGGAAACCTAATTTCTTTTCAAACTTGATCTTCAGATTTGTTAAGCAGGACTAGTATAACATGTAGTCAAGGGTTATTCAAGTAAGACCCTTCTCATAAGCTATAGCACTCTAAATGAATATTCAAGCAAAGATTGTTGCCATGCACATTTTCCAAAGTGTAGCCTGGAAGTTGCAGAAAACAAAATAAACTTAGACATATGATTATTATATCACTTATTTTCCTGTAAACCTAAGAGAAATTATTGAAAATACAGATGTGACATATTTAAAGACTGCTTTTCTGTAAATCAGTGATAATAGCCAATAAATTTATACGGTATTAATTCTTGTGAAACATAGTCTGTATTGCACTGTGTGTTTGCACAATGAGCTAAAAAATCTATCCCATTCATTAATATCTTCAATTAACATCTTTAAATTAGCATCTTTAAATTAACATCTCCTGTGTCCAGTCATGCTAGAAACGCCTCAAATTGATATCCTAATCTCTGTGAAAGAAAAGACAAGATAGAAAATATATAAATTTTCTTTCCTGTTGCTGCAAAGTTTTCCTTTGTACAATGTCATAGGCAAAGTTCAGAATCTAGTGTCCGCAAAATAAATACTAGATGTGCTTGTATGACATTCAGCAGTAATACATGAGTTTAATTAATAGACTTACATTCACTAATAGAAAATGTATCAGAAATAAGCACTAATAACCATAAAATTTCATCTATAGCTCCTTCCATGCTATATATCTATTCTTGCTTCAGGTTTCCTTCCATTATATTATACCCTATAATAAATTATAATAAAACTATTGAGATTCATAAATTTCAAGAAAGACATTTCCTCAGTGTAGCTGAATATTTGATATTTTTCATATCTAATGTAGCTGAATATCTGATGTTTTGTCATATCCATTTTGACTTTGTTTTTTTTCTATATATTTTTCTTTTTTTTATTGAGAAAAGGAAGAAAAAAAACAAGTTTCCACCTCCTCCCAGCCTCCCATTTCCCTCCCCCTCCTCCTACCCTTCTCCCCCTCCTCCCACCCTTCTCTCCCTCTTCCCACTCCTCTTCCCCTCCCTCTCCAGTCCAAAGAGCAGTCAGGGTTCCCTGCCCTGTGGTAAGTCCTAGGTCCTCCCCCCTCTGTCCATATCTAGGAAGGTGAACATCCAAACTGGCTAGGCTCCCACAAAGCCAGCACATTGCGTAGGATCAAAACCCCATGCCATTGTCCTTGGCTTCTCATCAGCCCTCATTGTTCGCCATGTTCAGAGAGTCCAGTTTTAACCCATGCTTTTTCAGTCACAGTCCAGCTGGCCTTGGTGAGCTCCCAGTAGATCAGCTCCTCTGTCTCAGTGGGTGGGTGCACCCCTCGTGGTCCCGACTTCTTTGCTCATGTTCTCCCTCCTTCTGCTCCTTAATTGCCGGGGAGAAAATTGGGATCTTGGGGGTGGGGTGGGATAGGGGTAAGGGGAGATGGGGAGAGAAAAGGGAGAAGGGGAGGATGGGGGGAACTTGGGGAAAAAGGAGGATTGGGATAAAGGAAGGTTGGTAGGGAGCACGGAAGCACAATTCTTAGTTAAGGGAGCCACCTTAGGGTTGGCAAGAGACTTGAACCTAGAGTGGCTCCCAGGAGCCCAAGCCGAGGTCCCCAGTTAGTTCCTTGGGCAGCTGAGGATAGGGAACCTGAAATGACCCTAGCCTATAGCAATACTGACGAATATCTTGCATATCATCATAGAACCTTCATCTGGTGATGGATGGAGATAGAGACAGAGACCCACACTGGAGCACTGGACTGAGCTCCCAAGGTCCCATTTTGACTTTGAAGACGACATTTATATATACTGTTTTTCTTTTTATTCTTTTTATTATTTGGTATATGAGGATTAAAATTTACATATTTTTAAAATTTGTTTCTTAACATTTAGGAAGTATTGCTCTAAAAGTTGTTCTGTGAAATTCATCACCATGTTTGTATCAAGCCATCTTTCCTAGGGACTGCTCATAGTCGGTAAGCAAACTTGACAAGAAACAATGGTAATCCCAGTCTTGGAGCTATATAATATCTTTAACAGGCAACTCTAACTCCAGGGGTGGTGACCTTGGCTAACTGCAAATATATCCATGAAGAAAAACCAATGCTTCTTCCTTCCCCTACACAGCTGTCTGGATAATGGCATCTTCCGGTCCCTTCTGCTTGCTCTCCTCTTCATTGTTCTTCCAAAGTCCCTCACATGCATCTTTGTACTTTTCAGAAAACCAGAACTAGCATGAGAGTTATTTATTGTCAGTATTTCACTTGTGAAACATGAATGTGTCCCTACCTATGTGCCAAACATTATTTTAATGTCTATCAAACATTAATTTACTAATTAAACATAATAAACCGGCCAGATTACAAGATTATCATTTATAACATTTTTTATTTGATTTATGTATAAAAGACTAAATCACATAAATGTCAGGCATAAGAACATAGTTGGCTCTCACTGTGTTACATTTGGAACAGAGGAATGGGAGAGCGAGGAGACTGGCTGAAGAAATGTCTTCTAAGTTAATCACTGGTTCTCCTGTATTCAACACAGACTCTAACACCTGACTTTCTGTGCAGCAGGACATTGCACATGAAAGACCAACAGAGCCCTGTTTTAATTTGTGTTTCTACTGCTGTGAAAAAATACCATGACCAGTAATCAAATTGGGGAGAAAAGGATTTATTTGGCTGATACTTCAAGATTCCTGTTTATCACTAAAGGAAGTCAGGATAGGATCTCAAGCTCTAACATCTATCCACAGAGAAATGCACTCAAACACGGAAATGTGGCAGTTAGGAAGGGCAGGTGGGGAAGGAACTAAATGATTTGGACAACTTCTTGGTAAAATTGGGAAATATACAAAATAATTTTAAGTAAAATTAAAAATCATTTCTATTTTTTCCCTCAGGGCTACAGTGTAGCATTGAAATATAGTATATTTAAGTCTAGGCAGTCAGTGTGTGGCTTCTCAGAAAGATCTGAAATGTCATGCCCAGTGACATTTTTGTTGACTCATAATATTTGCAATGCTGTTAACATTTCTACTTACATATGATACCCCAGCAAAGAAAACAACAAAAACCTAGCTTTTGAAAGGCACTTCGTGAGCCTCTGATGTATTATCTTCCTGGGAAGCAGCTGAAGGGACTAAATGTCCTTTTGGGACAGAGTCCAGGTACAATACATCATTCTTCAAATCTACCCATTAGGCTTCAATAAAATAAAATGCTGTCATGATACTTACCTATGCTAACTTCTTCAGCTCCATTTGTGAAAGATTAATTTCCTCTTGTTGTGTATTTGAACCAAAGGTAAAGAACCTCTCTGTTAAGAAAAGCAACTAATCATTTCTTATAATTAGAGGAATGACAATATTCATTATTAAAGAATTATGATGGCTAAAACATTTGTTTAGTGGCAAAAATACTTTGCAATATATTCCCTCCCCTTCTCTTTACTCACACATCAATTATTGACCTAGGTCACCAGAGTTAGTTGAAGGAAGATGAAGTTTAAAGCTAGGTAGAGTTTGGGTCAAGAATTTTATTCACAGAAAGTTCTGGTTGATTGTGGGAGTTATTTGTGTGTCTATGTATTAAGGAAGGAAGACAAAGACAGATAGAAATAGAGATAAGTGCGCTGCTAATTTTAAATGCAGTACAAATTCAAAATTGCATTTTCCCTAAAATGTAGTACTAGATATTAAGCACATCTTTTTACCACGAATTAGCATGTTTTGTAAAATATTAGGACACAATGACTGTCTTTGTTTGATATCTAATAATAAAGGGTATATCCGCCCCCATCAAATAGAAATGACTGAACATCAAAAACTACTTATCTCTGTCCTGAGATACAGAGAAATTGGTTGCTATCCTATTATATCTGCTATCTGTGCTAATTGCAGTCTTCATGTTAAGTCCTTACCAGTCTTTTCTGGTATGGAATTTTGTTATGAAGGAAAATGGCTACATCAGTAAGACTTCTATAATCTCATCTGCATATCAACTGAGGAAAGCTCTCTGCCTCAATTCAGGCAGTTTTTGACCTCTCCCCCTCCACATTAGGCTAAACAGAAGCACTTTATGCTATTTGATATTAACTATCACAAAACTGTGAGGTGGATAAGTTCCTAGTCTTCCTACTTCAATGATAGCGTAAGGAAGGTTCATAAGTATGATTTTGCATAAGAGTGCATGTCAGGTTCAGAGAAAACTATAGAGAGTAAGAAAGTCATGGGTATCACTCTTGGGAATATACCCAAGACAGGCCGTATCATACAACAAAAGTATATGCTCTACTATGTTCATAGCAGCATTGTTTGTAATAGCCAGAACCTGGAAACAACCTAGATGCCCTTCAATGGAAGAATGGATGAAGAAAGGTTGGAATATATACATATTAGAGTATACTCAGCAGTAAAAAACAAGGACTTCTTGAATTTTGCATGCAAATGCATGGAAATAGAAAACACTATCCTGAGTGAGGTAAGCCAGACCCAAAAAGAGGAACATGGGATGTACTCACTCATATTTGGTTTCTAGCCATAAACAAAGGACATTGAGCCTATAATTAGTGATCCTAGAGAAGCTAAATAAGGTGAACCCAAAGAAAAACATATAGGCATCCTCCTGAATATTAACCTTCATCAGGTGATGAAAGGAGACAGAGACAGAGACCCACATTGGAGCACCGGACTGAAATTTCAAGGTCCAAATCAGGAGCAGAAGGAGAGAGAGCACGAGCAAGGAACTCAGGACCGCGAGGGGTGCACCCACACACTGAGACAATGGGGATGTTCTATCGGGAACTCACCAAGGCCAGCTGGCCTGGATCTGAAAAATCCTGGGATAAAACTGGACTCGCTGAACATAGCGGACAATGAGAACTACTGAGAACTCAAGAACAATGGCAATGGGTTTTTAATCCTTCTGCAAGTACTGGCTTTGTGGGAGCCTAGGCAGTTTGTATGCTCACCTTACTAGACCTGGATGGAGGTGGGGGTTCCTTGGACTTCCCACAGGGCAGGGAACCCTGATTGCTCTTTGGGCTGATGAGGGAGGGGGAGGGAAATGGGAGGCGGTGGCGGGGAAGAGACAGAAATCTTTAATAAATAAATAAATTAAAAAAACCATAAAAAAAGTCATGGGTGACCTAAAGAATGCTAACATCTCCACAAAATAATAGATAGAAAAACCCTATGATCATTTCATTCATTCTCCTCATTGCACAGAAGGAAGTTCTGAAAGTCAGATAAATTAAGTGCATTTCCCAAATAAATACAAACTAACATCATGGCTGAATTAGAGTCTAAGGTTTATTAGTCCATTGACCGTCATACCACAACAATAATTCAATGCTTCATCCAGCGATGTGTCTTTTGTGATAAATTATAAATGATCAAATCAGTAATTTGTTTCTAATTTTTAAATTTCAGTGTTATGATAATGTGTTGATACAATTTGTTGATTGAGATGAAATAAATATGAGTTTACAACTATTTTGCAGAAAAATTTTCATAACACTGTATAATAATGACTTGATGATATGTACAAACAGGACTTCAAAAAATTCTACCAGGATAACTGAGACATATGCTACTTCTGACTTTAGGTGTCTGAGAAGTCTCTGTGTGATTTCTCTACTGGCTGGCCTAGTTCCCACCAACTGTGACAGGGCAAGACAGGGTTGAGATTCCTCCATTTTGGATTCTTGCTGAGGTCATTTCAGGTTTAACTAGAATTTGATCTCCTTGATGAAGAATCCCATAGTAAATAACCCAACTCCCTTCTAGGGATCCAAGGTCAAGATGGCCCTGTTAACTTCTGCTAAACTGCTGCTTGTGCAAATCTCCCTCTCCAACTAACTGGTTATCTTAGCTTCTGTCAGATTGCTTGATTACTTGAAATATCCTTTGTAGCTGCTGAGTAAGATCCCAGAACATGGTTTCTGCCTTCAAAACTCCATGCTCTGGACAATTGGAGCTACATGTAGGTCCTGAACACCTGAGTGTGATCCTTGCCAGTTGGAATAAAAGACTTTCGATTGGCAAAAAGAAAAAGAAAAAAATTCTACCAGGAAACTCATGAAACTGATAAACACCTTTAGAGAAGTAGTTGGATACAAGACAAAAAAAAGTATTCCTCTTATATACAAAGGATAAAAAGCCTGAAAAAGAAATCAAGAAAACAATTCCCTTCACAAGAGCCAGAAAAAATATAAAATATTTTGAGGTAACTCTAACCAAGAAAGTGAAAGACTTTCATGACAAGAATGTCAAGTCTCTGAAGATAGAATTTGGAAAAGATATCAAGAGATGGAAAGATCTATGCTCATGCATCAGTGGGATTAACATTGTAAAAATGGCATCTTACCAAAAGCAATCTACAGATTCAATGCCATCCCCATCAAAATTTCAGCATAATTCTTTACAGACCTTGAGAGAACAATACTCAACTTCATAAAGAAAAAAAAACCAAACAAATCAGGCTAGATAAAACAATCCTGTATAATAAAATAATTTCCAGAGAAATCACCATCCCTAATTTCTAGCTGTACTACAGCGTTATAATAATAAAAAACTTCATAATATTGCCATAAGAACAGACACATTGATCAATTAAATAGAATCGAAGATCCAAACAAATCTACACACCTATTGACAAATGATTTTGATAAAGAAGCCAGAAATATACAATAAAAAAGCATCTTTAATAAATGGTGCTGGTCAAACTGAATGTCTGTATTCAGGAGAACGCAAAAAGAACCCTGTGTATCATCCTGCACAAAACTGAAGTTCAAATATATCAAATACCTCAATATAAATCCCGTTACACTGAAGTGACAGAAGAGAAAGTGGGGCATAGCCTTGAACACACTGGAGCAGTGGATAACTTTTTAACTAGAACACCTATAGCATTGACACTAAGACTGACAATAACTAGGACCTCATGAAAAGCTTTTGTCAAGCATGAAATACTGTCAAGAGGACAAAACAGCAGAGTACAGAATGGAATAAAGTGTTCACCAACCCCACATTTGACAGAGGGCTGATCTCCAAACTAGATAAAAAACTCAAGAAACTAGACATCAAAAAATTTTAAATAATCCAATTTAAAAATGTGGCATAGACCTAAACAGAGAATTCTCAACAAAAGAATCTCAAATGGCAGAGAAACACTTAAAAATGTTCAATATCCTTAGCCATCAGGGAAATGCAAATCAAAACAACACTGAATTTCCATCTTACACCTGTCGGAATGACCAAGGTCAAAGTCACAAATGACAGGTTATGCTGGAGAGGATGTGGAACAAGGGAAACACTCCTATAATGCTGTTGGGGTTATAAACTTGTACAGCCACACTGGAAGTCAATATGGTGGTTCCTCATAAAATTGAGAATATACCTCAAGACCTGGTGATACTACACTTGAGCATATAATCAAAGGATGCTAAATCATTCTACAAGGACATTTGTTCAACTTTGTTCATAGCGGGTGCATCTGTAAGAGAACCTGAACACAACCAAGATGCCCCTCAACTCAACAATGAACAAAGAAAATTTGGCACATTTACACAATGGAGTCTTACTTAGCTGTTAAAAAATTACATCATGAAACTTGAAGGCAAATGTATGGAACTGGCAAAAATCATCCTGAGCGAGGTAACCCAGACCCAGAAAGATAAACATATGTACTCACTTATAAGTAGATATTGATGGTAAAGTAAATGATAACCATGCTACGATCCAGAGGCCCAGAGAGAATAGGTAACAAGAGGGCCCTGGGAAGGGATATAGAGGAGAAATCCTGGGTGGACTAGGGGCTGGCAGGCATGAGAACTTGAGGAACTGGGCTAGGGGGTTGTCAAACACAGAGAGAGCTGTGGGAGATTATTGGAAATGGGGCCTTATGGGGCCTGGGTAGAAGTCTGTGGTGAAGAAAACTCCAAAGAGTCTACAAAGATGGTCCCAGTAAGACTCTGGAAAGTAGTGGAAGCATAGCCTGAACCAACCATACCCTATGATCAGATTGGTGAGTGCCCTGGTTGTCATTGGAGAGCCTTCATTCAGTGATCGATGGAGGCAGATTCAGAGACCTAGGGCTAAACATTGGGATGATCTTGGGGAGTCTTGCTGAGGGAGAGGGAGGAGGGATTGTAGGAGCCAGAGGGTGGTCAAAGACATCGAAGGAAAATAAACAGAAAGAGCTAGCGTGGCTCATGGTAACTCACAGAGTCTGAACCAACAACCAAGAAGCTTTCATGGGACTAACCTAGGCAGTCTGCATACATTTGACAGTGGTATAGCTTATTCTATTTGTGGGACTCCTGGCAATGAGAGCAGGGGATGTCCCTGGTGCTTTGGCTAGCTTTTGGGAACCTATTATTCATGCTGGATTGCCTTGCCCAGTCTAAATACAGATGGAGGCATTCCATTTTATGACAGCTTGATATTCCACACTTTGTTGATGCCCACAGGAGACCTACTCCTTTCTGAGCAAATATGGAGAATGGGTGGATTAAGGGGGATAGGGGGATGTGGCCAGAGTGGGAGGAAAGGAGGGTGGGGAGGTTGTGGTTGGGACGTAAAAATAAATAAATAAAAATTTAATTAATTAAATTTAATTAATTAAAAATAAAAGAAGTAGGTAAAATAACATTATGGATAGCTGGGAAAGCCTTAAGGAATTGTATTATTGACTCTTTACCTAAAAAACCTACAACACACATAATTCAGTGCATACGAATATACATATATAGTTTTAAGTTAACTTTCCTCATCTGGGCTGATTAATCTCCAAGAGCCAAAGTCTACCTAACAACATTACTAATACTTGACAAGGTAAGCCCTCCTTTGAGTTGTTGGCCAGGTCTGTGTAAGAGACTCCAAAAACATACAGCCTGTTGTTGTTTCCCTTGGTTATTCCCCAGAGATCAAAGGAAAGTCCCTATTGCTGACGATACCATACACTTCAGAAACAGGGCCAAGAAGCCCCTAAGCTGAAACAGACCTGAGTGCCTCCTTCCTGAGGACTATCCAGAAGGCACCATAAAAGCTTGCAAAGGAGAGAGGCAACTAATAGTCCCACCTGACTATGAACCACATCAATGAACAGTCAACCCTACAGGTATAGCAGTGGTACACATATCTTAGCAGTTACCAACAGTTCTCTATTTGGGATTAAGAGGGATACCATGTCTAGTACTAGGAACCTAGTTAAGTAATCAGTGCTAATGGAATCATGGTTATTGGAGGAGAATACACAACCAATACTTTACTAAAGCAGCATAATCTCTAGGAACAATCCATAAATAGTTCCCTTTATACCCACATATAAGAGTAGTATTCACCCCCACATTTTAAAAAAATCTTCTTTTTACAACAAATGGAGAGAGGACTACAGAGAACTAGAACCAACCAATATCCAGAGTCATGGAGCCCGGTGTAGGTGGAGGCTTTTTGTTCATTTCCCGGCTACCCAGACCTGAAACAGTCACACAGAAACTCTAATAATTACAATACTGTTTGGCCAATAGCTTAAGCATATTTCTAGCTAGCTCTTGCATCTTAAATTAACCCATTTCTATTATTATGTGTATTACCACAAGGCTTGTGGTTTACCAGCAAGGTTCTGGGGTGTCTGAGTCCTTCAGAGGCTACATGGCATCTCCCTGACCATGCCTACTCTCCTCCATCTTCTTTGAATACACACCTTTCTCTATTCTGCCCTGCCATACATCAAAGGACCTTTATTCATTAACCAATAAAAGCAGCATATATAGAGAAGGACTTCCCACATCAGCCTAGTTTCTAACGATACATCTACAAAATACATCCACACATAAGGATCAGGGAACACTACGGAAGAGGAAATGGAAAGACTGTAAGAGCCAGAGGATCAGAGACTTTGCTGTGAGAATGTGCTTGCTAGTAACATCAGAAGCTACAGTCCTGGGTATAGCACTCCAACATCCCACCAAAATAAGAAAGGGAAGCCGTTTTTGTGCAAGTGAGAAGAGTGAGATGATGTACATTAGATAATTGTGTGTACTCAGAATGTCCATCATGAATAGCAAGAAAACATATGTAGCTAGGGAGAAAAAGAAGTCATGTGCCAGAATTATTTGCAGTGATTGTAAACATTGATCCAGATGTATAGTTATGGCTATGCTATTGTTTTTTTCCACTCCTCCAAGGGTTCTTGTGTTGGAACTTAATCCTGATTGCTTAAGAAGGTGTTAAGAAGGGAGAAAGAGAACTAACTATTGGACTTTCTTATCCTTTTGCAGGTTATTAGAATTATAAAGGTTATTGGAGTAGAGTCCCCAAGCTTGAATTACTTGTGTCTTTATGAAAGTGAGAGAGTCCAGAAAAATCAACACATACCCACATATATGCTTTTGTTAACCAGGCCGTCTGATACCCACATAGCTTCATGCCTCTGTTATCAAGAAGGTCGTCTAATGCAACCCTTCAACCTTTGGCTCCCCAAACAAAGTAATTTGTAAGAAAATGTGGACTAATTCCTACATAAAATATGTCAAATTGAATACCTATAGTAGTTAGGGAGTGAACAAATTTAATATCTATGATACTAGTTTGAGGAGGTAGTCAGATTCAATAGGGTTTATTGCATATTTGTTATATTCCCAGAATAAATACTATAGATTTTTATAACTTTCTTTCATTGCTTCCATAGCTTTTCTCTCTACTCATATCTGTAATTTCTTGTGCTGTCAGTCTGCTGTCACATATTATTGAAGCCAACAGTCATTATCCAATATAGTGTTGATTTCATAAGGCATATCATTGCTAACCTTCAGATCAAAGTTTTGATGATAAAAGAAAAACCATAGCTGAGCCAATGGAAGCAAGTGTTTATAATGTCAAAATTTACTTTTAAGTCCTTATAATGACAAAAGTAGTGATCTGTCTTCCAAAGGGAGTGTTTTATAGATGTGGACCAGGAAGAAGACAAATGGAAAAATTGGCAGGCTACAGGACAGCATTTGCTCAATTATTTCTATTAAGGATGAAATGAGCTCTTTCAGATAATACGAATGAATAATTTGGTCCTAGAAGCTTAATTTGTGGATGTTTAAGTATTGTGATTATTGACTTTGTTAAAACCTCAATTTTCAACCATTGTAACAATGTAGAAAACGAAAAGAAAAAAAACTTTTAGAATGGTTTTGAATCTGTATCTTACCAAGAGATAACTAGAAAAAAAGAATACCATTATATCTAAAAATAGTTCAGATTAAAGAGGTAAAATATATTGGATTGTTATCTTCCATTATAACTTTAACATGTCCAAATCATTTTAGCTACACTGACTGAAAAAAATTATAAGGAATAAAATATTTCTATTCTCCAAACATCTTCATCCCAGAGCCAGGAATTTTCAAAGCTGTATTTATTGTTCAGCTGAAAAACAGTTCTATAAATTGACGTTATTGAAGTATGTAGGAAATAGGAAGGTTTTTCAACTCAGAAGTGTGTGGTGGATGCACCATAGCACACTTCTGTCAATACTTGTAAATGATATTGCTCCCTGTTTCAGAAAAGCCCACTTCTGTAGTATGTGTGGAAATTCAACTTCTTATTGAAACTGTAGCTCCATTATCCTCCTACTGTGATTCTTTGGATCAATTGCTTGTCATGTTTTATAAAAGGCTATAAATAGAGATTCTGTGGTTTAGCTACATGACCGAACTAACAGATTCACGGTATGTTTTGTGTGGTGCTTTCCCCACCATTTTTGAATATCATTTGAGGAGGAGGGGCATGAACATATGTGGAGAATAGAGCTGATGCAGGTGCTAGACACATACATGTCTGGGTGATTTGCAAATACATGCTCCTTGACAAAATGATGGGAGGAAGCCGTGCAGAAATAATAAAGGAAGGTGGACATAGCAGTACACTACTTTGATCCAAGCACTTGGGAGGCTAAGGTAGAAAGATTATAACTGGAGGACAGCCTGAGTTTCATAATGAGACAACATATCAAAACAAAGCAGACAAGAGGGAAAAAATGTTCTTGCTGTGAAATTAAAAACCGGCTTTAAAAAATTCAACAAATATGAGTACAGAATCTGGGGCTCTGGGAACATGTGGAGCCAAGAACCTGAGTTAAGAGACCGCATGATCACCCACCCACTGAGACAGTGGAGCTGATCTATTGGGAGCTCACCAAGGCCAGCTGGACTGTGACTGAAAAAGCATGGGATAAAACTGGACTCTCTGAACATGGCGAACAATGAGAGCTGATGAGACGCCAAGGACAATGGCAAGGGGTTTTGATCCTACGTAATGTGCTGGCTTTGTGGGAGCCTACCCAGTTTGGATGTTCACCTTCCTAGATATGGACGGAGGGGGGAGGACCTAGGACTTACCACAGGGCAGGGAACCCTGACTGCTCTTTGGACTGGAGAGGGAGGGGGAAAGGAGTGGGGGGAGGGGGAGAAGGGAGGGAGGAGGGGGAGAAGGGTGGGAGGAGGGGGAGGGAAATGGGAGGCTGGGAGGAGGTGGAAACTTGTTTTTTTTTTCTCATTTTCTCAATAAAAAAAAGAGACCGCATGAACCAGTCCTTTTTTTTTTTTATTGAGCTCTACATTTTTCTCTGATCCACTCCCTGTCTCTCCCCTCCTGCTTCAATCCCCACCCCCTAAGGTCCCCATGCTCCCAATTTACTCAGGAGATCTTGTCTTTTTCTACTTCTTATGTAGATTAGATCTATGTAAGTCTCTCTTAGGATGGCCATGAATTCAGAAAGATCTAACTGCCTCAGCCTTCCAACTGCTGGGATTAAAACCAATTTTTAACTTAACAGGTAATCTTTTTCAGTGTCATGATAGCAAAACTTCCTTGTACTTTATAAGCCATAATTTGTTGATTAATGTTTGGATATTATGAGCAAAGTATACATGAATATCACTGTATGTGATTTTGTCAACATATATTTTCATCCCTCTTGTGAAAAGAAATAGGGCAATTGTGTAATTTGTAGTAGCTTTGTAAGATACTGTCAACGTATTTTGAAGATTAGTTAACACTAATGATAAAAATTTAATGGATTTCGAAGTGCTTCAAACCCTTGGTGTATCATTTTCTTAAATGTGGCAAATTGCAGTAACTGTGCAGAATTAAAATGTCACTGTGATTTTATTACATATTTTCTTAATGAGTAATAGGGGAACATTACTCTTATTCCTCTGCAAGAAATGTATTCAAATAGTTCCTAAACTTTTATTGGGCAACATGTCATTGTAATAAGTTTTAAGTTTTAAAAATAAAATCTGGCTACAGACAAGTAGATATATGGATAGATAGAGTTATATTTGCAATATTATATATATATATATATACATATACATAGGCATATGTGAAATACTTTCTCTCAATATGTTGTCAGCCCACTTATTTACTGTGGTTAAGATCAAATCTTAAAGTAGTTTTAATTCTCATTTATTTGATGTCTAAGGATGTTGAACATTTTTAAGTGTTTCTCAACCATTTGTGTTTCATCTTTTGACAACTCTGTTTAGTTCTACACCTCATTTTTAAATTTGGTTATTTGTTTTTTTGACATTCAATTTTGTAATTCTTTTTAAATTTTTTTGAGATTAACCTGCTATCAGATGCATATGTGGGAAGATTTTTTTTTCCCATTCTGTAGGTTTAAGCTTTGCTGAAATGATTGTGTCCTTTGCTGTACAGAAGCTTATTTTAGCTTCAAGAGGTCCTATGTATTTATGGTTGGTCATTGTAATGCCTGTGCTATTAGTGTCCTGTTTTGAACAGACTTTCCTGAGTCAATAGTTCAAGATCACTCCCTACCATTCCTTCTATCAGATTTAGGGTACGGTATCTAGAACATCATATTGTTGAGATTCATGAGTACAGCATCCCTGTCATTTATGGAAGAAACTAGACACTATTACATATTGGACTTTACATCCTGGCCCCTGGGCTCTTATACTTTCTGCTCTCTTTTTTTCAGTTTCCCTGAACCTTACTTGTAGGGGTAATGTAGATGATCAACTGAGCATCCTCTACTCAGTTGTTCTCTGTATTTTGACCAGTTGCAGATTTATACAGCAAAAATAATCTTCTTTAATAAGGGGTGACAGTTACACTATTTGTGGTTATAAGGATAATTATTTAGGGTGGAGTTAGAAATTATTCTGGTTTAGAAAGGTAGTTGAAATAGCTGCTCTTCTAGGGTCTACTCTGGCTAGGTTCTCTTCATAGCTTCACCAGCCATGAGTAGTGGCTAAGGTTTTTATTATGAGGCACGAAGTTCCTCCTATTAAGTGGGCCTTAAGTCCAAGTAGGTCACTCTTGATTACACCCAGGGCATCAGTGGCACTATTGCACCTTTCAGTATATCCAGCCATTCTGGAAATTGCTTTTGTTTGTAGGTGTTAATAGCTGACTCCTAGAGAAATGTATTTCTATTTTCTCTAACCAGGATTGTAAGGATAACAACTATGATATTCATACAACATGATATATATTCCTGTTAGACTACTGGACATTTTCCCTCAAATATTCTGAATGTCAGTGTTTCTTTGAAATCTTGACTCTGTAGTGTAATCTTCAAAAATAATCCTTAGCATATTGTAAAAAAGAATAACAGTAAATATTGCTAGTTAAATTTCTGCAAGCTACTTTGTAGTTTAGCAAAGGATTAAGCAGAACAATTCTAATAGACTCTGAAGCTAGGCCTGTATTTGTAGTCATGTATTTGTCCAGTAATCACTAATTTCTTAGTAATAATGCTTAAGTCCATTAGCTGAAATTTAAAACACACTGTTATTCATGCCGATCCAATTAAAACACCAAAGTGCTGCAATTTAGATACCTCCAATTGAATTACAGAAAAGCTTTATTTAATAGTATGGATAATTCCTACTAATCCTTAAGCTAGCTATCATTTAGGAACTGAACATTAATGTGAGAGGGTGGTGAGATCAATAGATAAGAACAGCAAGGGGGATGATGGGTGTTTAAATTAATTGTAACTTTTGACTTACCTTGTAATCATAATTAAAGGTTTTTTTCTTTGTAATCCTGACAATAACACTCTTTTTAGAATGGAAAAGCAGGGCTTGCCGAGCTCAATTAATTACATAATTACAGTACCTTTTGCTTTTCATATTTGATAATTGAAAAAACTGTTTTTAATAATAAGGAAAGGGAGACTGCATTAATCCTATGAAGCATTATGTTAGTACATAAGCCTGTGAACCTTTGCAAATATTGATGTGTAATTCTATGTCCATGTTAAATATATTAATGAGTTTAACATGTTAAATATATTAACATTCCATGTTAAAGCAAATTATCAAAGTACACAAAATGACCTCACAAAAAGCATTTAGATTTTAGTATGTAGAAATATGAACATAAACTCCAGTCAGCTATTTTTTTACCTGAGTATGATGAATAATGCCTTTTCTAGGGCTTTGGACTCATTAATTTCCTATCTTAATCTTTGTTTTATTGTGAAATTTTAAAGAGGGATCGTTATTGGTAGGGAGAACAAAGCAACATACATGTTTAAGGCTTTGGAACGGGAGAAATCTAGTTTCCTTTCATTTGTCCCAATGTCTTAACTGACTCTCAGTCTGCTCACCTAATGCTATAAAGCTACACTTGTTAGTTGTGCATTCTAAGAGGATGATAGTGATGAAGAATCACAGATTCTGAGTTAAGTTGGGAAGCAACAATCTCACCTAGGATGTCTTCTTCTAGAGACTTATTTTCCAATCCTAAGAAACAGATATTCATATTATCTTCCCTACTTAATCTGGATATCCCACTGCTATATTTAGTTCATTAAACAGTATTTTCTCTGCATTGTAATTTCCTTATAATGTTTCATGTGACTTTCTTGTGTGTATGAATTATGTAAGCTTGAAAGACCACCATGTATCCCAGAGTAGCCAAAAATGTAATATTTTTGGACATAATGATTAGTCCACATATGAACTTATAATCTAAGTACGATCACATTGCATCTTTTTATATATATTCCAATTTTTAACAATTTCTTTTCTACCTTGTAAAAATAATCCATGGAGTAATATCAGACCTGATAAAGGGGAAGGAAAATCTGCTAATTGTAACACCCGATTTGGTGTTACACCCTCGGTACAGTTCGCGCGCCACTGTACCGAACGCGAGTCGGGCAAGGGCCTGGAGATTGAAAAGAAGACACAGAGAGACCAGGGTCATTCGAAAGGAGATCAGCCGAATGCCACTTTATTCAGCGTTGGGGGAGTTTTTATCTACCTGACTGCAGCACAAGGATCTCCGCCCAGGCAGGTGGGAAATTACCATATTATCAATGGAATGAATGCCCTGCAGCTAACCACCAGGCGGGGCAGGCATAGCACAGAAACACACAGGAAGCTTAGTAAGTTGATCATAAACTGTCCCCACAAATGCACCACAGGAATAAGGGAGACCAGGGCCCTACAGGTCCCCCTTTTGTATAAATTATGACTAGGCCTGTCTTGGGTGGCATTGGACGTCAGGCAATACCCCTTACCCGTCATGGGAAAGCATCCAGGTCAAAACACATTTCCTGTCTTAGGTTGAGGCAGCCCCCCAAAAGCCTTTCCCGTCTTTGGCTCACTAGTCATCCAACACCGAGTTCAGCCAGATTTGTGCTGAAAGATTCTCTGGGGCAATAGCTAAGAGGACTTGCCACGTGGCAACATTGACCTGAGCTTGCCTTTGGCTCTGGCATCATGACCATGAAGATGATGCTCCAGCATATGTAAGCATCCTTTAAGGAGACTGTGCGATTTCAACATATAAATACATTGAGGTCTGCTTAGTAGAGTAGTTGGACATTACACATGGAAGGGCGCCTTATATATTTCCCATTTCAAAATACCCCACATACTTCTTTGACCATGATGCAAAAATTCTAGATGCACAATTTATGAAGGAGAAAATATTTCTGTTGTTGCATGTGTCCCTTAAAAACTTAGTTGATGAAACTAGATTGACATAAAGTCACTAGATAATGATGACTGAGTGATTTGATGCCAACATGAATGCTACAGACTTTAAATAGCATAGAGTCCAGAGAAAGAATTACTGTGTAGGCTGAACTAATGGATAGATACTTATCAAATTCCCAGTGATTTAGAATGTTATTAGCCTTAGAGTTCTAGAAGCATTTGGATTTGGAACGAAGACACACACACACACAAACAGACACATACACACATACGCACACAGAGGGGGGGGGGAGATAACATAAGGAAATTGAATTTAGTGATTTAGAGGAGCAGACAGAGAGGGCTTGTTACTCAGAAAATGGAGAGTAGATTGTGAACGGTAAAGTGAGAAGCTGGTGTGAAACAGTTTGAATTTATGGGATGGAGTGAAAATTAAGTAAAAAGAAGGAAGGTCTGCAATCACTGAAAATAATAATACATACACTGACAAAAATTCATTTTTCCATAACCAGAATGCTGCAACATTTCAGTATCTATTGTTCATAAGGTATTGGAAGATTAACAACAAAGAGTGGATTTTTTTTTGATCACCAATAATCAAGAGTAATCTCCTGCCTAGAAATAACTTTGGAACTAATATGTGACATGAAATTATTTTGTCGACATGATTATTACAGAATATCAGACAGACAGACTAGAAAAGAAAGTCCCCACAGTATATCCTAATTAAAACACAAATATATAGAGTAAAGCAAGGGTATTTCAAAGTGTCAGAGAAAAGCCACAAATCACACATAAAGGCAAAGCCATTAGAATAACAGTTGATTTCTTAAGGGAAACTTTAAAAGCTGAAAGAGCTTGGAGCAATGTCCCCCAATTAATAAAAGATCACAGATACCCACCCAGACTACTGTATATGCAACCAAACTAGGCACCATAGTTGAAGAAGAAGAATAATTCCATAATAATGACAGGCTTAAAGAATCTGTCTACCAGCCCTACAGAGAATAATAGAATCAGTGCTTTAGATTGCTACAGAGGACAAAATAAATGAAACTATAATGATAAAATGTAAACAAAGACTAAGAACACAAACAGCAAACGACAAATTAATAGCAGTCAACATAAAGCTTTCAAGAATAATTTTAAATATTAATGGCCTCACTTTCCCAATCAAAAGGTACAGGTTTACTGAGTAGATTATTAAACAAGAGGGCTGAACTTGACCAGTGAGGTATGCTATATAGAGACTGGAAAGTCACCCCATTTGTAAGTAGGAAATTTACCCCAGGAGCAGTAAAGTACTCACCCCTGGGACCATCTGAATCTAAACTCATGTCCTTCCTTAAAGGCTTAATCAAATTTCAGTTCCCTTCCAATGATGTGAACTAAAACCCCAAATGTACATTTTGTCTTTTCTATTTTTTTTGTTTGTTTCGTTTTGTTTATCGAGACAGGGTTTCTCTGTGGTTTTTGGAGTGTGCCCTGAAACTAGCTCTTGTAGACCAGGCTGGTCTCGAGCTCACAGAGATCCGCCTGCCTCTGTCTCCCGAGTGCTAGGATTAAAGGCGTGCACAACCACCGCCTGGCTATGTCTTTTCTATTCTTATCGGAGAACTCATACCATATTGTCTCTTGTATTGGTGATATCTAACTACATTGATGCACTTGGTAGGTGCTCAACACCCATACATAAACTATGAACACCAGTGTCCAGTCAAATTCTCACTGCTAGGGAATGTCACAATTTCATGTGGCTCGGTTATTGATCAACTGATATAATAGGCATAGTCATTCATGCAGATTAGGAATGAAGGAAGGCCTGCCAATAATCCAGAAGTCCCACCGACTCTGTAAAGGCTTTACTATATAAAAAAAGAAGTAAGGTTTGCATTGTATTTTTCACTATGTTCATAATAATTGATGATACCTAAAGCAAATGCCCTCAGGAAATTCCATGGGACAGTACAGGACCTACATTTTTGGAGTTGGTTGATAGCCAAATGTATAGCGCATGTACTGATGAGTGCACAGTTATACTTTAATAGCCTATAAAATATTTTTGCTATTTAACATGATACCCAGACAGTGAAATTCAGCCTTATCGATATGGAGTGATGAAAAAATGAGGTCCTAAGTCATTATGCCATGATAGAAAGCAAAGCTGCTCTCTCTTAAGACAGAATCTGCAGTGTTTTATGGTCTTCTCTATAATTTGAATATGTAATAATATTGCAATTCTAATTATAAAGGGAAGTCTAATTATCGAAGGCCATGACAACATTCACAGAGCCAAGGAAAGATGTAGTTTTTCTAGTACCTGAGAAATGTTAGGCATCATAGCAAGGATAAGAGATCATTCAAACCCTACAGATAATGGTATTGTCCAAGCTTCCTCTTTTTTTTTCTTCTCTCAGTTATCAGACATAGATGTGGAAGGTACTTTGGCAGGCCAAAATCAAAAGACATTATAATTCTTTTTAATATCTCCAACTCCAAGCATGTCCACCTAGAGCTTATTTTACCTTATATTTACTATTCTCCTAGGGGTTAGACGTCTCTCAGGGTGTTTTGTTTTGTTCTCCTATCAAATGTGACTTCACTATATGGACCTAGAATTAAAATTCTTCACAAAGGTCGTCAATGTCTTTATTAATGGAATACGCATCCATAATTTCTTTCCAGTAAAACTAACACCAAATATTGAGAGGAGGAAATTTTCTGAAATCTTAGGTAATAATGCATCTTTTATTCTGAGGCCTTTACTCCCATGATCCTAGAAGACATCCTGGGTTGTCGTGGATTGGTGTATATTCATTACCTAAGCTCTAAAAGCACTGGTCTATTTGTTCGTGGGGGACAGTAAGTGGCAAACTCTCTATGAGGCTTCAGCATATGTTCCTTACTGTCTATGAGGCTTCAGCATATGTTCTTTACACTCTATGAGGCTTCAGCATATGCTCCTTACTCTGAGGTCACTGTAGTAACAGATAATCAGAGAATCCACTCAAGGTTTCAGCATATGTTCCTTACTCTGAGGTCACTGTAGTAACAGATAATCAGAGAATCCACTCAAGGTTTCAGCATATGTTCCTTACTCTGAGGTCACTGTAGTAACAGATAATCAGAGAATCCACTCTTAATAACTGGCAATGCCGGAGAATAAAAATTCCTCATCTTCTTCCCCAGGAGGAGCATGGGTTGGAAATGTTATTAGGCTTCTTGAGGCCACCAAGAACATTAAACGCTTTATCTAATTATGCCTGGGAGTGCTGGCTTGGTGCATATCATGCACATATGCTTTGTTATCATAGTAACGGCCCCAATTCTTTTTATCTACTCCCTCTTTCTTTTATTTTATCATAAGTTACAACCTGTTCTGACCAAGTTGAGCCTCTCTGCAGTCAACAACAGCCCCAGGCATAACATAAATATGCTACTGCTTAACAAGAGAATATCAATGTTGCAGAACTCTGAAGGAAATTTTCTGAAGAATTCCCTTTCAATCAGGAAGATTAGGTCTTCTAGTGATTGAAAAAGACCAATCACTATGTGAAGAACCATCCACTTTACCTAAATCAAGTATTTACATAAATCATCAGGTAAACTTCAGCTTTCAAGATCCCTATGAAAATACCCAAACTGAGGTTTTGCCAAATATCTGGATACTATGGTCCAGCCAAGTTGACGCATAAAATTAATCCCCTTGTGAACGTAGCACCTGGGTAATTTTTAAATAGTATTGAATATGCAAACCAAGACGGTAATAAGGCCTTATTATAATAAGGTTACTGTGTAACATCCTCTGAAAATGTGCCCATAGCTAGCAGAAAAACCACAAGACTTTAGCCAACTCCACTCCAACCCAAATCAAATAAAGTTTTTCTGTCTTTTTGTTTAGAATGCACCACGGATTTCTCTCAATAACTATGAGCTTTCTTCACCTGAAACTGAATTGAGCCAGCTCTGTCATATTATCCAATTACAGCCTAACCTATAAATCCATTTTTTGACTCAGTCTTATTTACATCATTTCTTTGTAAATTTTCCCATTATATGCAACAACAGAATCTTGAAGATTTCCTATCAGTATTCATTCTCCCCACAATCAGGCAAGATATGAGTTAAAATCATAAGCGAGGGACTATACTGAAAAAGACTTGACCTGCCTCGAACCCAGAGAGACACCTGGGGCTAGAGTTCTCATGATATTTAGTGCCCTTTTTTGTTCTCAACAACATACCTACTGGGGCCTGTAGAAAAATCTGGGCATACATTGCCCTTCTATTGTCGAATCTGTGACAACAAACCAATAAAACCATCAAACAAACCTTGGACCATTAACTAATAAAATAGTGGAATTACTACAGATTCAGATAAAATAGATAATTGATTTATAATTTCTGTAGAGACAGACAAAATTTCCAAGCTAGGAAAATTGCAATAAATACATATTCCTTCACTACCTAGATAATGCAGTACACCAATAAACATCATGGATTGAAGAAAACAATGACTTTCTTTAACATCAACAGCACAATGCCAGAAACTTACAAAGTAATAATAAGAATAACAAAACTTTGTTAGATAATTCAAAACAGCTATTTTAAGTCAATTCAGCTTGAAGTAAATAAAGAAGAAATTTAGTACCTTAAAAGAAACTTAATAAACAATAGATACAAAACAAAATTCAGGAAGACATTGTGATGTGAAAAATATTCTCAACAGAAATGAAAGTGTGATTTAAAACATCAAGATCAGGATAGATGATAAGTAAGAGCTAATCAGAATCAAGTATTTTGAAAACATAAAATTTAGAGAAAAATAAAGGAAGCATGTAGTAAATTTGGTAGCATATTAAACAAATTATTATTTAAATATAATGTCAAGGAAGAATTTTAGAATGCAAAGGGGACAAAGAAAATCAGAGATGAAAAAATCAAGCAAAAAAATCAACAATGTGTAGTGATATATATGAATGAAGATGCCATGATGAAGCATATTAATTGTATGCTAACTTAAAATTTTATTTTTAAAACTGATGAAAATATCTTTTAAAATATTTTAGCTTTACATATTCTTTTTAATATTTTTGTTTCAGAGCTTATAATATAATTACAAAATTTCACCTTTCCCTTTCCTCCCTGAAAAAACTCCCACATACTCTTTCAAAATCATGGACACTTTTTTTAATAGTTGTTAATGCATACACACAGATATTATGTGTGTGTGTGTGTATGTAACTTGCTCAGTCTGTATAATGTTACTCAAATATGTGTTTTCAGAGCTGACCATTTAGCACTGGAGAGTCAATTGGTTTGCTCTTCTCTTGGTTAGACTATCCCTCCCACTTCCAGCTCTCCTCAGCTGCCAGAAGAAAACAAAAGTTCTTCATATTAGTATATTTACATACCTATCTTTTTAAATGTTCTAAAAGCTATCAGAAACTACAATTTTTGTTAATTGTTTCTATTATAACATCTTGAAATATATTTGTTTTTCATTTTAAAATGAAATAAATACAAAAAGAAGCAATCAAATATCCAAGTATAGAAAAGTCAAAGGTTTTCAGTTTGTTAAACTAAATATCTCAAGATATGCTATAATCAAAATTGCAGCACTGAAAATAAAGAGACGGTTCTCAAGACTGTAAGAGAAAAGGAGCAAATAACACATCAAGGTCTTCCAATTAACCTGGCAGCACACTTCTTAACAAAACTATATGAGACAGGAAAGAATGACATGAGATTTTTCACAGTATTGAAGGATGTTAACACTGCCAACCAAAAATAATGTGCCTTACAAAGATACTGCTCAAAAATAAAGAACAGATGAAGACAGAAATCCTCAGACAAAAGCTAAAAATATATCTCCAACAGATCTGTTCTACAGAAAATAACAAAGAAAATATCTTCATAATGAAGACGATGTTAGCAAAGCATGGGTAAACACAAAAGTCCCAAGCCAGTGAAATTATGCAATAAATTTAAATTACTCTAGCCTTATAAAGAATCATTAATGGATAATTCATAGCTTTAGTTTTAATAATAAAACTAAAACAATTTTAAAATAATTATAACTAATATTTGAAGAGATAAGTAATATAGAAATGTGAATGTGATAGCGAAATTTGAAAATATTTGGAGATATTGAATTTAATTAATAGTTTTTCTTATTAGTGAACTTTCTCTTTTCTGTGTCTGGTCTTTCTGGTTATATTTAGTTGTTATTCTTTCTAAATAATTACAAAATAAAAAGTCATTTAAACATCATGGTAACCATAAAGCAGTAAATCTATAGAAAAAAATGAAGAAAACAACAAAACAGTGCTACAGTACATAATCATGGATGTGGACTTTTAAATGTAATGAAAAGAAAGGAATTAAAAGAAATTATAAAACAATTAAAGCAAGATATATCAAGTCCTTACATATCAATAATTTCTATAAATGTAAATTAATGAATGTTTTCAAATAAAAGTTACTGTCGCTGAATGATTTAAAGAGTGGAGGGCTGAGCTGGTGAATGAGACTCACATGCCTGCCTCAGACTGCTTGCCCTGGATGGATAGGAGGCAGTCAGGCGTCATTATGATGAGCAAATATATGGTTGGGTTTGGGAGAGAGAAAGACACAAAATGGTCCATGTCCTGTGGAGAGAGGCAGATCTGAAGATGCTAAGGTGGTGAGGAGCAAGCTGAGTTAGGTAGCCTGATTGCCCCCTGGGGCCATGGTGACATCTGGGCCTCAGCTGCTGCCAAAGGGCCATGTCTGGGTCTGTGGTCCTGCCCCATCCACAGTCTCTATTGATGTCCTTGGCTCCTGTTACCACCAAAGGGCATGTGGATGGAGCTGCACAGACTTGGCCCCATTCCTCACTGGCTGAAATGCTAGGGAGAACTGGCCTGCCTCTCACTGCTGCAGCAGTTGGGAGAGTGGGTTCTGCATCTCACCAGGGTAGCACAATAGAAGTGACTCTATCATCAGTGGCCCTGGTGAGCAGGCTCTGAGGGTGTGAGAATGGGAGCCATGGCTCCACTACCCATCTGTCATGATGCAGCATGGGCAAGGGAGAGATGCCCACTCCTTCGCCCATCACCCCTCAAGCCTAGGATCATAAGAGAGAGCATGAGGCCCCCTCCCCCTTTTCTGCCATGTTGTGGCCTGGGTGAGGGAAAGATGCCCTCTGCCCTCTCCCTCCACCTACAGCAGGCAGGAGAGCTAGCCTGGGGGTCATGAGTGTGGGGGAGTTGCTCCTGCCTTCAGCAGAAGCATCACTTGTGAGAGTGGGCCTTGAACTTCACCTGGGCAACACAGTAGAGCTGGCCCTGATGATATGGATGCTGGTGAGGTTCAATTAGGAACTGTAAGAAGGCTATAAGATGTGATATAATCAAAGTTCATTGCATATATTGTGGCATCTTCAAAGACTAAATCTACTTATGTTATTTTATTAAATGGACATAACATCAACTTTCTAATGACTTAGCCTTTTGCCCATAGATTAGTTCATCTTTGACAGCTCAGCCCCCACTAGTGATATATATATATATATATATATATATATATATATATATATATATATATATCACTGCATGCTCACGTTTCAAGTAACATCAGGGAAGAAGGGAGAGAAATAATGCAAAATTCAGAGGATGGGTAGGACTGCTGCGAGATGAGGTAAACTGGATGCAGCTCGGTCATTGCACTTGTGGACTCACAGAGTGCATAAGAGCTGCACAATTCAAACCAGCCAACACTCTGCCACGAATGGGAAGGGATGATGAGGCCCCACCACTAACTGAAAACTGCTGGCAGTTGAGGACTATTGGGGAAGGGCATTAACTTTCTTCATGAGTTTGGTCTGTATGTGTGCCTACATTGCGTGTAGGGGAATGTCTGATTGGACTTCATGCATTATAAAGAAAAGAGTAAAGAAGATAATAGGAAGTAAGGCAAACGACCTGAGGATTTATCTGGGAAAAGTTGGAAGAGGGAGGATACTGGCAAAATGTTCTGTATACATGCTTAAACTCAAAATATAGATAAAATTAAATAAATAGTTGCAAATAATTAAAATAAAATAACAATCACTTAACAATCAAGTAAAAGGTGGAAAAGGAACAGTGTTTAAAAATTCAAAAAGTCTGTTATTACAAGAGGTAAAATTTAGATTTGAAAACAATTTTCAGCTAGTTTCCGTAGCTCACATCTGCAGTCCTAGTACTCAGGATGCTGAGACCAGATAACTTACGTGAGATTAAGAACAGTCTGGGTTACCCAGTGATTTGAAGCCTTATCTGGTGAGACCATGTCTCAGAAATAAAAAAAAAAAAAGATATATCTTTAAGAAAGCAGAAGAAGACAAAGGTTTCAAAGTAAGGAGGTGAATTATTTACACGTCTTAACGAGTTGAAGAACAATCAAAAATGTTTATAGTGTCTGAATTGACTGCTTTAATTTTATGTGTGTGTGTGCACGCGTGCACATGCAGGTGTGTGTGTGTGAGAGAGAGAGGAGAGAGAGAGAGAGAGAGAGAGAGTCTGCTATCTACTTGTGTATATAGCTGTGCTTTACCAATGCATGGGCGTATGTAGGCCAGAGGTTTGGTGGCACTGAGGTACCTTCATTTGCTTCTCCACTTTATCTTTTTGAAATAGGTACATCGCTGAACTTGGGACTTGCCATTTTGGTTATATTTTAGCTTGCTTCTGGGATCCAGCAGTCTATATCCCTAGCTCTAGAGTAATAAGCACTTCACAGCAGCTGGCTTTTATGTGGGTGCTAGAGAGTCTCACTTAAATCCTCATATTTGCACAGCAAATACACTTACTCACTTAGCCATGTCCCCCACACCCTGAACAGATTTTTCAAAAGACCCAACAACATAAAAACATAAAACAATAAGTTATATATAACTGAATATAGGGAATTGAAAAAGTTATCGCAAGAAAATGAAGGTGAAAATATAAAAGAGATAGCCATAACCATGTCAGAAAACATTAACATTCAGAACAAGACTCATAAATGCATAAGTGACTTGTAAATGCGTATGTGACTAACATGGAAGTATGTAATAGATAATATAATAGATAATAATTAACAAACAAATAATTAACAAATGTTAACAAATGTGAAGGGAGATATAGCCAACATCAATATTGACAGTAAAGCAATTTTAGATTAATTTGAATAAGAGATAGATCATCCAGATACAAAATTAGTAATGAAACTGCAGAAGTAAACTTTATAAACCAAATGGAACTAAGAAGCTCCTATAGAACATTCCCACAATAGTAATATGATACACAATGATCTCCCAAATAGATCATATATTAGGTCACCACAACTATATAACTTAAAAACACTGAAATCAAATAATGAAAGTTTTTTAGACAACATTGATGTGAAACTCTAAAGAAATAAAAGGAAAAATTTAGATGGGAAAAAGGTAAAAATATGTAGAATTATGGACTAAAGATATGGATCAGTGGCTAAGAACACTTGCTGCTCTTGCTGAAGAGAGGACCTGGATTCAGTTCAAAGCATCCACAAAGTGACTCACAGTCATCTACAGATCCAGTTCCACAGGACCTGATGCCTTCCTCTGATGTTCATGGGCACCAGACACACATGTAGTACAAATACATGCATACAGGAAAAACACTAATACACATAAAATACAACAAATCATAATTAAACTCACCAAAAACCTCACATATGTGTGTAAGCACACAGAGAGACAGAGACAGACATACAGAGAGAGAGATAAAAGTAGTAGAAGGGCTGGATGGGAAGAAATAGGCTTCAGTGGAAGAAAAGGGGAGACAGGAGAAGCCAATGATGTAGAAAAATACTTAAATTTACTGAGAAAGGTATGAAATTGTCAAATAATGAGTAAATGGCTGGGCAGTGGTGACACACCTTTAATCTCTGCACTCAGGAGGCAGAAGCAGGCAGATCTCCATGAGTTTGAGGCCAATCTGGCCTACGGAGTGAGTTCTAGAACAGCCAATGATACACAGAGAAATCCTGTCTCAAAAAATTGAACAAATAAAAAACAAACAAACAAATGTTATACGAGATTTATCCCCATGCTTAGCTTATTTCACTAGTAAAGTTTCTTCCAGATCCATCCACATAGCTATTGGGGGTAATTTACTAGAGCATGACAACCTTACCAGTGTATACAACACTGAAAAATAACAGCTTTTTCCTTTTAAAAATAGGATAATACTTAATGTATAAACATACCAAAAATTTATCCATTCATTATTCATTGATACAAAACTTTGTTACTTGCATATTACTGACTACTATGAATAAGACTACAGTGAACATGGGAATTAGCATGCATTGTTTTGGGATTCCACTGATCAACAACTCATGCGATGATATCCTATAACTGGTACTGGGATCTTTGTTTAATAATATAAGACTTTGGGGGAAAGCATTATGCACCCGTAAAGAGTGCCTCAATTTAACTTTTTAAATTATATTTTAAATAGATTTACAAAACAGTACGTTCCCATAGGCCATTTTCATTCCCCTTAGTTTTGGTTAAGTCTTCCTGTCATCCTTTCCTCTCCCCTATCCTCTCAATCCCCAAATCATTTTTCCACCCTAATATTCCCTCCATTCATTTTCATATCACACATATGCATCAATGCCTTTTACCTTAAGGCTTCTTTTATTCTTTCCCCGGTAATGGCCTCTACTAGCTTCCTGGCCTTTATGAACACTTCATGTTTATGTGTGGGCTGCAGGTGAAATTGATTTTCTAGACATGAGTAATGAGTAGAACTTACCAGAGTAGAAGATTGTGGGATAGAGGGTAATGTGTTTGTCGAAGGGTACAATGTTTAGTTAGTCTTGAAATGCAACTTTTAGTGGTCTCTTGCACTACAAGTGACCAAAGGCAACCATAATATATACTTAAAATATCTTTATAGATTTCAATGTTCTCCCTACAAGCTGATATTAATGGGTTCATCAATTGGATTTATTTTTTTAACTTGTATACTGACCAAAATTTCAAATTTTGCCTCATAGTTAGAATTATTTTTCATTTATAAAAATTTTCAACTTAAAGATGAAGATATAATAAAACTAGCATCTTCACATAACAATGTAGATGGGTTCATACAAACTTAATATCAATGGTTGATAAAAAAGACACCTTTGTTCTAACCAAGCATTTTCTCCTACAAATTTGCTTTGTACCAATAGTTACAAAGAATTACATTTCTGGGCATTACATGTTCATCTGTGTTTCAGTATTATTGTTTAATACATTTGTTTTTGAACTCAGACACAAAGTCATAAATAAAAAAATTAAACTTAAAAAATAAAATCTAATTAATACAAATAGAGTTAAATAATATAGCCCTAAATAACTAGTGCAGTCAAAGAATAAATAAAAAAATAAATTAGAAAATACTTGAACAGTAACAAAAACTGGATACAAAATACTAATATTTAGGTTGGAGTTAAACTAATATTAAAAGACAACTATCTACACCTATTTTTAACAATTGAGACAGATTCACAGATTCACAGCTGTAATTTAAATAGCTATAAAATATCACCAAAACACAATCAAATTAATTACTAAGAATAACAAAAATCAACCAAAATTAATTTAAGTCATTAGAATAAAAATTAAAAATATAAATGAAATTAGAAGTTTATTTTATAATGTAAATAACATTGACAACTCTTATGTTAACAACTTAGAAAAAAGAAATTAATGAAAATACACTTATTAAAAGTCTAAACTACAAGTCTAAGCATCAAATAAAGTACATGAACTATTATACTGAAGAATTTCAAAGAAATGTGAAAGCTTCTAGAAACACACAAGGTACAAACTTTAGCAAATCTAAAGACAAACAAAAAGAACAAATCAGTGATTTTGATTCTCTAATTAGAGAAATGTCCAGATTTTGATGGCTTCATTCTTAAACTCCTCCAAATTCTGAAGAAGAAGGAGGACTGATAATCACATTTTAAGAGCCAAGTATTGAGATAATACTAAAAAAATAAAATACAAGAAAGCTGTAAGAAGAGCAAATTACAGGCTCATGTCCCAGACTAACCTAGAAGAGAACTCCTCAACAATGTGCTGGTAAATGGAGTTCAACAGTAGATTGAATGTATCATTCATCATAATTAAGTAGGATTTGTTGCTAGGATACAAGAATGAAACAACATTAGAAAATCAGCAAATGTGGTACATTAGTTGAACATAATGAAAGAAAAAAACATGCAATCACTTCAACGAGTGCAAAACAAGCATTTGAAAAAAATCAACATCGACTTCATAATGAAATCTCAACAATTTTTATATGGAAATGATACAACCTGAATACAATATAGAAACTCATACCTTGTACTATAAATTTAGTCACAAACCCATGGCTGGGGAGCTCAGAAGCCTACACAAAGAACCTTTTACTGTCATTTTGCTAAATGGACTTGATGCTAAATGGACAGGAATTCAAACTGCTTTCTAAGTACTTATTGTTACTCTTATAGACTAGTGCTGCTTTCAGCTTTCATTAGAGAAGCTTTTCTCCTTTTCTGCACTGGTTACAAGTAAATACAGACTCATAGCTGGCGAAAATATGCATAATACACTACAGAGTAGTGCTCAGCCCTAAATGAACATGCACATCATATCCATTTAAGGCTCAGGGAACATCAGGAAAGAAGATAATGAAAGAAGGTAAGAGCTAGAGGTTGGGAAGAGTGCTATGGCATAGTGTGTTTCGGACATGACATGTCCATAACACTTAGGAATTCACTGCATCTGTGGCTTCCTGCATGAGGCCCGAACAAGACTGTCTACCGTCATTTCATCATGCATTGGGGAGAAGTTCATGAGCTTCTACTCCTCACTGTGGGTCCATGGCAGTTAATGCATACTGCAAGAGAAGTTGGCATTTTTCTGAGCTGTTTTGTCACTGGCTGACAACTTACACACGTTCCAGAAAATAACTCCCCCACTTACATTCATTCAAGCATCCTTAATTAAACTTAATGGGTTAAAAAAGACACCGATGTAGGGGGGGTTTCAGCAGGAGAGAGGAAAGATGAGGTAATAATGAGGGGAGGAGGATAAAATGCCCAATGCCCCAAACTCAGTATCTGCATGTATGAAATTATAAAAGAATGAAAGTGTGTTGGAATAGATCTTATACTACAAATATACAGACTAAGTAAAAATTAAGCATATAAAAAGTGCATAGAAACAAAATAAGCCTTTGCTTTTCTTTTAAATATGTCAATGTTTTCTTGTACTATCTGTGCTGCATTAGAAATTGTAAGAGGCTGTTTTTTTAACCTTTCATTAACCCTGACAGTGAAAACTCTTTTATCAGAATAAATGTGTGCTTTGTAATAATATTTATTAAGATTTTTACCTTACTAGGGAATATAGATGCCAACATTTTAAGAGAGCTCAATTCTCTTCCCATTCAATTTAATTATTATATATTTGCCATTGGATTTCTTAAATGTATTTCTTATTGCAAAAAAATTTCCACACAATATATTCTGATCATGCTTTCCCCTCTCCCTTCTCCTCCCACCTCCTTTTCACCCACCCAACTCCATGATCTTTCTTTCTCTCTTTAGGTATTAAAAACCTGGCTAACACACACACACACACACACACACACACACACACACCCTGTAAAAACACACAAAAAAAGAAACCATAATATAGAAGAGCAAAAAGACAAAAAAAGCACAAACAAAGCAATATGAGACAAAAGGTCTGCAAAATTACCACTGACTTGTTTTTGTGTTGGCCATACACTGCTCTGCATGGGACCTATGTGTGGTTAATATACCCAGTGAGACTCCATTGATGAAAACTATTTTTTTTTCTTTTCTAAGTGGATGTCAATTGCAGATACGGTCTTAGTTAAGGCTGGGAGATGAGTATGTAAGTATTGTTTTGTGACAATCTGATTTTTTTAGTGCTTAAGTGAGTTGATTCAATCTAGCTCACTGGACACTCCTCAGAAGTATTCTAACTAGGCTACAGTTCATTTTTCTGATTTTATTTAGTAAATGTTCAAAACTGACATTTTAGAAATAAGTAATACTGCCTTACAAAAATCAGTCTCTAAATGAAATCCTCTTGTTACCAACCTGTTCATGAGATTTTTCAGAATAGCAATTGAAAAACACAAGTATTTTGTATTTTACCTTTATAAAATAAAACAGAAGTATGGAGGGGTTGTGGAAGGGAATAAGAGGAGAGACAGCTAAAATTAAGGAGTATCTGAGGGGTAGGATGGAGGCTTAATACAGTGAAAATTTCCTCAAATATATACATATATGAAGGCAAGCTAAATGAAATCACCAAATAATGGGGGAGACAGAGTCCCAGCTAGCCATCTCTTGTCACCAAATGAAGCTTTCAGTACCAGGATTGGGTAACATCCATTTGAGTTGTTGACCAAAGTGTCCCTCAGGAATCCCCCAACAACCCAAGCTGTTGCCAAGATTAATAAGTTCGTTTCCATAAACTGACAGACAGTAAGGCCTCATTGCTGAAGATATCTATACAACTCATTGAACATGAAGATATCGAGCTGGTGCCTATATAAAGCCTGAACCCCTACATTTCGGCATCTTTGGTACAGGAAAATACTATGGATGCTACCAAAAGAGAAATGTAAACATTAAGATAGCCACAAACTCTTTATCAACAATGGTGTACTGCCTTAAAGATATGCTAGGGCAATGGTGGCAATACAGCTTGTGGGAGCAACCAACCAATAACTGATTTGACATGGAACCCATAATTGATACTGCTTGGGTAACCATGATTCAGAGACTAGACAGTCCAGAGGGCTAGGGAAAAAACAAATAATATGTTCTAAGAGAGATAAAGAGAAATAGTGAAAAAATGACTCCTAATGATATTCTGCCATACTCATAGATTAGTACCTTATTCAGCCACCATCAGTGAAACTTTCTTCTGAAGCAGATGGGACAGAGTAAAGAAATCCACAGCCAGCCAATATGTAGGTAGTGAGTGACCGTGGAACACACACCCCTAAATGGAATGTCTCCACTGTAACAGGGTTTCCCCATCGGGTCTCAGTTAGAGTCATCTTTGTTTTCTACCCCTTGCTCTGAAAAGTTCTGTGGGAAACCACCCAGCCCTGGTCTAGAAACTAAGAGTAAATGAAATGCTCCAGCTAACTGCATGTTCTTGGCTCTTTTAAAACTGCTTCCTTGCTTGTTTCCCCCGGCAACTGCCACCCAAAATGTAGTTTTTATGTGTTCTTTGTCTTGTGTTATGCATTCGGGGCTGTTCTGTGAAGTGTTTCTCTCCAGGCAGTTGTAGGCAGGTTTAAGACAAATTATCAATTTGATCTTTGATCTTCCTGACTGGTCTTGGGTTTTTGTTTGTTTTTTGTTTTTTGATTTTTATTTAAAGAATTTTTTTCATTTTATATACCAACCCCAGTACTCCCTCTCCTACTTTTCCCCCATCCTACCCCCATCCACTCCTCAGAGGAGTCACACAATAGAATATTACTCAGTGGTAAAAAAAAAACAATGACAGCATGAAATTTGTAGGTAAATAAATGGACCTAGAAAAAAATCATCCTGAGTGAAGTGACCTAGACCCAGAAAGAAAAACGTGATATGTACTCACTCATAAGTAGATATTAGACATAAAGCAAAGGATAACTAGCCTATATGCCACGACCCCAGAAAAGCTAGGTAACAAGGAGAACCCTAAGAGGGATATGCATAGAGTACCCCAGGAAAGGGAAATAGTTAAGATTTCCTGGGTAAACTGGGAAAGGGTAGAAGGCAAGGGATGAGGGTGGGAATGTGAGGGATTGAGATGACTGAGTTGGGGGAAGGATGGAAAGGGAGAGCAACGAAAGAGATATCTTGATAGAGGGACCCACTGAGGAGTTAGAAAGAAACTAAGGAAATCCCCACAAATCCACAAGGTTGAGCCCAGATAAGCCTCCTAGCAATAGTGCAGAGGGTGTACGTGCCTGAACTGGTTTGCCCCTATAATCAGATTAGTGACTACCATAATTGTCATCATAGAACCTACATCCAGTAACTTATGGAAGCAGATGCACTAATCCATGCTCTTGGGGTTTTTAGGCCATAACACCCATCAAATCCCTCCCCTCAGAGCTCAGGGAATCCTGAGGAAGAGGACGCAGAAAGAAACAGAGCAATGGAGGACAATAAGAAAACAACATCCTCTAAATCAACATGAATGAAGCTCATATGAACTGAGACACGGAGGCACCACACACAGTGCCTGCTCAGGTCTGCACTGGGTCTTCTGTGCTTAAAACACAGCATCGAATTTAGAATTTTGGAGGGATCCCCGAGTGCACATATGAGTGAATCTCTGGTTTTGTTTTTACATTTTTTATCTTTTTTATTCTTTATATTGAGCTATGTATCTTTCCTCTGCTCACCTCTCCCCCTTCCCCTTCTGTCCTCTCCCATGATCCCCCCACTCCTAGGGTCCTCTTTGTTGTTTAGGTTCTCTGAAATTGTGAATTGTAGGCTGGTTTTGTTTGTGTTATGTCTAAAAGCCACTTATGAGTGAGTACATATGATATTTGTCTTTCTGGGTCTAGGTTATCTCCCTCAATATGATGTTTTCTAGATCCATCCATTTGCCCACAAATTTCAAGATGTCACTATTTTTTTCCACTATTTTTTACTCCATTATGTAAATGTACCACACTTTCCTTATCCATTCTTTAACTGAGGGACATGTAGGTTGTTTCCATGTTCTGGCTATGACAAATAACACAGCTATGAGCATAGTGGAGCACATGTGCTTATGGAATGATTGAGCATCCTTTGGGTGTATACTCAAAAGTGGTATTGCTGGGTCTTGAGGTAGGCTGTTTCCTAATATTCTGAGAAATCATCACACTGCTATCCAAAGTGGCTATACCAGTTTGCACTCCCACCAAATATGGAGGAATGTTCCCATAATCTCTCCAGCATAAGCTATCATCAGTATTTTTGATCTTGAACATTCTGACAGGTGTAAGATGGAATCTCAGAGTTGCCTTGATTTGCATTTCTCTGATGTCTAATGGTGTTGAGCATTTCCTTAAGTATCTTTCAGTCATTTTAGATTCCTCTGTTGGGAGTTCTCTAGGTCTGTACCCCATTTTTATTGAATTATTTGTTCTTTTGGAGAAAAATTTCTTGAGTTCTTTGTATATTTTGGAGATCAGCCCTCTGTCTGAGGTGAGATTGGTGAAGAACTTTTCCCATTCTGTAGGCTGCCATTTTGTCTTGTATGACGTTATCGTTTGCTTCTCAGTTTTGGGAGGTCCCATTTATTAATTGTTTCTCTCAATATCTGTGCTACTGTGGTTATATTTAGGAAGAGGTCTGAGGTCTTCTGTGCCAATTCATTCAAGCCAAGTGTACTTCCCACTTTCTCTTCCATGAGGTTCAATGTGGTTGGTGTTATGTTGAGGTCTTTTAGCCATCTGGACTTAAGGTTTGCACATGGTAATAGATAAGTATCTATTTTCATTCTTCTACATGTTGATATCCAGTTATGCCAGCGCCATTTGTTGAATATGATTTCTTTATCCCATTTTATATTTTTTGTTTCTTTGTCAAAAATCATGTGTTCGTAGATGTGTGGATTGATATCTGGGTCTTCAATTTGGTTCCAATGCTCCTGCTGTCTGTTTTTATGGCAATGCCAGGCTGTTTTCAGTACTGAAGCTAAGTAGTAGAGTTTGAAGTCTGGGATTATGATCCCTCTTGTGCCTTGTCTTGAGTTCTTTTCCTTTTGCTTTGTTTGTCTTGTAAAACTTGAATGTGATAGTTTTTGTTTTATTACATTTTATTTTGTTATATTTTAAAAATAAATGAATGAGCGACCACCTAGCCACTAGAGGAAAGGTTAACAACTGAACTGTCATTTATACCTGTGGGGAGAGAAAAAATCAGTTTTCTCCTATGCAGTGATACTACTCCCAGACAGGCTTCATGCTCAGGTTAGCTAATCAACACATAACAAATGTCACAGTTTTCTGTGTGCTTTTATTTGGTTAGAATTTGGTGGGGTCTTTTTTTTTCTCTTTAGGGTAAAGGTGTTTTGTTTTCTTGCTTTTGGGGAGTTTTGTTATACGTTTTGTTTGTTGTAGGTGTGCAGGGGCAGGGAGAGGATCTGAAAGAATTTCAGTTAGAGGAATCTGATAAAAGTACACTTAAATTTACAGATTGTTTTAAATAATATAAGATATAATGAAAACAGGAATTATTTTAAAAAGGAATTACATTTATTTAAAATTTTGAATTCTAATCAATGCTTAGGCTCTACCCACAGAGCTTTCATTTTCTTACACACCAGAGATGTCTACAGGGATGCTGACCTTGCTATGTACTGCCTGACTGCCTGTCCTTTCAAGGATCCCTTTCAGCCTCCATTACATCATCAACTTTATGTTTTGCATGCCTCGAAAAGCATCACTATATGAACAATGCCAAGATCTGTCCCCCGCATGAAGAGCAACTAGACAAAGGCTGCATTGCTGAAGATGAGAAAACAAATCCTAAGAAAACACTTTCCTACTGAACCCTTTTCATGTAGAATACTGCTGAGCTATTGTTGGTTTGTTTTTGTTTTAGTTTTTGAGGATATGTATTTCATATTAAATTTATTTTTCCAAATGCTAGAATGGGATGGATGACACGTGCCAGATTTCCTACTTTAAAAGTGATTTTCTGACCAAGTGGCAAATACTTTAAATCTTCTGTATCTTTGTTTTCAGTTATCTATGTAAACTTAGCTAAAGAAGTTATCAAAACCTATATTATTGGTTGACTTCTGAGTTGCCTCGAAAGTTACTAGCATATCTCAAAACTCTTAGGACACACAGACACACACACACACACACACACACACACACACACACACACACACGGGGGAGGGGAGGAAAGGCGGGAGGGAGACCAGAGATCAGTTATTTGCCAGACTGTAATAAGAGGGACTCCAAGCCCAATTAACAAAGGATCCTTGTTCCTATTTAAACACTCATAAGCCTCGTCTTTACCACCTGGACTGCTCTTAGTGTTATGGTCTCTAGAATTTTCAATAGTCAAAGAATAAGCTAGGTTCAAACATTTCCAAATTCCTAACACAAATCATTTTCAAAGAATCATTTTCCAAGAATTTAAAGTTCACAGAGTTGGATTTGTTCATAGCAATGATCCCAGTTTTATAGCATCAATGTTCTTTATTAGCTGTATTGTTGCTGTGAACAAATGCTAAACTAGAGAAAAGAACTTAAGGGTGTAAAGGTTTACTTTGCATCTCAGTTTCAGAAGAATTAGTCTATGGTCACCTAGAACCATGGACTTGAGAATATTATGTTGGCAAGAGTGTATGACATAGAGTAATCACTTTATGGTGGAAAGGATGTGTGCGGCAAGCAAGAGACCAAGAACATGGCAAAACCTTCAAAGGCATATTCCAAATAATGTAGGCTTCAACTCTCAATATTTTCACCATCTTCCAAAATAATGACATTAATTATGTCATATGAGCATTATAGAGGAATTTCATATTCAAATAATAATAATCAACAATTTTAAATACATGTTTCATTTTCTGGGTCATATATGGGTATATAAAACATTGTTCACAGAATATTTTTTAAATTACTTGACATTTCCCATGGTTTTTGCTGAACAAAATGCACACACATTTTAAATGATCTATCTTAATTCGTGCTATAATTCAAAATATTTTATATTTTAGAAGAGAAATCTTCTTATGAAATGAACACCCACCAAATCATTAACCATGCCTATTTCTAGTATTTACTATTCAATGATAGTAGTTACTTTCTCATGGTGCTTCTCAGAAAGTACTCACAATGAATCTAGTACAAGCAATAGTAGAACATTTTCAATAAAAATGGGCTAGCTAGCATCGAAGAAGCTCCTTATGTAGTTTGCTAGCCATTTGAGTAAGAAACTGCTCTTTCCAGGATTGCTAAACTGGACATGCAGGACCCACAGAGAAATGACTGTTGAACTTGCCTAAAGGTGAGATGATCTATTGGGGTTCCTGCTTCATGAAAGAGTCTGCAAGATAGTCTGCAGGATACAGAAAAAAGTGACTGATCTGTCTTTGAATTTTCCTGCTTCATGGAAAAGTCTGTTGCATAATATGGGCCTGTAGGATGAAGATGGATGCTCCAATGGTACAAAAGAACTTTGGGAGACTTTCCAGGCAGCGAGATATTGCTGTCAATTCTAAAGTTTTGGTAGTTGTTTATAGTTTACTTCCTGTTAATTTACGTGATATTATATCCTTCCGGAGTCTTTGATGGAGTTGAAGAATTTATAATTATAGTTACAGTTTTTCTTAGTTATGATAAAAGATAAAGTATATATAAATATTGTAACTGTAATTCTTGCTTGATAACTGTTTTGTTATATGTAATTTTACTATGTTAAAATTAAAGCCTTCCTTTTTTATGTAAACAGAAAAGGGGAGGTGATGTGGGAGTCCTCTCTGTGTGCTGTAATTACCATTAATGAATAAAGAAATTGCTTTGGTTTGTTGATAGGGCAGAACTTAGGTAGGCAGGGAAAGTTGGGCTGAGTGTTGGGAAGATGAAGGGTGGAGTCAGAGAGAGAGGCTATGGAGCTGCCATCAGAGTCAGACATGCCTGAACTATGCTGGTAAGTCACGACCTCATGGTGATATACAGATTAATAGAAATGGGTTAAACTAGATGTAAGAGTTAGCTAATAAGATGCTAGAGCCAATGTGCGAAGCAGTGTTTTATTTTTTTAAACATTTTTTTTAGAATTTATTTAACTTATTTATTCGCTTTGGTATGAAGGTGTCTGGAACGGGAGTTACAGACAGTTGTGAGCTGCCATGTGGGTGCTGGGAATTGAACCAGGGTCCTCTGGAAGAGCAGCCAGTGCTCTTAACCACTGAGCCATCTATCCAGCCTGCCAAGCAATGTTTTAAATAATAAAAAAAAATGAGCTAGCTAAAATACCATTAGCATAGCATTTAACTCTGGAGTGTTGCAAATTTAGTGACGAATATGACAGATTCAGAAAATGTGTTGCTCCTCAAGATTAGTCAGACAAATATTAATTACAAGGGACTAATGATGCATAATTTTATGACTTTTGAATACTATTTATTAATATGAATAATATTTTTCTTTTACTTTCAAGCCTTTTATAACTTACAACAATGCAACAGTTTATTCTTTTGTAAATAGAAACCTTACTGATTTCTCTAGAATTTGGAAACTATTGTTAAGTATTTATATTTCCATGGCAATATAATTGTTTGCATAATTTGTAAAAGACTTCATCTTGCTTGGACAATGACATAATTGGAAGCATTAGTCATCTGAGCAAGACTTTGAATCAAATGCTTTTCTTGATAACATTCATATCATCAGATACGATCCAAGTTTCCTGAAACTAACATGAACTTTATATTACCAATACTTACAAAGCTCTCGGGGCAGAAAAATAATCTGGTACCTGGGTAACTACCTTCTCATGCTTATACCTGAATACATGTGGGAGAACTGGTCTCTTGGTCCTGACATTACTATCATCATTCTACGGCAGGAGCCACATTGATGACTAATCAGAAATCCTGTCCTCTATACAAGACAGGAACATAAACAGAAGTATAAATCTAACTGAAAAAAATAATAAGCAATAGAATTTTTAACATTACTTCTCAAGAATAGGAGCATCTTTACTGTAAGAAACCAAACAACAAAAAACCCTCCTCTCGCTGAGAGACTGCTAATTTCCACTCTCTCCCTACCGGCTTATCATCTGCTCCAGCTATACATCTAAGATTTCTCATATAAAAGAACACCATAATCAAGTGGTATCAAGCTCTGTAGAGTCATTACCAGTTTAAATACTCCTGAATACAACAAATTTGCAAGTATCCTTTAGGCAGTCAGCTCCATCCGAATTCAGAGAAGAAAATTACTTTCATGTCTTCACGGGCTATTCACATACTGGAAAGGACACATGGGGTATATCAGAAACCTTGAGAATGGAGAAATTTCAGCCAAGTGCTGTAGATAGAGACTGCGGATGACTTTATATCTGTATTTTCACGATGTTTTAAAATGACTTATGCTGTTTATGAAAAAGTTCTAAGGAAGAAAGCTTTAAAAGGCCTTTGTAGTTGATTACCAGTTTTGTTACACATTTCTAAGTAATCATTCCAAATGTGATGAAACTATGATGGGATTAATGAGTCCTGGCCTTCAGTTGCTTTTCCCTCCTAGACCCTTCTAATATAAGTTACTAGAAGCTGTGCCTGTTAGAGGATCAGAGGATCACCTGTTGACCATTAACTGCAGTGTATTTAAGTCTACATGGCGTTAATAAAGAGGGGATTTCTGAACCAGCGTTGGGAGCTGCATGCGTCAGTCTATCTCTGCGTCTGAGTTCTCAACCTGCAAACCCTTGCCTGAAGCTCAGGAACTGGGTGCCAGCACACAGAGCGCAGACGGGGGGGGGGGGGGACGTGGTAATTGGAGGTCTCCACCGAGATAGCCGCAATTGAAAATTCCAGCACAGATATAGGGAAAGGGAATGCTGAGAGACCGCCCTTGGAAGCCTCTCCAAGAGAGGTAAGCAGACAGTGTCATTCCTGGCCAACGGAGACATATAGAGGAGTAAATATGGGAGGTATCTTTTCTTGGTTCAGAAAAGAGTCGGAAGATAGGGAAGAGTTTGATGATTTAGAGCTAATGGAGGATAGTGAGGAGGATTCAGCAGAAGAAGTGATTATATGTAAGGAATTAAAAAATCTCTTTAAAAAGCTGAGAAAACGTAGAGTAAAAAAAAGACTCACATCCAACTCCCTCGACCCCACCGGCTTATAATAATGAAGATTGGTGGTCTTATTTGACACTGAACAAAACAAGGGAGTTTGTTTTCGTCCTGTACACATGGTTGCACCAGTGATGGAGGTGCCAGACACCAACAACCCAGGGCAAATAATTAGCCAACATTTTGCAATAAAATTGAAATAAATAAAACAATTAAAGGAAGCTGTAGCTGTATATGGGGCTCAAGCACCTTTCACGTTGGCCATGGTAGAATCTTTCTCTGCTATGAATTTAACACCATAATTGGCTGCAATTATGTCGTGCTGTCTTATCTGGGAGAGATTATCTCCTATGGCGAGGGGAATATCAGGAAAATTGTAAGCAAACAGCCCAGTTAAATGCTCTAGTGGGTCAAGCTCAATGTAATTTAGATATGTTAACTGTGGCTGGGATTTATGCTGATTTGCAGCAACAAATTCTTTATGATTCGCCCAAATAGCTGCAGCTGTCACTAAAGCATGGAAGGCCCTGCCTAACAATGCAGCTGGAGATCAATTATCAAAAGTTCTACAAGGACCATCTGAACCATTTCAAGATTATGTAGATAGACTGTTACAAGTAGCAGGTAGATTGTTTGGAGATGAGACAACATCCATGCCTATAATAAAACAACTTATATTTGAAAATTTCAATAGATATTGTAAGGAAGCATTATGCCCTCACAAAACAAAGAGTTTAAATGAATATATCAGGATATGCAGAGATATAGATGGGAATTTCACTCAAGGCCAGGTTATAGCAGCAGCTACTCAACCTCGGAGAAACATAAAAGCACTGGGTGAGAGGGCTGGAGGCTGTAATTGTTTTAATTGTGGAATTCCTGGTCATTTTCGAAAGGAATGCCAACAGCTGATAATGAAGGGAAAGAGGAAACCTGGCTTGTGCCCTAAATGCAGAAGGGGAGCACATTGGGCTAAAGACTGTTTCTCTAAAACAGATATAGATGGGAAATCTCTGCCATGTACCATTAATCAACAGCTGGGAAACTGGCAGAGGGCCCTGCTCTAGGGCCCCAAAACCTCAGTGTATGGAGCAATAACTGCGGAACCGCAGGAACGGTACCCCAGCGGAGGCCATGTCCAGTTCCTTCCGCAGAGAAATCCTTTCGAATTGCAGACCTTGTCGGAGCCACACCAGGGAGCTCAGGATTGGACTTCTGTGCCTCAGCCAGAGCAGTCTTAACTCCACAAATGGGAGTGCAAGCACTCCCTACAGGAGTATATGGGTCCTTACCACTGGGTACCATGGGACTTATATTAGGCAGAAGCAGTACCCTTTTAAAGGGGATCCAAATACATTCTGGGATAGTAGATGCAGACTATCAAGAGGAGATTAAAGTTATGACATCTGTCCAACAGGAGGTGGTGGTAATTCCTCAAGGTGAACGGATAGCACAATTAGTGTTGATTGCTAACACGGTTACCTATAATAAACGAGCCTGTGGCAATCAAGAGTTTGGATCACCTGGAACAGCTGCTTTTTTTAATTATTGAAAAAATTTCCGCCTCCTCCCCCTCCCATTTCCCTTCCCCTCCCCCCACTCCTCTCCCCCGCCCCCACTCTTTTCCCCCTCCCTCTCCAGTCCCAAGAGCAGTCAGGGTTCCCTGCCCTGTGGGAAATCCAAGGTCCTCCCCCCTCCATCCAGGTCCAGGAAGGTGAGTATCCAAACAGACTAGGCTCTCACAACACCAGTACATTCAGTAGGATCAAAACCAGTGCCATTGTCCTTGGCTTCACATCAGCCCTCATTGTCCGCCATGTTCAGAGAGTCCAGTTTTTTCCCATGCTTTTTCAGTCCCAGTACACCTGGCCTTGGTGAGCTCCGCAGCACAGACATTAAGGGCAACATTGAATAAATGGGACCTCCTGAAACTGAGAAGGTTCTGTAAAACAAAGGATACTGTCACTAAGACAAAAAGGCAACCTACTGACTAGGAGAAGATCTTCACCAACCCCGCAACAAAGGTCTGATCTCCAAAATATAAAGAACTCAAGAAACTAGACTTTAAAATGCTAATTAACCCAATTAAAAAATGTGGCACTGAACTGAACAGAGAATTATTAACAGAAGAAGTTCAAATGGCCAAAAGACACTTAAGGTCGTGCTCAACCTCCTTAGTGATCAGGGAAATGAAAATCAAAACAACTTTGAGATATCATCTAACACCAGAATGGCTAAAATCAAAAACACCAATGATATCCTTTGCTGGAGAGGATGTGGAGTAAGGGAACACTCATCCACTGCTGGTGGGAATACAAACTTGTGCAACTACTTTGGAAATCAGTGTGACGGCTTCTCAGGAAATTCGGGATCAACCTATCCCAGGACCCAGCAATACTACTCTTGGGAATGTACCCAAGAGATGCCCTATCATATTACAAAAGCATTTGTTCAACTATGTTCATAGCAGCATTATTTGTAATAAGCCAGAACCTGGAAACAACCTAGATGTCCTTCAATGGAAGAATGGATGAAGAAAGTGTGGAATATATACATATTAGAGTACTACTCAGCGGTAAAAAAAACAATGACATATTGAATTTTGCATGCAAATGGATGGAAATAGAAAACACTATCCTGAGTGAGGTAACCCAGATCCAAAAAAATGAACACGGGATGTACTCACTCATAATTGGTTTCTAGCCATAAATAAAGGACATTGAGCCTATAATTTGTGATCCTAGAGAAACTAAATAAGAAGGTGAACCCAAAGAAAAACATATAGTTATCCTCCTGGATATTGGAAGTAGACAAGATTGCCGGGCAAAAATTGGGAACTTGGGAATGGGGTGGGATGGGGGTAAGGGGAAATGGGGAGACAAAAGTGAGAAGGGGAGGATGGGGGAGTTTGGGGGAATGGGATGGTTGGGATAAAGGAAGGGTGGATATGGGAGCAGGGAAGTATATATCCTAATTAAGGAAGCCATCTTAGGGTTGGCAAGAGACTTGACTCTAGAGGGGCTCCCAGGTGTCCAGGGAGATGTCCCCAGTTAGTTCCTTGGGCAGCTGAGGAGAGGGAACCTGAAATGGCCCTATCCTATAGCCATACTGATGAATATCTTGCATGTCACCATAGAACCTTCATCTGGTGACAGATGGAGATAGAGACAGAGACCCACATTGGAGCACCGGACTGAGCTCCCAAGGTCCAAATGAGGAGAAGAAAGTGGAAGAACATGAGCAAGGAAGTCAGGACCACGAGGGGTGCACTCACCCACTGAACCCTGATTGCTCTTTTTCAGATTTTTTAAATTTATTTTTTATTGAAAAAAAATTTCTGCCTCCTCCCAGCCTCCTGTTTCCCTCCCCCTCCTCCCACTTCTCTTCCCCTCCCCCCACTCCTCTCCCCCTCCCTCTCCAGTCCGAAGAGCAGTTAGGGTTTCCTGTCCTGTGGAAAGTCCAAGGTCCTCCCCCCTCCGTCCATGTCTAGGAAGGTGAACATCCAAACAGACTAGGCTCCCACAAAGCCTGAAAACATGACCTGAAATGGTCCTATCCTATAGCCATACTGATGAAAAAAAAACAGATTTTTAAAAGAGAAAATGTCACATCAAAAAGAGAATAATTGAAATATATTCTTCTACTGGTTGGGAAAAGGCAATGCATAAGTCATTTGTTCCCACACTCAGCTTTCCCAGGCAGCAATGCTGAATTTATGATTTGGCTATTGTGGATACTGTTACATGAAATGGTAAATACACGGGTATATATAGGTTCAATCATCAAATTGGCAGTGAAACTTCAGAAACACTTGGAAGGTGAAGATGAAGTTAAATGACAAATGTATGAAAAAATGTTTCTATCCTGGGCCATTAGGGAAAAGCAATTCAGTACTATATTTTGATTCCACTTCACTCCATTCAGAATTACTATCATCAAGAAAATAAGCAGCAACATCAACAAATGGCAGTAAGCATTTAAGGGAAAATAAACAATTACTGCTAGAGGGAATATTATTATAGCTACTAGGAAAATCAGTTTGGAAAGTCATCAAAATTGCAAAATAAAAGTTTTATATTATTTAGCCATACCATTTCTCCACAAACCAAAAGGAATCTGTCTAATTAGTATACAAATACCTATATAATATATTTAAGTGTATTTTAATTGATTCGTTGAGGATGTCATACATTGTGTTTGATCACATTCATTCTGTCTTCAAAATTCTCCCAGATCTACCTCCCTACCCTACCCATCTAATATGGACCCTTAAAAAAATCACATGCAATAGTGCTGCCCATATACAAATGGATATGGCAATTCACTAGAACATGTTGTACCTATAAGGGATGACACCATAAAATAAAATATCTCTCCATCTGCCAGTGAGTCTATATTACTAATAATTCTTCAGCTATGGGTGGGACTTCATGCCCATGCCCACATCCCCTCTCCATTTAGGGATTTGGTCTTCCTTAAACTTAAGTAGGTCTTCTATTTGCTATTACAACCATTGCGAATTAACATATACAACTTAACTGTTCTGTCCCCAAAATACTGTCTCTCTGTAATTATTCCCTGTCTCTGGCTCTTATAATTTTTCAGACCCTTCTTGTGCATTAGCCCTGATATTTGGGAGAGAGAGTGTGATACATATTTCCAATTTAGGGCTGATCATTCTTTAGTCTCTTATTCTTTGCATTTGAACTAGTTGTGGGATTTGTGAGGACCTGAGTTTGCAAACTCCATTTTAAAGAAGGGGTTTCGTCTTAAGCCATATAATGAGCTGGGGGTGATCTCAGCTCCATAAATGTGCTACAATAGCACAATTTAAAAGGATACCCTAAAAATAGCCAATTAAGGAGCTAAGGGACAGGGCCATAAAATTTAATGAGGTCCAGATGTTCTTAGGAGGTATCCTGTGCTTGAAGATAATCTTGTCACTAATTTATGGCTCTTTGTTAGGTTTTTCGCACCCAAAAACTGACCAGTGGTTTCAGAAACTACCTTCCCCTATGTCCTCTTTACCGAATCCCAAGACAACAGAACAGGAACTCCCCTGATTATGGCATTTCCTCTTTAAAAGTTCTACCCTTCCAGGGCTCCCTGCCACACTTTCCACACCCATCATGCTGGGGTGCTGAAAAGATGTTGGTCCAAACTTGGGTTTGAATATTAAAAAACTCTCATGTAATTTGCTTCGGGAATCTGGCTCTATAAATTCATTTGGGGACCAGAAACTTGGGCATAATAGATTCTATGATAATCATCACCTAATGAAAAAAGAAGTCTATCTGATGCAGACTGAGCAATACACTAATCCATGGGTGCACCAAGTCATGTTTATTATTATGTCCATTTAGCAGACAAAAAGTAGGGTCTCCCCTGGGGCTTAAAATCAGTCTAGCCACAGGTTCTTGGTCCTAATGACTGTGCAAGATATGGATTCTATCCTGTAAGGCAGTTCTTAAGTCCAACGTGAAAGTTTACTGTTCTGATATTTGTGCCACTATTATAGAAGTGGGTATATCTCACCAGGACAGTCATTACTATATATCACAGCATTCTCAACTGGATAAGATTGATGATTCCTTTTCTCCTACCTTCTAACCCCCACCCTGCTCCCATTTTTGTCAGGCGATCTTGTCAGTTTCCAATTTCCAGGAGGATCTATATATGTTTTCCTCTTGGTTTACCTTATTACTTAGCTTCTCTAGGATCATGAACTATAGACTCAATGTCCTTTGTTTATAGCTAGTATCCACTTATGAGTGAGTACATACTATATTCATTGGGGGGTCTGAGTTACCTCACTCAGGATAGTGTTTTCCAGTTCCATCCATTTGCATGCAAAATTCAAGATGCCATTATTTTTTACCGCTGAGTAGTACTCTAATGTGTAAATGTGCCACACTTTTTTTAATCCATTCTTCAGTTGAGGGGCATCCAGGTTGTTTCCAGGTTTTGGCTATTACAAATAATTCTGCTATGAACATAGTTGAACAGATGCTTTTGTAGTATGATTGAGCATCTTTTGGGTATATTCCCGAGTAGTATTGCTAGATCCTGAGGTAGGTTGATTCCAAATTTTCTGAGAAACCGCCATACTGATTTCCAAAGTGGATGTACAAGGTTGCATTTCCAGCAGCAATGGATGAAAGGGAAGAAGGGAAGGGTTGAGGGAATGGGATAATCAAGATGGAGGAAGGACAGATAGGAGAACAAGAAAAGAGATATCTTGACTGAGGGAGCCATTATGGGGTTAGCAAGAAACCTGGCTCTAGAAAAATTCCCAGGAATCCACAAGGATGACTCTGTATGAGGAGGGTCCGCTACTTCGTCCCAGTTGCCCGGTTAGCTTAGCCCCGAAATAACCACACAGAAATTTTATTAACTAAATCACTGCTTGGCCCATTAGCTCTAGCTTCTTATTGGCAAACTCGTATATTAATTTAACCCATTTCTATTAACCTGTGTATTGCCACTGGCAGTGGCTTACCAGGTAAAATTGCCAGCGTCTATCTCTGGTGGATCCATGGTGTCTCTCTCTCTTCGCCTTCCTTCTCCCAGACTTCTACCTAGCTTTCCCCGCCTACCTAAGTTCTGCTCTATCAACAGGTCAAGGCAGTTTCTTTATTCATTAACCAATGAAAGCAACACATAGACAGAAGGACCTCCCACACCGTGACCCCAGATAAGACCCTAAGCAGTAGAGAAGAGGGTGCCCGAACTGGCCTTTCCCTGTAGTCAAACTGATGATTATCTTACATATCATAGAACGTTTGTCCCATAACAGATGGAAACAGAGGCAAAGACCCACATCAGAGCACTGGACTGAGCTCCCAAGGTCCAGTTGAAGAGTAGAAGGAATGAGAATATGAGCAAAGAGGTCAAGACCATGAAGAGCTCATCCACTGAAACAGTCTACATGAGCTAATGGGAGTGCACCAACTCCAGCTGGACTGGGAAGGAATGAGCATAGAACCAAACTAGTCCCTCTCAATGTGGCTGACAGTTGCATGGCTGGGGCAAAGTGAGGAGCACTGGCAATAGCACTGGGATTTATCTCTACTGCATGTATTGGCTTTTGGAGATCCCATTCTCTTTGGATGTATACCTTGCTCAGCCTAGATATAATAGGGAGAGCCTTGAACTTTCCACAAAGCAAAGTGCCTTACCCTCTCTAAGGATTAGAGGATGGTGGGGTAGGAGGGAATGGGAGGAGGGGAGGGAGTGTGAATCTGGATTAGTATTTTTTTAAAACATAATCTAATAAAAAAAAGAAAAAAAAGATTGATGATTTTTTTTTCATCCAGTAGCATTCATAGAATCTCCTGGAACTATGAAATCTAGCCAGTAAGAAGAAGCTTCCAGGCAAGTGCCAGCTTGATTTCTCAATGCTCAGTCACTCAGATATCTGGTATCTTTGGTAATGGGGTTGAGTGATCATATTCTGAAGAGTAAGCAAGAGCAATGGTAATTGCCTATACTGTTTGAGGATCTATAGGACCTTTGTAGCCAATGACTCCAAAAAGAAATAACCTATTCTGGGTACTAGGTGTTTTATTGGTCTATGATGCCTATCAGAGACACTGTTGTCCCCTTTGATGATAATTTCATATAAAAGCTTTTATACGTGTACACATTTATATTTTAGAAAGCTTCTGCGGTAGCAGGTTTCTATATGACTTTTTTTGAAGGATCTTAAGTGTTAGTTTTTGTTCCCTTTATTCTTTCATCTAACCTTCTCCCATCCCCATTTCATCCTTCCTATTCCAATATTCTTATTTACCCTTTATATCATTACATTCTAACTCCACTTTTTTGAAAGTCTCCCAGATGTTCTCTTATTAATTTCATGACCTCTATGGTTATTCCAAATTGAAGAGACATATCTAGTTTCAAGCCTAGCATTCACAAATGAGAGAAATCATACAACATTCATTTTTTCTGGGTCTGGACTATCTCACTCAAAATGGTTGTTTCCTGCTCCATTTGTTTACCTGAGAATTTCATTTTCTTTTGAATAATATTCCACTTATAAATGTGACACTTTTTAAATATCTATTCCTACATTGCTGGGCATCTAGGCTATTTCCATTTCTTAGCAATATACCTTGTAATACAGGCATTAAGACTAAGGCTAACAACTGATAAATGGCACCACATAAAATCAAAAGACTTTGCATAGCCAATAACTCCATTATTTGAATAAAGTGAAAATGATTTTTACCAGCTATGCATCCAACAGAGGGTTAGTATCTAGAACATACAAATAATTCAGAAAACTAAGCACCCAGAAAACAAATAATCCAAAACAGTGCAGGGAACTAAACAGAAATTCTCAAAAATGAAATACAATGACTGAGGCATTTTTGAAATATATTTGACACCCCTAGTATTAGGGGGAATTAACGTAAAACTACTTTGTTCATCTCACCACAGCCAGCATGGATCAGATAGAAAACCATAATGGCAAATGCTTGCATGGACATGAGGGGAAGGGCAACTCTTATTCACTGCTGCTGGGAATAACAATTCGTACAGCTACTATGGAAGTCAATGTGGATGGTTCTCAACAAGTTAGAAATATTTATCCACATGGTTCAGGATAACACTCTTGCATGTATACCCAAATAACTCTGTATCCCACTACAGTGATAATTCTTCAGATATGTTCATTGGTGCTCTATTCTCAATACATAGGAAATGGAAATATCCTAGATGTGTATCAACTGATGACTGTTTAGGGAAAATGCAGTATATTTACACAATTAGATATGATTCATTCTTTCTAAAGCTTCAAGAGTTCATATGTATATTTCACTACTTTTTCAATCTTACTACCGATGGACACAGTTTAAGTCATTGTTAATAAAATAATACTATGGCAAATCTTCATATACCCATGTTTTTCAGATCAAAGCTATTAGTTTTTAATATTCCTAAAACTAAATTTTCTCAATATATATGCATGCCTTTCTTTTTAATAACTATTTACAATTTTTCTCCACAAAGTTTTATGAATAAGTATAAAACTATATATAGAAGATTTTATGTAATTCTCTCTCTTCCTCCAGAAGCAAAACTCAGGATCACTCCTAGCACTGCAACAAATTACCAGCTACAGCCAACACTCCACTCTGTCCTCTGCTGCCGTGGATCTCACAGACCATCCCCGCCTGTCCTGACCTGCTTGCTTAGTCGCTGTGTCCTAGCCCCCAACTCTGATGGGCTAGGTAGGCTCTCCACAGACTTCTCTACTCACTCAGGTCCTCTCATAACCAAACTTCAGTGTTGCCACTAGATATGTAACAGACCATCTCTCCTTATCCTCCCCTTCCCACAGCATCCAGCATCAGCAGACATTCCCAGTGAGTACACCAGTCAGGCTAGTAAAACAGGCACCAAACAGACAATACACTCCCTGAAAACCCAGTAAGGTAACAGAAACCAAGGAATAAAACACCCACCCAACAAAGACAAACCCAGAAATGAGCACCTAGACCTGAAACCCAGATGCCTAGATGCCAGCATAAGAATGCAATCAATAACAGCTAGTGCAATATGTCTTCTCCTGAGCCTGGCTGTCCTACCACAGCAAGCCCTGAATATTCCAGCATAACTGAAGCACAAGGAAAAGAGCTTGCACTCAACTAAATGAGTATGGCAGAGCTCCTATAAAAAGAAATGGATAAATACCTTTAAAAAAACAAGAAAAAAATAATCAAAGGAAATGAACTATCCAGGACCTGTAGATGTTAATAGAAGCAATAAAGGAAACACAAAATGACAGAATTCTGGAAATGAAAAATTTAGAAATGTGAACAGAAACTATAAAGGAAAACTTCACCAAGAGAATGCAAGATATGGAATACAGAATATCGGGCACTGACAAAATGACAGGGGAAATGGATACCTCAGTCAAAGAAAATGTTAAATCTAAAAAATACCTGACAGAAAACACCCAGGAAATCTGGGACACTCTGCAGAGACCACACTTAAGAAAATTAAGAATATAGGAAGGAGAACAGTCCCAATACAAAGGCCCAGAATGTATTTTCAACAAATTCATAGAAAAAAATTCCCTAACCTAAAGAAGGAGATGTCTAAAAAGGTACAAGAAACACACAGAACATCAAACAGATTGGACCAGAAAAGAAAGATCTCTCACCCCATAATAATCAAAACACTAAACATACAGAACAAAGAAAGAACACTAAAAAGCTGCAAAGGAAAAAGACCAAGTAACACACAAAGAGAGACCTAGTAGAATTACACCTGACTTCTCAATGGAGATTCTAAAAGTCATAATGATCTGGACAGATGTGTCACAGAGTATAAAAGTGACATGCCAGCCCAGACTACTATACCCAGAAAAACTTTCTGTCATCATAGATAGAGAAAATAAGATATAACATGATAAAATCTAATTTAAGAAGTATCTATCTACAAATCCAGCGCTATAGAAGATATTAGAAAGAAAATTCCAATCTAAAGAGGTTAACTACACTCATGAAAACACGAGAAATCTGTCAAATCAGCAAAACAAAAAGAAAAGAAACATACACACAATGATGTATACAAATGTACTTTAAAAATTTCATATGACCAAAGATTATTTGAACAGAAAAACTTCTGTCACATTTTTTTGCCAAGAAATAGACCTCTGATGGGGTTCACCATTTCTTTAAGATCTCATACTTCTCAGATAACAAACGCCTTAAAGTTTAAAATTGTAGTTCTTCCTTTATTTTAATTTATAAAATCATGTCGGTTTTCCCCAGAAAAACAATTTAGTTTAGGGAATTTTTTATGAGCAGAAACACACACACACACATTCTTTTCTTTTAAAAGATGTTTTGGGGGTCTGGAGAGATAGCTAATGGGTAAATTATTTGCCACAAATGCATGGGACCTGAGTTAGATCTGCATAACTCTTCAAAAGTAGGTGGGAAGGGTGGCCAACCTGTCATTGCAAGGGACAGGAGACAGAGCCAGGGAAGCTGACTAACTAGACTAAGGTAAACAGTGAGCTCTGGACTCACTGAGAAATCCTGCCTCAATATGTAATGTTGAATACAGTGGAGGAAAATACTTGATGTCAACTCCAGGCCTCCTTGCACACATGCTACCCACCACTCAAGGTTGTGTATACACACATGTGCACCACACACAAATACATACAGATAAAAAAGCTGAAAAAGATTTAGCATTGTGTGGAGGACTCATTTGAATTTTAGCAGCTCATTAAGGTACACTACTATGTAATATTACATTTCATGAATAAACTATATGTTTACATTACTGAAAGGAATGAGTCTTTGAATTTTTTAATTTTTTTATTGATAAAAGGAGGATAAAGAAAATAAAAAAAAAAAAAACAAATTTCCACCTCCTCCCACCAGCCTCCCATTTCCCTCCCCCTCCTCCCACTCTTCTCCCCCTCCTCCCACCCCTCTCCCCTTCCCCCCACTCCTCTCCCCCTCCCTTTCCAGTCCAAAGAGCTGTCAGGGTTCCCTGCCCTGTGGTAAGTCCTAGGTCCTCCCCCCTCCGTCCATATCTAGGAAGGTGAACATCCAAACTGGCTAGGCTCCCACCAAGCCAGCAGATTGCGTAGGATCAAAACCGCGTGCCATTGTCCTTGGCGTCTCATCAGCCCTCATTGTTCGCCATGTTCCGAGAGTCCAGTTTTATCCCATGCTTTTTCTGGTAACAGTCCAGCTGGCCTTGGTGAGCTCGCAGTAGATCATCTCCACTGTCTCAGTGGGTGGGTGCACTCCTCGTGGTCCCGACATCTTTGCTCATGTTCTCACTCCTTCTGCTCCTCATTGGGACCTTGGGAGCTCAGTCCAGTGCTCCAGTGTGGGTCTCTGTCTCTATCTCCATCCATCGCCAGATGCAAGTTCTAGGATGGTATGCAATATATTCGTCAATATTGCTCTAGGGTAGGGTCGTTTCAGGTTCCCTATCCTCAGCTGCCCAGGGAACTAACTGGGGACCTCAGCTTGGGCACCTGGGAGCCCCTCTAGGGTCAAGTCTCCTGCCCACCCTAAAGTGGGTCCCTTAACTAAGAATTGTGGTTCCGTGCTCCCCTATCCAACCTTCCTTTATCCCGATCCTCCTGTTTCCCCTAGTCCACCCTCCTTCCCTTCTACCTTTTCTCTCCCCATCTCCCCTAACCCCCATCCCACCCCACCCCCAAGATCCCACTTTTCCCCCCGGCAATTTTGTCTACTTCCCTTATCCAAGAGGATAACTATATGTTTTTCCTTGGGTTCACCTTCTTACTTAGCTTCTTTAGATTCGCCTATTGTAGATTCCGTGAACCCTATTTATGGCTAGAAACCAATTATGAGTGAGTACATCCCATGTTCGTCTTTTTGGGCCTGGGATACCTCACTCAGGATAGTGTTTTCTATTTCCATCCATTTGCATGCAAAATTCGAGAAGTCATTGTTTTTTACCGCAGCGTAGTACTCTAGTGTGTATATATTCCATACTTTCTTCATCCATTCTTCCATTGAAGGGCATCTAGGTTGTTTCCAGGTTCTGGCTATTACAAATAGTACTGCTATGAACATAGTTGAACAAATGCTTTTGACATGTGATAGAGCATCTCTTGGGTAAATTCCCAAGAGTGGTATTGCTGGGTCCAGGGGTAGGTTGATCCCGAATTTCCGGAGAAACCGAAACACTGACTTCCACAGTGGTTGCACAAGATTGCATTCCCACCAGCAATGGATGAGGGTACCCCTTCCTCCACAGCCTCTCCAGCAAAGGCTATCCTTGGTGTTTTTGACTTTAGCCAATCTTACAGGTGTAAGATGATATCTCAAAGTTGTTTTGATTTGCATTTCCCTGATCGCTAAGGAGGTTGAGCATGACCTTAAGTGTCTTTTGGTCATTTGAACTTCTTCTGTTGAGAATTCTCTGTTCAGTTCAGCGCCCCATTTTTTAATTGGGTTAATTAGCCTTTTAAAGTCTAGTTTCTTGAGTTCTCTATATATTTTGGAGATCAGACCTTTGTCTGTTGTGGGGTTGGTGAAGATCTTCTCCCAGTCGGTAGGTTGCCTTTGTGTCTTAGTGACAGTGTCCTTTGCTTTACAGAAGCTTCTCAGTTTTAGTAGGTCCCATTTATTCAATGTTGCCCTTAATGTCTGTGCTTCTGGGGTTATACCTAAGAAGCGATCGCCTGTGCCCATCTGTTGTAGGGTATTGCCCACTTTCTCTTCTATCAGGTTCAGTGTTTTCGGGCTGATATTGAGGTCTTTAATCCATTTGGACTTGAGTTTTGTGCACGGTGATAGATATGGGTCTATTTTCATTCTTCTACAGGTTGACATCCAGTTGTGCCAGCACCATTTGTTGAAGATGCTTTCTTTCTTCCAATGTAAACTTTTAGCTCCTTTATCGAAAATGAGGTGTTCATAGGTTTGTGGGATAAAGTCCGGGTCTTCTATACGATTCCATTGGTCGACTTCTCTGTTTTTATGCCAGTACCACCCTGTTTTCATTACTGTAGCTCTGTAATAGAGTTTGAAGTCAGGGATGGTAATGCCTCCAGAAGATCCTTTATTGTATAGGATTGTTTTGGCTATCCTGGGTTTTTTGTTTTTCCATATAAAGTTGATTATTGTCCTCTCCAGATCTGTGAAGAATTTTGATGGGATCTTGATGGGGATTGCATTGAATCTATAAATTGCCTTTGGTAGAATTGCCATTTTTACTATGTTGATCCTCCCAATCCAAGAGCAAGGGATGTCCATCCATTTTTTGGTATCCTCTTCAATTTCTTTCTTCAATGCCTTAAAGTTCTTGTCAAATAGATCTTTCACTTCCTTGGTTAGATTTACCCCAAGATATTTTATGCTGTTTGTGGCTATCGTGAATGGAGAAGCTTCTCTGATTTCCCTCTCTGCTTCCATATCCTTTGAGTATAGGAGGGCGACTGATTTTTTGGAGTTGATCTTGTATCCTGCCACATTACTAAAGCTGTTTATCAGCTGTAAAAGTTCTTTGGTGGAATTTTGGGGGTCGCTTATGTACACTATCATATCATCTGCGAATAACGAAAGTTTAACTTCTTCATTTCCAATTCGAATCCCCTTGATCCCATTATGCTGTCTTATTGCTATTGCTAGAACTTCCAGCACTATATTGAAGAGGTATGGCGAAAGTGGGCAGCCTTGTCGCGTTCCTGAGTTAAGCGGGATGGCTTTGAGTTTCTCTCCATTTAATTTGATGTTAGCTGTCGGCTTGCTGTATATAGCTTTTATTATATTTAGGTATGACCCTTGTATCCCTAATCTCTCCAAGACTTTTAACATAAATGGATGTTGAATTTTGTCAAATGCTTTTTCAGCATCTAATGAAATGATCATATGGTTTTTTTCTTTCAGTTTATTTATATGATGGATTACATTGATAGATTTTCGTATGTTGAACCAGCCCTGCATCTCAGGAATGAAGCCTACTTGATCATAATGGATAATTTTTCGGATGTGTTCTTGGATTCGGTTTGCCAGTATTTTGTTGAGGATTTTTGCGTCGATATTCATGAGTGCGATCGGCCTGTAATTCTCTTTCCTGGTTGAGTCTTTGTGTGGTTTTGGTATCAGAGTAACTGTAGCTTCATAAAAGGAATTTGGTAATGACCCTTCTGTTTCTATATTGTGGAATACATTGAGGAGTATAGGTATTAGGTCTTCTTGGAAGTTCTGGTAGAATTCCGCATTGAAACCATCTGGCCCTGGGCTTTTTTTGGTAGGGAGGTTTTTGATAACAGCTTCTAGTTCTTCGCGACTGACAGGTCTGTTTAGCTTGTTCACCTGGTCCTGATTTAATTTTGGTAAATCGTATTTATCTAAGAAAGTGTCCATTTCTTTTACATTTTCCAGTTTAGTGGCATACAAGCTTTTGTAGTAAGATCTAATGACTCTCTGAATTTCCTCTGTGTTTGTGGTTATGTCCCCCTTTTCATTTCTGATCTTATTAATTTGCAAATTTTCTCTCTGCCGTTTGATTAGTTTGGATAGGGGTTTGTCAATCTTGTTGATTTTTTCCAGGAACCAGCTTCTTGATTCATTGATTCTTTGGATTGTTTTTTGTGTTTCTATTTTGTTGATTTCAGCCCTCAGTTTGATTATTTCCAGTCTTCTACTCCTCCTAGGTGAGTCTGCTTCTTTTTTTTCTAGAGCTTTCAGGTGGGCTGTTAAGTCTCCAATATGTGCTTTCTCTGTTTTCTTTAAGTGGGCACTTAGTGCTATGAACTTTCCTCTCAGGACTGCTTTCATAGTGTCCCATAAGTTCGAGTATGTTGTTTCTTTATTTTCATTGAATTCAAGGAAGACTTTAATTTCTTTCTTTATTTCCTCCTTAATCCAGGTATGGTTCAGTAGTTGACTGTTCAGTTTCCATGAGTTTGTAGGCTTTCTGGGGGTAGCATTGTTGTTGAATTCTAACTTTAATCCATGGTGGTCTGATAAGACACAGGTGGTTAGTAATATTTTTTTGTAGCTGTGTAAGTTAGCTTTGTTACCAAGTATGTGGTCAATTTTCGAGAAGGTTCCATGAGCTGCAGAGAAAAAGGTATATTCTTTCCTATTTGGGTGGAATATTCTATAGATGTCTGTTAAGTCCATTTGCTTCATTACCTCCATTAATTCTCTAATTTCTCTGTTAGGTTTCTGTCTGATTGACCTGTCCATTGGTGAAAGAGGAGTGTTGAAGTCTCCTACTATTAGTGTGTGCGGTTTGATGGCTGCCTTGACTTTTAGCAATGTTTCTTTTACATACGTGGGTGCTTTTATATTAGGGGCATAGATATTCAGGATTGAGATTTCTTCCTGATGAATTTTTCCTGTTATGAGTATAAAATGTCCCTCTCCATCTCTTTTTATTGATTTAAGTTTGAAGTCAACTTTGTTAGAAATTAGTATGGCCACACCTGCTTGTTTCTTAGGTCCATTTGCTTGATAAGCCTTTTCCCAGCCCTTTACTCTGAGTAGGTGCCTGTCTTTGTGGTTGAGGTGTGTTTCTTGTAGACAGCAGAATGTTGGATCCTGTTTTCGTATCCAGTCTCTTAGCCTGTGCCTTTTTATAGGTGAGTTGAGTCCATTGACATTAAGTGATATTAATGACCAGTGGTTGTTAACTCCGGTCACTTTTTAAGTAGTAGGGTTTGTGTGTTTCCCTTCTTTGAGTTGCGCTGGTGAAGGGTCTCTAGATGTCTGAGTTATTGAGGTCTTTGTTGGACTCCTTGGTTAGTGATTTTCCTTCTATTATTTTCTGTAAGGCTGGATTTGTGGCTACGTATTGCTTAAATTTGTTTTTATCCTGGAAAATTTTGTTTTCTCCATTTATGGTGAACGAAAGCTTGGCTGGATATAGTAGTCTGGGCTTGCATCCATGGTCTCTTAGTTTTTGCAGTACATCTATCCAGGACCTTCTGGCTTTCATGGTTTCCATAGAGAAGTCAGGTGTAAGTCTGATAGGTTTACCTTTATAAGTAAGTTGGCCTTTCTCCTTTGCGGCTCTTAATATTCTTTCTTTATTCTGTATATTTTGTGTTTTGATTATTATATGGCGAGGGGATGTTTTTTTTTGATCCAGCCTATTTGGGGTTCTGTATGCCTCTTGAACCTTCATAGGTACATCCTTCTTCAGGTTGGGAAAGTTTTCTTCTATAATTTTGTTAAGTATATTTTCTGGACCGTTGAGCTGCACTTCTTCTCCTTCTTCTACTCCAATTATTCTTAGGTTTGGTCTTTTTATTGTGTCCCATATTTCCTGAATGTTTTGTGATGAGAGTTTGTTGGACTTGCTGTTTTCTTTGATCAGTGCGTTTATTTTCTCTATGTTATCCTCAGACTCTGAGATTCTTTCTTCTATCTCTTGTATTCTGCTGGTTATGCTTGTTTCTGTAGTCTCTATTCGTTTACCTAGATTTTCCATGTCCAGCCGGCCCTCTGTTTGTGTTTTCTTCTTTGCCTCCATTTCATTTTTCAAATCATGAACTGTTTCCATTATCTGCTTGATTGTTTTTCCTTGCTTTCCTAGGGTATCATTCACTGATTTACTCAATTCCTCGAACTTTCTGTTATACTTCTCATCCATTTCTATAAGGGCGTTTTTTATATGCTGTTTAAGGGTGTCAATCACTGTCATGAAGTCAGTTTTTTCTCCTTCTTCATGATTAAGGTGTTCATGTCCTCCTGTTGTGAGGTCGCTGGCTTCTGGTGGTTTCGTGTTGTTCTTCAGATTGTTGGGTGAATTCTTGCATTGGCGTCTCCCCATCTCTTCCTTCCAATATTCTCCTATGGATCTTCTTTTACAGGATCAGGTCTTCTTGCCAACTGATGTACCTTCCAAGTGATGTCACTCCCCCGTGATGTTTCTCCTGGAGTCCAGTTCCGATCTCCTTGCTGCTTGGTTAGCTTCCAAACAAAGGCCCACCCTGCTTGCTGCAGGCAGGTTATGGAGACAAAGGAGCTACCACCTTCCCCTTTGCACTCACCTTCGGGTTCAGTCCCAGCGCCCAGGCAGGCTGAACAGGGAGGCACTCTGCTCCAAGAAGGGAGGGATGGAGGGAGACAGGGGGTAGGGGGATCTGGATGTAAGCACAATGATGTCTCACTAGGTGCCCTGATGAAACTCCGTGCTGCTTGGTTCGCTCGCAGACAAAGGGCCCACCCTGCTTGCTGCAGGCGGGCTATGGGGACAAAGAAGCCCCCGAGCTCCCCTTTACCCTACGCTTGGGGTTAGGACCCAGCGCCCAAGCAGGCAGAGCAGGGAGGCTCTCTGCCACCAGGGAAGGGAGGGGGAAGAGCAACAGAGGTGGGGGGGATCTGGATGTAAGCTGGATGGGATAGGAAGAGAGAGGAGGTACCGGGCAGTGTAGCCCTGTAGGTTGATCAGGAAGTGTAGGCGGGCTGTTCCCGGGTGCCGCAGCACTCACTCACCACAATGATGTCTCACTAGGTGCCCTGATCGAAACTCCGTGCTGCTTGGTTCGCTCGCAGACAAAGGGCCCACCCTGCTTGCTGCAGGCGGGCTATGGGGACAAAGAAGCCCCCGAGCTCCCCTTTACCCTACGCTTGGGGTTAGGACCCAGCGCCCAAGCAGGCAGAGCAGGGAGGCTCTCTGCCACCAGGGAAGGGAGGGGGAAGAGAAACAGAGGGTGGGGGGATCTGGATGTAAGCTGGATGGGATAGGAAGAGAGAGGAGGTACTGGGCAGTGTAGCCCTGTAGGTTGATCAGGAAGTGTAGGCGGGCTGTTCCCGGGTGCCGCAGCACTCGCTCACCACAATGATGTCTCACTAGGTGCCCTGATGAAACTCCGTGCTGCTTGGTTCGCTCGCAGACAAAGGGCCCACCCTGCTTGCTGCAGGCGGGCTATGGGGACAAAGAAGCCCCCGAGCTCCCCTTTACCCTACGCTTGGGGTTAGGACCCAGCGCCCAAGCAGGCAGAGCAGGGAGGCTCTCTGCCACCAGGGAAGGGAGGGGGAAGAGAAACAGAGGGTGGGGGGATCTGGATGTAAGCTGGTTGGGATAGGAAGAGAGAGGAGGTACCGGGCAGTGTAGCCCTGTAGGTTGATCAGGAAGTGTAGGCGGGCTGTTCCCGGGTGCCGCAGCCCTCACTCACCACAATGATGTCTCACTAGGTGCCCTGATCGAAACTCCGTGCTGCTTGGTTCGCTCGCAGACAAAGGGCCCACCCTGCTTGCTGCAGGCGGGCTATGGGGACAAAGAAGCCCCCGAGCTCCCCTTTACCCTACGCTTGGGGTTAGGACCCAGCGCCCAAGCAGGCAGAGCAGGGAGGCTCTCTGCCACCAGGGAAGGGAGGGGGAAGAGAAACAGAGGGTGGGGGGATCTGGATGTAAGCTGGATGGGATAGGAAGAGAGAGGAGGTACTGGGCAGTGTAGCCCTGTAGGTTGATCAGGAAGTGTAGGCGGGCTGTTCCCGGGTGCCGCAGCACTCGCTCACCACAATGATGTCTCACTAGGTGCCCTGATGAAACTCCGTGCTGCTTGGTTCGCTCGCAGACAAAGGGCCCACCCTGCTTGCTGCAGGCGGGCTATGGGGACAAAGAAGCCCCCGAGCTCCCCTTTACCCTACGCTTGGGGTTAGGACCCAGCGCCCAAGCAGGCAGAGCAGGGAGGCTCTCTGCCACCAGGGAAGGGAGGGGGAAGAGCAACAGAGGTGGGGGGGATCTGGATGTAAGCTGGATGGGATAGGAAGAGAGAGGAGGTGGGTCTTTGAATTTTTAAGGCTTCCAGGAACAGTCTTATGTCTGTATCTTGGTAACATGTACGTATTTCTGTTTGTTTTAGTCCTTGTAGTGTAAATATTGAGTCATACTGTGTTCAAACACCTTTCAATCTCTTAACTACTCCTATTCTGATAAGCGTGTAAGTTTTTGTCTAATTTCCCAATGTTGCCAACTCTCGTATTTCTTTGTGTGTTTTAAAAGAAGACATTTTGAGTTATATATGTACCTTTCCCCAATTTACACTTTAACTTTCACTCTATTAATGGTATCTTTGATAAATATTTTTTCTCTTCTGTATTTCCCTTTATGGTTACTGGTTTCTGTCTAATTTAAGAAACGCTTTCTTGAATTCATTGTGATCATAACATTTCTAATAATTTTACAATATTATCTCCTAAAACCTTTACAGCCTCCTTTCATATTAAAATGCTTAATCCACTTGGATATTTTACTTTGAGACATGGCATAAGGACCCGCTAATATTTTTCATAAAAATTAATAGTAAATTCCCTTAGAACCATTTATAGAAAGGATTATCTTTTCCCAACAGTGGCAGGGTGTCATCTCCACTTCTGTTTTCTTTGTTATATTCCACTGTGACTTGCATTCAGCAATGACATGGAACCATAATTACCATAGTGATAGTATATCTTCCTCTCTATATGGGGAAGGCTTTCAAAATTTAACTTTTCTTTTCAGTGCTATGGTTTAAATCAAGTGTCTCGCACATGCCTTTGTAATAAGAATTGATGTACATCAAGATCCATGTATATAACTCTTGAGCATATATACTCAAAGGACTCCCACATCTTATTGTAGAAATAACTTGCTCATCCATGTCCCACTTTGGTTCTATTCATAATCTGTAGAAAATGGGAACAGACTAGATGTCCATCAACTGATGAGTGGATATAAAAACTCTGTATATTTACACAACGGAATATTATTTAGAAAATGTTTAGAAAAATTGGAATTATGAAATCTCCCAGCAAATGGACAGAGAAGGAAACAATTATTCTGAGAAAAGTAATCAGATCCAGAGAGATAAACATGTTTTCTTTCATTTGTGGATGTTAGCTTTGAATCTTCAGATATGTGTATTCATCAGGAATACACACAGAGGTTAGAAAATTAGTAAGGAACTATAGGTGGTAGATTTTAAAGGAATGGGGACAAAAAGTAGTGATAGAAAGTGGTCAAGGGGACTAATGGTAAAGGGAGAGTTGAATGGGAAGTGGGAGGCAGGGGCTGAGTAGATAAGGGAATATGGGAAGGAATAAGTAGCACACTGACAGTTCCAAAAAGTTAATGGAAAACTACAACTGTAAAAGACACTACTATCATAGTGGTCATATTTTCAGCCTTTATATATAAAGAGTTTAAATGGAGTTATCCTATAATGTGCTATGCTCCCTGAATTTATTTTCCCTGAGCCTTAGGTATACAGTTTGCATTTCACATATGTAAGTTGGGGTTGGATACTCTTCAGTCTCTTCTTCTCTACATTTTGGCCAGATGTGGTTCTCTGCAATAGTTTGTGAGAGCTATCATAAGTATTTAGAATACAGGTAGAAATTACATTAATTTGGGAAACTGGTAGTAGTATATTCTCTCCATTCTATGATCTATTCAGTACACAGTATTTTGAGCTACCTTCTGTCTTACATTCTAACTGATTTTAGTTAACATGTTTTTCACTTCTAGAAAACACATACATATCGTGGAATGTTAGCTGAAGATGTATTATATTTCTTTATGCTAGGCATAAAACATTTGTTTAATGATTCAAAGATATGTTGATCTTTTTTATTGATTTTATTCAGCTATACATTTTTCTCTGCTCATCTCCCTTCCTCTCCACTCCCCTTCAACCCTCTTCCAGGGTCACCATGCTCCCGATTTGCACAGGAGATCTTGTCTTTTTTTACTTCCCATGTAGATTAGATCTATATATGTCTCTTAGGGTCCTCTTTGCTGTCTGGGTTCTCTGGGATTGTGAACTGTAGGCTGTTTTTCTTTACTTATGTCTAAAAGCCACTTATGAGTGAGAATATATGCTGTTTGTCTTTCTGGGTCTGGGTTATCTCCCTCAATATGATGTTTTCTAGATCCACCAATTTGCCTGCAAATTTCAAGATATCATTATCCTTTCTGCTGTGTAGTACTCCATCGTGTAAATGTACTGCACTTTCCTTATCCATTCGTCGGTCACGGGGCATTTAGATTGTTTCCAGGTTCTGGCAATGACAAACAATGCTGCTATGAATGTAGTTGAGCACATGTCCTTGTGCTATGATTGAGCATTCTTTTGGTATATACCCAAAAGTGGTATTACTGGGTCTTGAGGAAGGTTGTTTCCTAATTTTCTGAGAAATTACCACACTAATATCCAAAGGGGTTGTACCAGCTTGCACTCCCACCAGAAATGCAAAAGTGTTCCCTTTACCCCACAACCTTTCCAGCATAAATTGTCATCAGTGTTTTTGATCTTGGCCATTCCTACAGGTGTAAGGTGGAATTACAGAGTTGTTTTGATTTGCCTTTCTCTGATGGCTAAAAATTTTGAGCATTTCCTTAAGTGTCTTTCAGCCATTTTAGATTCCTCTGTTGAGAGTTCTCTGTTTAGATCTGCACTCGATTTTTTACTGGATTATCTATTCTTTTGATGACCAATTTCTTGAAATCTTTGTATATTCTGGAGATCAGTCCTCTGTCTGATGTGGTGTTGGTGAAGATCTTTTCCCATTCTGTAGGTTTTGTCTTGTTGACCATGTTGATTCTGTTATATTGCATTTGTTTAACTCTGTGAAGCTTTGTTACTTTGCCTGTCTAAAAGACCTGAATGGTCTAACAAAGAGCTGAACAGCCAATAGCTATGCAGGAATAGATGGGACTGCCATGCAGATGGAATAAATAAGAGGAGAAATCTGAGAAGAAAGATCAAGGAGCAGAAAAAAAAAGGAGAGAGGAGACCAGGGGTCAGCTACCCAGCTACAGGGCAAGCCATGGAATAAGAAGTAAAGAAAGAAAGATATATAGAATAGAGAAAGGTAAAAGCCTAGAGGCAAAAGGTAGACGGGATAATTTAAGAAAAGTTGGGTACAGATAAGTCAAGCTAAGGCCAGGCATTCGTAAGTAATAACTTTCCACATGTATTTATTTGGGAGTTGTGTGGCAGGCCCCCAAGAGCAAAGAGCCAAAAGAGTAAAACAGCAAACAGCAGCAATACACACATATACACACCCACTTAATTTCACAAACTACTCTACATCATTTATCATTCTTATTGATATTTTCAAACATGGCCACATGGCCATTGCTTTAATAAACATAGTAAGAAGAATTGCTTTAGTCACAGAACTAAAGATGATAATGTTTAAATTGTTATCATTTAAGTTCAAAATTGTTTCTAATGCCAAAACAGCTTGCTTCTCTGAGTTCTTGTGTTCAAATAACTAATCCCAAAATTAATTACAGGGAAAATAAGAGACTTAAAGCAATTTGTTTTTTATCCAGATACTACAGATACTATAAACTTGAGCTGCAATACAATGAATTCATTTTTTATTGTCTTTAACTCTTATCCTGTAGTTAGAGTTCTTTGTGCCTTAGTTTATTGTGGAGATTGTTCCCAACCAGGTTCTTGGTCAGTCTCTAGCTTGTGAGTCTCTCTTTATTGGTTTGTGTTCCCATAAAAGTATAAGATAATTTTGTTCTACGAGGAAAATCCTCTGAGAATCAGAATGCTTTCCATGATTCTCATCTATTTATGCTGTTGTTTCCTTTCAGCTGTTTTCAAATTTCCCATTTTCTTATCTCTATAATTTTATTTTTTTTTAATTTTTTCCCCTCTTTTTTTATTTTATTTATTTATTAAGTATTTCTGCCTCCTCCCCGCAACCGCCTCCCATTTCCCTCCCCCTCCCCCGATCAAGTCACCCTCCCTCATCTGCTCGAAGAGCAATCAGGGTTCCCTGACCTGTGGGAAGCCCAAGGACCGCTCTCTATAATTTTAAATATATGCACATATAATATTCTGTTTTCTAGTGTCTTTGTTATATAAATTTGTTCAAATACCCAGCCATCTTCATGGGGCATATTATTAATGCATTTAAAGCCTCTTTTTCTGATGAGCTAGGAATATTATCTTTACTGCCATCCTAAATCAAATTCTTCTGAATTTTTTCACAACTATGTGTTTTAATCACTGGATATTATAAATTATGATGTGCAGTAAAACTATAATAATTTAATAATCCCATCTGAAAAATAAACCTGACAATGCATTCTTGTAAATATAGTATTGCTTCAGAATATAGAGTCCAGTGCCCTGAAATAATGGTACAAATGAAAGCAAATGTGGTCTAGGAAAAGATAAACATGGGAAAGTCTATATGATGTTATTACATTGTACAGGGGAAAATAATGGTTACGGAAAACATTTCAAAGACCTTAAAAATGGCTAGGGAAATCTTGTAGACCTTTAGTAGTCACATGGCTCCACTGTTTTCTACTTATGTAATTTGTCAGAGTTAGTACCTACACAAAACTTCTTCAATGGCTGAAAACACTGTAGGCCCTACCACGTTTTCTTTTTAAATCACAGAGAATAGCCGGGCGGTGGTGGCACACGCCTTTAATCCCAGCACTCGGGAGGCAGAGGCAGGTGAATCTCTGTGAGTTCAAGACCAGCCTGGTCTACAAGAGCTAGTTCCAGGACAGGCTCCAAAACCACAGAGAAACCCTGTCTCGAAAAACCAAAATAAATAAATAAATAAATCACAGAGAATGCAAGCATCTGTTTGTCTTGACTTGGTTTTTCCTTTTTACTCATCAAAATGCAGAGGCGTGAAATCAGGGCTATACAATTTAGAGTCCCTTTTTATCTCCATTATCTTAATGTTTTTTATTCTACAAGTCCTCTATTTATTTTAATTAAATTTATTAATTTATTTTACATCCCAACCCTAGTTTTCCTCCTCTCTCCCCTCTGGGTATAAACAACACATGGCATATCAAATTGAGGAAGGACTAAGCACCTCCCTTTGCATTAAGGCAATCCAGTACGAGGAAAAGGTTTCCAAAAGCCAGACAATGCATTAAGGACATCCCCTGCTCTCACTGTTAGGAACCCTATAAGTAGAACAACCTACACAACTATCACATATATGTAGAGAGCATAAGTCAGTCCCATGCAGGTTTCCCGGTTGTTGGTCCAGAGTCTGTGAGCTCCTATGAGCCCGGATAAGTTGATTATGTGGATATTTTTGTGATGTTAATGACCATGCTGGCCGGTACAATCCTTCCCCTCTCTCTTCAGCAGGATTCCTGGAGTTTGGCCTAATGTTTGACTGTCATTGATCTCTGCATCTGTTTCCATCAGTCACTGGATGAAGACTCTCAAATGACAACTGGGGTAGTCATGAATCCCAGCACATCCCATAGGCAGGACAGACTACAGGGCAAAGGTCGTGTGGCTGGTTGGTATCACAATCCCTCTTGCCAGGTCACAGGAGATGGCCAGTTCAGGCTACATATAGTCTCCTTTTTGTGACCTTGTTCACGTCCTCCTTTGAAAAAAGCTCCTTGACCTGAGAAGTTCATGTCCCTTGTCCCTTTCTTCAGATTCTAATGATGTTTCACTGTAGTGGTTCGAATAAGAATGGCCCTCATACATATATTTAAATGCTTGGACACTAGTTAGTGAAAATTTTTAGGAGGGATTAGGAGGTCTGTCCCGTTGGAGCATGTATGTCACTGGGCGTGGGCTTTGAGGTTTAAAAAGACCCTGGTGTTCTCAATGTTCTCTCTCTGCCTTGTGGTTGTGAATCTAGCTGTAAGTTTTCATCTGTTCATTCACTCTGCCATATTGGACTCTAAGCATCTGAAACTGTAAGCAAATTACATGCTGTCTTTTATAAGTTGTCTTGGTCATGGTGGTTTATTACAGCAGTAGAAAAGTAACTAAAATATACATAATCTGTATTCTTTATTCTGTTCATCTTTTATGAATAAGGAATACTTATTTTTCCCATCCATTCTGAATCAACCAGTTTCCGGCATAGTACTGTGAACATACTGTTTGTTCTACCTAGAAATGTTGTTTTTCCCCCTTGTTTCTTCCACTTGTTCTATTTTTGTTCCACTACTAATTAGATCCTAGCTGGACTGTGGAATGGAGAGCTCAGAGCACATATGGGCATATGACTGTTAATTACAGTATTATTATTTCCTAAGCATCTTCCAAGCAATTCATTTGCTGTGGATATCTTGATTGATAAAACTAATTTCAGCTGGATATTGAAACTAAGGCTTTTAACAATTTGTCTTAATTTATAGCCAGAGAGTGGTAAAAGCCAGCTGATGTCTCCATAATTATACTTATTACTTGTGTGCAATTTAACGTAGGTCAAACTAGTCTTAAGAAACTATAACCTAACAGAACACTTCACTTACCTTTGCTGCTTCTAATTGAGATGGAAAATAACTACTTTTGAGGGCCATAGTCAATTTTTGTATTGAGTGATATCTAAATTTTTTTCCTTGTGGTCTGTTCTTGTATCACTGCAGGACTATACATGTCTTGATTAGGAGGCTACCTTGCAAAGGTAAAAGGATATTGACAACTAAATTGGACTTTAAATTGCAATCTGAAATAGCATAGCCAAGGAGGATAATCATAATTGTGCTTAAGAGTCAAGAAAGTCTCATGTTAGAAGATAACTTGTAAAAGACTGACGACATAATAAAAGTAATATTAACAGGCAAATTTGGTGTGCATGGGTTACATAAAGAATTTGTTCCAGAAAGAGGGGTGCTTTAGCCATTAGTTCTGGCTACATTATAGCTTTGGGATTGGTAAGTGAAAAGGGAATATGGGACTAAGTAAAGTTTATAACGTCATTTTCTTTTCTTTTCTTATTGATTTTATTGAGCTCTACATTTTTCTCTGCTTCCCTCCCTGCCTCTCCCCTCCCCTTCAACCCTCTCCCAAGGTCTCCATGTTCCCAATTTACTCAGGACATCTTGTCTTTTTCTACTTCCCATGTAGATTAGATCTATGTATGTCTCTCTTAGGGTCCTCAATTGTTCTATCTTCATGAAGAATATAATGAAAGGTTAGATTATGTTCTGATGGAAGACAAAAACTGAGAAGCAGTGTGATGTGATAGAAAAATAGAGTTAGATTCAAACTTATTGTGCAAGCCTGGGGTATTTGAGACTGATAAATACGATATTTATCCTTATTCTTTAATTTTTTGTGTGTATGAGTGTTTTGCTTGAAAGCATGTACATGCACCATATTTATGCCTGGTGCCCACACAATATTGTCTAAAACTAGTGTTACAAATGATTGTGAAGTACCATTGCGATATTTGAAACAAAACTCTGATCTGCTGTAAAAACAAAAGTGTTAACTGTTGAGCAATCTCTTCAGCACCACCTATTACCTTTAGTCATTATAAGATAGGAATTTTAAAAAGACTACGTAAATTAAAATATTTTACAAATATTACAAAGCTTAGAATCATGACTCTAATTTTCCCAAACATGTGATTTCAGGAAATTGTGTTTTCTTCTGTCTTTTTGGAGTCCTTTCTTGTGAAGTAAAAACAAATATTTGTATGATCACTATTTAAAGACAAATTATTAAAATATGAAAAACATTTGTATAACTTGTACTTATGTACAATAAATTTCAAGACAGTATGAATACATTTAAGATCATTTTTCCTTTTAGAAAATAGTAATGACATCTGAATTACAAACTGATTTGTTAGAAATATAAGATCATGCAGTATATAATACGATTTAAATGTTTGTTTTATATATATATGTATATATACACAAACGCTGAAAACATACCATTTCAAGTTGTATTCAATATTTTATACAATTATTTTATTTAAATTAATAGGTAAATATTTTATTAAAGTAATACTATCGACAAAACAGTTATTTCTGGTGAAAGATGATTTGGGAGGTTTGCTATCAATGTAACAGGCATCTGAAGGTAACAATATTCTAAAATCATTACAATAAAATTGTGAACATTCTTCAACTACCTCTATTGTAGCATAGGTATTTCCTTTGGTGTAGCATGACTCTGTCATCATGAATCAGAGATTTCTACAGCGACCTAGGATATTTTGGGCCAGCAGTTAAGGTGACAAGATAAGCCAAGCAATACAATGCTGGTATCATTCCTTTGTAGAAGAATGTAGGTCTACCAGAAATTTGTTCAAGATTCCATACAATACTCCTGAATCTGCCCCCATAGCAACATATGTTTTAACAGAGTGCCACAGTATATAGGAGATGGAAGATTGATGGTAGATGTGAGCATAGTGAAGCAGTATTCATGAGTCAGCACCCATGCTGGATGGGAACATCTTGCTGATATCATTGCTTTTGAGCCACTCAAATTCTTCCAAGAATCCCCTCATCCATGCTCAGTAAGTAACCTCAATAAATTCACTGATTCATGAAGCTGGACTTGGATAAAGCTGTTTCTTTGGTCAGTTGGTACATGATTTGCAGAGAACTGATGCTTCTTTTAGCCTTTCCAATGAAAGTCTTATAACAAATATGCGCGGAGCAAAGGCACATATGACAAAACCAAAGGTGAATCTTAATGATCATTTATATGGATAAAAAGACGGCAACTGAAGCTGAGGTATCTGTCCAAAGGGAAAGTCTGTCTGTCTGTAGCATCTGCATCTCCTGGGGAATCCCTGAAGTATTATAATACTTACTACCATTCCTAAAGGTAGCATATATGGCACATTGTTTTAAGATGGTTATGGTGGTTTGTATAAGGAAAGCATTTCATGAGAGATAGATTGCAGACAAGATGATAGGGAAGTCGGGGTGAGAGTGGCAATAGTTAGTACCCAGTTCCCTGAGCTAGAAAATGCTACAGAGTTAAGGTAGCTCTGGAAAGTCTGAGTGGTTTATTTAAAGCATTAGGTTAATCATATCTGTAATAACCTGAAGCACTCCAGAAGGGATTAGAAAAATGGAGGCCATGGTAGTTAGAATGAGGTGGTCCCCACGAGTCTTGGGCATTTGGATCCTTAGTCCACAACTGTCAGCTCTGTTTAGGTAGTCTTACAAGGTGTGGCCTTGCTGGAAGAAGTATCTCATTAGTGATGGGCTTACAGGTTTTAGACATCATGTTCCATTTCCAGTGGTTGTCTGCACTTCCTGTTTGTGGTTCAGAATAGAAGCTCTCAGTCATTGCAGCTGCCCACTGCCTGCTACCTACGACTCACATCATGGACTATTATCCTTCTGGAACCATGAGCTAAATAAACCAATTCTTCTATAAGTTGCCCTGGTCATGGTATTTTTATCTCAGCAATGCATAAGTAACTAAGACAGACGCCAAGCAAAGACACCTGTCCATTTCACTTTAAAGAGACTGTGGCAGCATTAGGGCTGGTGTCAACCGGGATTTTCTTGGGAAAAGGCTGAAAGAGGAACAGATGCTGTGCTTGTGAGCTTCTGCAATTGTTTAGAGCATGAAGAATAATACTGAAGGGTTGGAAGAAAGCGGTCATCACCACTGCCCACTACGGTGAAGGATAAAAAGGTCTAGGGGAGCTGGATGAATATGGGACTAGAGCGATAAAGGTGAACAGGGTTAAATTCATCCTATAAGTGGAAACATATCCCCCAAGAAGCTACATTATATACCTTTATCCAGTGTGATAAAGTATATTGAAAGTGTATAGATTGGTACAACACCTGTGCCATGTAATTGTGGTGGCATTTTCTTCATTGATATAAACTGTAAGGCGGATTTTGTGTGGTTGGGAGATATAGGAGCCTGTAAATAAAGAGAGTATTCATTCAACACAAAGCCCGATTTCAGCAGGCAAGTAAGCCCCGTGTAACTACTTAGAGGGCTGACTAGAAAGGACTAATGATGTCCTCTGTCCATGCTACTATACACAAGATTGCTTTTTTTTGACAAACACCTGATATAGTTGGTGGAATTCTTATGCTACATTGACCTTGTTCATATTTACTCATAGTAGCCCCTTCATTGCTGAATCCTGAGAATAATTTTCACTTTCTTAGAAAACAGCAGTAAACCCTAAAAGATTCTGTCAACACATTAATGCTACTGACTGAGTATCTTACAGATTTGGAAAAGTATCTGGAGGAACATAAAGTTAAACCCAGCAGTTAAAGAGTTTTAAAGGGATAGGGAGGGTTCCCTTTTGATGGGAAAAGGCATTCTCAGAGCTTAAGGTTATTATATCAAATCCCACTGTGAGGGATGGGCAAATTCCCTCTGTTTGAACGTCAGATAGGTCCCAGAGGCACCACAACACTCCCTTTAGCCAGTAATGTTGGTAACATGTCAGAATATGACATGGAGAAATCAATCTAGGAAGTATCTGGTAGATTTCATTCTCCTAAAAGCCCTCACAACCATACTCCTGTAAGCAACCCCAACAAATTAACTGGTTCACAAATGAGAGCATTTGTATTTAAAAAAGAAAAGTTTTACAGGCTTCTGATGGAGAATTTTCAATCATACTAATGCTGTCAGAATATCAGGCATGATGATAGTGTCATGCTTTTGTAAGTACATTCAAATACTTTGCACTTGGATTTATGGGACACACCACAGGGGAAAACCCATGTTTTTTGTAACCCAATGCAAACACTTGTGGTTAGGAGCAGAGGCTTCAGCATATACTAATCCTATTGTTTTGTAAAATGGGTTTGATGGGATGTGTCTGTCAAATTGTTTCTAAACATTTGTGCTTTATCCAAGGAGCTGCTATACTGTCAGCATCAGTCAGAGAGACTTCTTTTTGCAGGGTTCAAGTTTTAGTGTATAGACTCCTAATATGATCCAGTTGCTAAGAATAAGTGAGCGACCTGCTGTGGCACAGCAGCCCGATTTTTAAAGAATCATACATATCTATCACCTCCTCCAAAGCTAAGAAAACATCTTAGAAGACATGTCAGAAAGACTGTAAAAGCTATAGGAAGAGAAGGGAAGGGATATGATAATACAGCTGTCCTGCCACACGACCATTGCCATTATAGAACAGATGTCACTTTTATGAACTGCAGAATACCTTAGCTCAGGAATCAATTGGTCCAGAAATTGAAATCTGTAAAGCACCATAGTGTGGCAGCTAGGTGTACAGTAATGGTAATGGAGTCATTACATTCCCCTGTAGGTGAGTGAAAACTGTCTCTAGAACCTCTCTGAGCCACCACCCCCACCAAGGTAAGTATGGACTTGAAGAGTATTCCAAAATGAAAAGTATATGGGAGGTAGGAGGTAGAAGGCCGGCTAAGAGTAAGAATCCACTGCTGAAGCTTTTGTAAGGCATCAACAGGGGTGGGACCTCCTGTTGATCCAGCTTCTTTTGAGTGACCCACATTCCTGTAAGTAGCCACACAACCATACTGCTGCAAGCAACCCTAACAAGTTCATCCATTCACAAAATTTGACAGAATCTTTCGGTGGTAAATAAACACTCTTTACCTCTTTACAGATAATATCACCTCTAATCTCATGCCCTTTACCTTCCAAAACATCAGCAATATAAAGAGTTTTGAAACTTTTCTTATATTTTTTACAAGTTATATTTATTCAGTTACTAAAAAAATCATGTATATTTATGAGGTACAATGTGGCATTTTAGTACATTTATTTATTGTTCAATATGTGTGTAGTGATCAAATCAGTGTAGAGAATTTCCATTTCTGTCATTTGTGTTTGAAACTATCAAGGTATTCAATTTATAAAAAACATCATAAATCACTGAGGCCTATAATCACCCTATCATACATAACTGTTAGACGGAGGGGCCTTATAAGTCATTGGGGATGGACTCCTACATCGTGGTCTACTTTGGATCCCACCTCGTTTCCTTGGTAACACTAGAAGAAGAAATTTCTTCTTTAGGATTTAAATCACCATATGAAAAGGTAGGGTTATCTGGGTTTTGTGGCAGTTCATCAAAGAAAAACTATTTCCTTCTGCGTTGACAAGTACGAGCTAAGTTCTACCTCTGGCCCTGACATTGTCAACTACCCCAAAACTATCACATAATATTGCCTCTTGCTTTTAAGAGTGAATCCAGCTGTGGCTGTCAGGTACCTTGCAAGGAGCCCACACCATAGGAAAACTGATTTTTCTGATGACAGACAAGAAGAAAGGAGACACACTTCTCTTGTTAATGATATAGTATACTTATTCTTTCCAGTAGCCCTGCCCTCGGGTGAAGCTGCTTTCAAAGCTTCAATCACATAGTGCTGCCAACTCTGCTTGCTTTTCAGAGAAGTATAACATTTCCTTTTTATTTCTCTGTCTATCTTTTTGTTTGATCGTGGCCAAAAGCTTTTCCATATCACTTTGGGCTTTCTCTGTCTCTTTTTTGAAGCCCTGATGCCTCCTGCCATGCAAGTGCTTGCCAAACTCCATTGCTGAATCTTCCTGTCAGCTGCCAAGATCTACAGTTTACCTACCCTGCTGGTCTTCTCTGAAAATCTAATAAAATCGCCTTTGAGCTTCCTTCTGACACCATCTTAGAGATTTTTTTTTATTAAGGAGACTATGAGCCCTGCCTAAAAGAATCCTAACTGTATTCAGTAACAGTGCTTCAGAATACAAGAACTGATTCTTTTTATATAGCTACATTTTTATCTGTATCGTTGACACTTACCATTTAATCCTTCTTAGCCTCTACAAACTATCATTCTATTCTCTTTGACATTTGGAATAATTTTATTTTTTTCACAAGTGAAAAAGAATGTGCAGCATGTTTCTTTCTGGATCTGCTTTATTTCACTCAATACAATGTTCTCCACTTCCATCTACTTTGTCATATGTGACAGGATGTTAGTCCTTATATGGTTGAGGAATATTTATGTGCCTCCATTACATTTTAATTATCCATCCATCCATCCAGTGATGAACACTTTGAGTCCATATCTTGGCTACTGTCAATACTGGAACAATAAATATTGAGGTCTAGGTCTCTTCCTAGATATTATATATATATATATATATATATATATATATACATATATATATATCTTTTAATATATCAACAAGTGAGATACTTCAATACTAAGGAAAACCCATGTTTAGTTTCTTAAGGAGCCTCTATATTGTTTTCCATAATGGGTATATTAATTTACATTCTAGCCAGTTATACAGAAAAAGTCCTTTTACTTCTTCATTTTCATTAACATTTATTATTTAGCTTCTTTGATAATAAACACTCTCATTTGGGCAAGATAGCTCCTTTTGATTTTCATTAGCATTTTCATTATGTTTAGTAATGCCTAATACATTATGCATCTTTTCTTTGGGGAAATGTTTATGCCACTGGATTTTATTGTGGATTCTTTTGTTCTTTAAATATTCTATTAGTTTTTTCTTACAAATATTTCCCCCATCCAGCATGTTATTTTGTTATAGAAATAATGTTCTTTCTCAGTGAGAAATGGTTCTAAACACAGAGAAAGGAACTTTCTTTACCTAAGCACATGTCCAACTAGGGCTAATGCCCAAATAAGAGTTAATACCCAACAGATTTCTTGTTAGCATATATTCACTTTAGGCTTATGCATTCCACAAATATTGGCATACTTAAATCTCTTTCCGGTCTTGGTCTCAAGTTACATTTTAAATAATTCAGAGACATAAAACTGCAAGCCTGAAAGTTTAGACAGATAGGTTTATTCAGCAAAGATAAGAAACATTGCTGGAATTATTGTAAGTGTACCAGGACTGGCTTTTAAAATATTTTTTACATAGGAACATCTTGACTACCTGAAACTATAATTTTCCTGACAAGAACACAGAGGACTCAATGACAGACAAGAACTTAATGATCCTTGTGAACCTATGTTGCCTTCACACCTTATATTGCCATTTAGAGGTATATCTTTGGGATGACAATCAGGACCTAATGGCAGGTCTAAAGTCAGGCTTTTTTGTTTTAGTTACCCCACTTCATAAATCCTCCTCAAATTATTAATTTTATGTCTTTATCATTTCATTTCAGTCTCTCAAAATTCAGAGAGAGTAATGTTTCCATTCCAGCTTTCTCTTTTCTATTAGTCCTCCAGTCTCATCTATTACAGGGCTTTAGAGCTGTCAATTATCTACCTGCCTTCCTGGTGTCATTTTCTAACCTCGTGCATTATAGCACTGTCGTTTTATTTATTTCCACTTCCCTAAAGTCTACTATGATATCTTTAACATAGCAGGGGCATAATAGACAGTAAACCGCTGAGTGAATTTGGAGGAGTCAGACTGTTCAGATTTATAGATCCTAAGGTTTTACAGAGTAAATCAATTTGTATTGGACTTAGCCTTTAGTATCCTCTTTCTGGGCATGTGAGTAAATAGAATCATTGACATAAGCCTATTTTCAGAGATACAGTAAGATTATGTTATGCATCAGTCACTGAGATGCTGGTGAGAATAGAGGATAAAAAGGTAATTAATGGCTGAGCTAAGCACTGGGGCCCTGGTTCATGAGACCCTAGTTGAATACTACCATTCATGTGGCAGACTGTTGCCAGATGTGTGTGTGTGTGTGTGTGTATGTGTGTGTGTGTATTTAGTTCTCCTAATTCTTGGATTTAGGTTAATAGAGAGGCATGTTTTATTATTATTTATAAGTTAAAATAATTACTAAACAATGAACATATGAGAAAGCACAACATCAGGATTCCTACAGGTTGAAGTCTTTTCCTCCCTGTTACACATGCAATCATCATGGCAACTATATGCTTTTGTTTGTTTGCTTGTTTAAATTTTTTGAGGCAGAGTTTCTCTGTACAGCCTTGGCTCTCATGGAACTCTAGGCCAGGCTGGCCTCAAACAACGTTTTGGAAGTAAGGATTACTCTGGTCTAAAATTTGATGTTTTATTAATTGTTAATGTTTTATTAATTAATTTCATTTATTATTTAATGATTTATTAATTCACTTAACTGTTTACAAATGTCAACAGAAACATCAATATAGATACATATGAGTTAGCAGTCCTGTCTAAACACCAAAGAACCAGGATGTGACCTACCCCACTAAAAAAGGTACCGAGCCACGTGGCTAATATAGTTAAAAATAATGGGTTAATATAAGTTATAAGAGCTAATACAAAGCCTGAGCTAATGGGCAATCAGTTTATAATTTATGGAGACCTCTATGTGTTTTCTTTGGGACTTGCCAGCTGTGGGAACTGGGCAGGACAGAAACCCCAACAAGCAAGGCCCTCCATGTTACAGAGAGGAGCTGATAGAAATGGACAGGAAGCACTTCCTCATGTTGATAAAAGTCACTGCATAGGAACCTGGAACATGAGAACACTAAAGACAGTCAGAGGAACTGGCTTGCTCATGCATGAGCTCAGTCACCTCAGGTGGGATGTCACTGGATTGGCAAAAACACACTGGACAGGAACACAAGAACTTGTAGTAAACAGATGCAGGATTGTAAACTCAGGTGGAAAGGGAAAATACGTAGCAGGTGTTGCTTTAGTGCTATCCAGTTTGGCCCAAAAATTCATGCAGACCTGTGGCTGACCAAATTATATCAGCCAGATTTGAGAGAATGACACATCCAGTACCTATCATACAGGTATACACGCCAACAGCAGAAGCAGAAGAGGATGTCGACAGTTTCTACACAGATCTACAGAACGAAGTCAGGAGGGCACATAAGAAGGACATACTAATCGTTGTGAGTGACTTCAGTGCAAGAGTGGGATCTGGAGAAAGGATGGACTAGAGTATCATGGGATCATATGGATTCAAAGGAACAAATGGGGGGAACGACTGCTTGATCTCTGCTATGCAAATGATTTGTATACATCCAACACAAAATTCAGGCAGGTGAAACCATCAAGATGCTGGATGTGGGAATCCCCTGACAAACGCACATACAGCCACATTGACCAGATTCTGGACAGCAGCAAACTCTTATCTAGTGTCCAAAACAGCCGATCATTTCCTAGTGCTGACTTAGGGTTAGATCACTAACTTGTTACGGTCAACATTCAACTGAAACTTAGGAGAGGCATGCCAGGCAACAAGAACTGGATGATCAATCATAAACAACTGACAAACCCAGCTGTACAGAGAGAGTATAAGAGATTCGCTGAAAATGAGATGAGGGAACTCATTAAACAACCCTTTACAGATAGTTAATGGGAGAAAATCAAAAAGAGCTATACAGGAGGCTTCCAAGGAGATGCTTCATTATGCAAAATGGGGAACACCAGTAGAATGACTTACTGCAGAGACAATCAACCTGGTGGAAAAAAGAACAAAGCTAAAGAGCAAACGAAGAGGCAATCCGCAAGCTGCAGGGAGGTCAAAAGAGTGAAGGATAGACAGCTGTATGTACAAGGTATATGCAAAGAGGTCGAAGAAGTTAGACTCTATAATAAAACACATTTTATCTATGAGGCTATCAGATGGATGATCACCAGATATGCTCCTCAGATTCAGGTGATTAAAGATAGGAAGTTTATTTATTAACACAACCAGGGCAAGTAAAGCAAAGATGGAGACAATACTGTGACACCCTATATGATGACAGTAATGCTGTTACATAGAGTACAACAAGAAACACTTCAGCAGCCACTCGAACACCAGAGATGATGAGAAAATATTAAATATTGACAGGAACTAGATAGAGGAAGCTATCAAGAGAGCAGAGCACAGGAAGGTCCCAGGAGTGAATGTCATTACTGGAAGCAGCTGCAAGAGGCTCAGGGGTCAAGGTGCCTCTCAGACTCTTCAGAGAGATATGGGAACACAAGAAGGACAAGATGAATTGCTCAAATTCCAAGTTTATTGTGCCATAGCAGCAAGATGTTCTTTTCCATTGTCTTGCAAAGTATCAAGGGCAGAACAGAGGAAATCCCAGCAGAGGGCCAGTGCAGATTCAGAGCTAACAGGAGTACAATTGATCAGATCTTCGCTTTGAGGCAACTGTCAGAAAAATATGAAGAATTTAGAAAAGACTTAAATGTTTGTTATCAGCTTCAGGAAGGAATTTGGAGAAGGGACCTTGGGAAACAATGAGGTTCTACAAGTATCCAGAGAAAATCATACTACTAGAAAATGCCTATAAAGATATTTTTCCATCAGTCAAAGTCTATGGAGAATTAAGTGATCGGTTTAAGCCAATCACAGGAGTATTGCAGGAATGCATCCTCTCACCACAACTCTTTGATATATCCCTGGAATTAATAATAACAGCAGCCTTGGGGAATGAGGAGACAGGTGTGTACATAGGGGGCATGCAAATCAATAACTTGCATTTCTCCGTGTGTTCACATCCTGGGCAGTCCTAGATGCTTGTGTTATTGTCATACCTACAAGCAGGCTGTCCATGCACACTTAAGAATTTCCAGGGCATAAATGATGATGATGAGAATATAATAATATAACAAGTAATACTAAAAAAGAGTCAAATAACATTTAGCAAAGTATTAAGTAATGCAGTATACACAGAGTTTCCAAAGTTTATTGTAGGACAACTAGTCCAAAAACTTTCTGGGCCCAGGATACATAAGGAAAGCATTCGAGGTAATTATTAATCAGCAGAAATTTAGTCACAAATTTTCTGTTTGTTACAGAAGTCCAATGATGATACAAATTATTCCTTTATAATATGTTATTTAAATGTGTACAGATTTAAGTCCTTAATATATTTTGTGAATAAATTGTGATACTAAAATTGTACATATTCAAATTGAAATACAACTACTAAGCCAATAAAATTAGAAAATGATAAAACCACCAGATTAAACGTGGCACATTTGCTCTACTGAAATAAAAATCTAAAATAATGCATTTTCATTATAATAAATATGTGCTATATTTCCCTTTGAACTAGAATAACTTACCCTTAATATAAAGTAGACATTTTCATGTTATATTTAGTTAATATGAATTTGCTTGCTTTTGTTTTAGTTTTTGTTTGATTTTTAATTAATATTCTTATTTGTATTTAATTATATATTATTATGTATTAATATTTTTATTTGTATTTAATTATATATTATAATTGTGTTTAATTATAGTGGGGACACTACAAAGGTAAGGGGCAGATAAGGAGGGACTGGGGAATGAGTGGCATTGGGGTGCATGATGTAAAATTCCAAAAGAATCAATACAAATTATGTTTTAAAAAGTGGTATTTGATGATACATCAAATGTACCGGATATTGGTAGGCATGTACACACACAAACACACAGGTAATTTAACTATTTACTGTAACAATTCCTCAGTATATAAAACATGGCAGACTTTATCAGAAACCCACCCACTCATAATCCTAGGAAGAAGGTAGTAAAGTGCTCGAGAAAACAGAGCATGTTAAGATAATAATCACTTTGGGAACATCACACAGTGTTGTGCAAATGGGATTAGAACAGAGGCACCAAAATTCCTAAGCTGCATTCATAATAAACCAGACTGCCTTTACTCTGTGGTGATAAATATAGTGCCTATTGTTTACATACACCAATGTGCTATGTGTTTGTTCAATTGTGCGATTATTTTCCATTAGTTGAATGACTTTGTACTATGGTATTTTACCTTTACATGATGTGAATGTAATATTAGCATCTTTAGTCTGCTGTTCTTTCCATTTGTCCAATAAAAAATAACTTTTATGATGCAGTATTGTTTTCATATCAAGTGCTCAATTTATTCTGTCACTTATTCCAAAAATGAATTATTATTAAAAAAGCTGATACATTTAACCAGGAAAAATGAAATAAAGTGAGGATAAAGGTCATTCTTTACATGATGACATAGCAATTTATTAACAGCCACTTTCCTCATACATCATACTTAAATATTATAGCAGTCATCAATACTTCACTTCCAACCAGTTATAAATATAAACAAAAAGTAAAGGATTATTGGTATGCACTCAATTATAAAAAACAGTGCTATCTAATATGGAAGATACTAATATCCATAAGACAACTGAATAGAATTCATAAAATGTGATTGGTCTGAACTGGAATATGCTATGTGAAATATTACACCCCACTTCAAAGACTTCAAAATAAAAATTTTCCCCTTAATGAATAAAAATTAAAAATCACTACTAAACTATGTTTTCTTAGTTACATTAGCATTGAGCTAGATCACCTACTTGCATTGCAATTTACATAATTTCCTCAGAATGAAAACTAGGAAATGGTTGTTAAATGAAAATTGAAAGTATAGTATTTATTAAAAGTCAGTTTATTAATTTTCAAAACTTAGATAAAGATAAGTTTCTAAATGGCCATTCCAGTTTTTTCCTGTTCTTATTTCCAGGTAAAATCTAAATGTCTGTCTCTATGATGAAAATACTGATATTTATATCTAATCAATTTCATAGGACAAAAATAACTTCTTCTACAGATTCAAGCTATGTTTCTATTCTTATTTCCTATATATTAACACAATTTACTTTTATGCACAATTATTTAATTGAATGTTTCTCCATAAAAATAGTTTAAGTAATAAAAGGGCATCATGATACACAACTGCTTTATAAGTAAGTGTATTCGTATCTCATTTTGATTTTGTATCTGGTGATTTCTTTTGCACAAATCACATATACATACTGTGATTTTTCCAATTAGAGTAGTTGCCATCTGGTAATAGATTTTCAGGAATTTTTTGTTTTATTTTTAAAAAATCTTATTTTACATACCAATCCCAGTTCCTTCTCCCTTCTGTCCTGCTCTTTTCAATAATCAACTTCACCACTACTGTTAACAAATAACAATGCCAAGAACTGTAAACTAAAGTGCCCAAAGGAAAGAGGAGACACAAAGCATTCCTTTGATTAAAATTATAATGATCTTGTTACAGAACAGGTAATTTACACATGAAAAGACACTATAGACCCACATGTAAGACATCATAAAACCATCTTTGAATTCATAATCAAATTTGGAAAACTTGCCATGATATATGTCTTTACTTTCTGTACACTAAGATAATATGAAAAAGTTTATATCAAAATTTAATATTAATGCATTTCAGAGAAAATAACATGAACTCATTGTACTGATATAGTTCTAATTTAGTCATTGTTCAATCTTGGGTCATGTTTTATAACATGTGTTAAGTTGGTGTTCTGGTATATATGGGCTCTAGTACCAATAGAGAGTAAATATCCTTTGAAGAAATGGTCTAAATAATAATAGAGGCAAGCAGGAATGGGTTCATTTTGTGGGTTTTGTGTTATTTTCTTTTAAATAAGAAATCTTGACAGTGGACAACAACACTGAGTCTACATTTTAACACGAGGGCAACATATTTCAATGATGCTTTTCTGATGCAAAAACATACTTATTAGTTTAAACCTTGAAATTTGGGTTAAAATTATTGCTCATCACTTGCTGCTATATGAATAATAAGGCATTTGTTCACTATGAAAACTGTCTCTACATATATAAGACAAGTTAAATAATTTATATTTTATTTAAGGTGTGTTTGTATGTATGTGTGAGTGTGTGTATCTGTGTGTGTGTGTGTGTGTGTGTGTGTGTGTGTGTGTGTGTGTGTGTGTGTGTATGCATGTGCCACAGCATAAGCATGTAGATCAGAGAACTTGAGGGAGCCAATTCTCCCCTTCCACCATATTGGGTTCTAGGCACCAAACTCAGATTGTCAGACTTGGCAGTAAGAGCCTTGACTCTCTGATCCATCTCACCAGCCCATGTTGAATAATTTATCATGGAGTTATTATGAGGATTTCATAACACAGTAAATTTAAACTAGTTAGCAAGGAATGACATAGGTTTCATTGGGTTTTGGCTAACTAAATGTTGCTAGCTATCATAATATAAAACTATTGTTATTATAGATATACATATTTGAACAGTAAACTAATTTTTGAAGTTTCATAATATTTGTATTTCAGGTCTTAAACATTTTAAAACAATGGAATAAATATTGGCTAGAAATTACAGTTTAATCATCTCACCAAATCTGCCCAATTGTATTATTGTATTTGCATTCTTTAAAGCAATAACTGCCTGAGGAAAGTAATCAACTCTTGCGATCATATCAGAGACAGATTCAGAAATGCATGTGTTCTGTGCATGGTTGCTTAATTTAGTGTGGGAGTTTGTTCAGTCATAAGTCCCTTCTATTGATGTTTCAGGTTTAAACAATCTATTATTGTTGAGACTAAAGATCCATGGAGCTTGAGGATTAGATGAATGGGAAAACATCAAGAAGTTTTGGCAAAAGAGGCTTATGAACTTTAATTCATTTGGCCATTCATTTAATTCATTACTTTCTTAACTAAGATTTGTGCCACTAGATACTTCAAAGGGGTACAAATGATTAATACCATCATTTCGGGTTTGCCTTTATATCAATATGGTACAAAATCATTTCCATAAAAACAAAACATGCCATGTATGTCCTGATTTATCCTTTACTCTTATTTGGTAACTAAATGAAATGTTACTCTTGTAAGAAACAAGAATACACGAAATTCAAATGTTTCCATGGGACAGGAAGGTAACATAATTCACTCAGCTGGACATTGTAGTCTACAGTAAACTTTAAGCATTCACTTACCATAGTGCAGGGCTGTTTAGTCTTATCTAACTCTGAGAATATGAACTCGAGAACATCAAATTTTCTGTTTTTTTCCAATAAACTAGAAACTCAGATTTATTTAAATGTTTCTGACTCTCAAATATAGCAACTGCTAAAAGTTGCTATCACAATATATAAATTTGATTTCTGTGCTGTAATATGATCTGTATATTGTTTGTTTTATATACTATGCAGAAAACTTATCCTTGTATTTTATTTAATATGTTTTATATATGAAAAATTAGTACAGTACCTAACAAATAGTATGGTTTAGTAATATCTGATAAGTAAATCTATAAAATACTAAATATTCAGTACAATCCAGATATCTTAACTATTTATACAAAATCATATCCTATTGAATGCTTTGCAAGCTTGTCTCTGTCTGTCTCTTCTGGAATGAGGCTCTTCCAGAAGTCATTGCTGTATCTTTTCTCAAGCGATGTAACAAGTGAATTAATATGATGAATAATTGTTATCATGGTTTTTTTTTTAAACAAGGTAATAGCAGAAGGAAAAATCCTTCATTTAAACTTCCTTTTCCTCTGTATATGGGTACTAGATACTGAAATACCTAACAAGCTTTCACATCTGTCAACTTATCAACCTAACTGTTTAGATGACAAAGGAATTCTGTCAGTGGCTGGTGGGTAGTAAATTCACATTGCTTCTTGTCATTATTATCAAGCAGGGAATGACAGTAAACAGAGAAGTGGTTACCTCCATATTAAGGCCTGAAGTGCTAATGAATGTTAACAGCTTACAGAGTGCCCTGTGGTGTTGTCTATTTATAACATATCAGCCTATTCATCTTGAACCAGAAGTGCATTTAGAACAGTACATTTAAAATGAGTAAGAATAGAGAAGAAAAAGAAGATAATAAATCAGTGACAAAAATACACCGTTTTCATTAGAAAAAAAAGACATTTTAAATATGGTTAAAACAATCTGAAAACTAAGGTACGAAAGGACACATTACTAACAACAAATATGTCAAGGTTTAAAATATACCCATGAATATATTCCTAACATATATGACCATCTATGAAAACTGGATTAGATACAAGGCAGGAGATTCAGACCTTTCCTTATCCAAGGGATTTTGGCTTTAAAGAGTCCACTGGGATAATTTATAGGACATTTTCATAGAAAGGCCAGACAATGATTAGATTTGTTTTATTTCCATTTATATGTATTAGTTTGCTAATCTGAAAGAAAACTCAGTGGTTAGAGTATAAAGCACATCAGGAGGATATGGGAGATTACCTAGAAGAAACTGTAACAAATGTTGATCTCAGCAAGATCTGATAATGATGCACCCTTCAACATAATAAAGTAAATGTGTATTCCAACCTGTGATATATGTTGCTACTGTGTATAGAATAAGGAGGTAAACAAGATATGGCTTTAGCCACCAGGGAATTTTGGACACATTTGGGGCAATAAATATTATAAAAGTAACTCAAAAATAATACTGAATAAATAAGTTATTACAACAAAATAAAATATATAGTGAGAAAAATAAAATTTATATGTATTTTAAGGATGAATTAAATTGAAGAAATTAGTTTTAAAGACTAAAGAAAAATTGCTCAGTGGTTAGAATGCTAGTTGTTCTTTTTTTTTTACCCTTTTTAAAATTCATTTTTATTGATTTTTTTTAACTTTTTTTTATTGATAAAAGAAGAATAAAGAAAAAAAACAAATTTCCACCTCCTCCCAGGCTCCCCTTTCCCTCCCCCTCCTCCCACTCTTCTTCCCCTCCTCCCACCCCTCTCCCCTTCCCCCCACTCCTCTCCCTGTCCCTCTCCAGTCCAAAGAGCAGTCAGGGTTTCCTGCCCTGTGGTAAGTCCTAGGTCCTCCCCCCTCCATCCATATCTAGGAAGGTGAACATCCAAACTGGCTAGGCTCCCACCAAGCCAGCAGATTGCGTAGGATCAAAACTGCGTGCCATTGTCCTTGGCGTCTCATCAGCCCTCATTGTTCGTCATGATCAGAGAGTTCAGTTTTATCCCATGCTTTTTTTGGTAATAGTCCAGCTGGCCTTGGTGAGCTCCCAGTAGATCAGCTCCACTGTCTCAGTGGGTGGGTGCACCCCTCGTGGTCCCGACTTCTTTGCTCATGTTCTCCCTCCTTCTGCTCCTCATTGGGACCTTGGGAGCTCAGTCCATTGCTCCAGTGTGGGTCTCTGTCTCTATCTCCATCCATCGCCAGATGCAAGTTCTAGGATGATATGCAAGATATTCGTCAGTATTGCGCTAGGATGGGGTCATTTCAGGTTCCCTATCCTCAGCTGCCCAAGGAACTAACTGGGGACCTCAGCTTGGGCACCTGGGAGCCCCTCTAGGGTCAATTCTCCTGCCCACCCTAAAGTGGGTCCCTTAACTAAGAATTGTGGTTCCGTGCTCCCCTATCCAACCTTCCTTTATCCCGATCCTCCTGTTTCCCCAAGTCCCCCCTCCTTCCCTTCTACCTTTTCTCTCCCCATCTCCCCTTACCCCCTTCCCACCCCACCCCCAAGATCCCACTTTTCTCCCCGGCAATTTTGTCTACTTCCCTTATCCAAGAGGATAACTATAGGTTTTTCCTTGGGTTCACCTTCTTACTTAGCTTCTTTAGGTTCGCCAATTGTAGACTCCGTGACCCCTATTTATGGCTAGAAACCAATTATGAGTGAGTACATCCCATGTTCTTCTTTTTGGGTCTGGGATACCTCACTCAGGATAGTGTTTTCTATTTCCATCCATTTGCATGCAAAATTCGAGAAGTCATTGTTTTTTACCGCAGCGTAGTACTCTAGTGTGTATATATTCCATACTTTCTTCATCCATTCTTCCATTGAAGGGCATCTAGGTTGTTTCCAGGTTCTGGCTATTACAAATAATACTGCTATGAACATAGTTGAACAAATGCTTTTGACATGTGATAGAACATCTCTTGGGTAAATTCCCAAGAGTGGTATTGCTGGGTTGTTGTTCTTAAAGAAGATGTGAGTTCGGTTACCTACATCCATGTCAAAAAACTTTGAACCTCCTGTAATTCCAGTTCCAAGAAGTTTTATGCCCTCTTCTGGCCTCCAAGGCTAACTACACAGAAGTGACAAACAGGTACATACATACTCAGACATACACAAAAGTCAAAAAATGTTTCCTTGAAAAGGAAAAACAGTTAGTTTCCAAAAGTATGAAATAAAAATGCCACTCTAAAGATGTAAAGTTTTGATTATCCTGAGCTGGATAAATATGTTTTAATGACTTGCCGTATTTCACAACGAACACAATTAGTAATAAATGTGTGTGGTGGAAAGTCTCTGAGAATGACTATTTGAGATTGTCTATGAGGTTAACTAAAATGGGAAGGCTTATCTTAATTCTGGGTATTACTATTTTTGGACTGGGTTCCTGAACTGAGGAAAAGGAGAAAAAAAAGTGACCAAAATCATTCACTTCTCTCTATGCTTTGTGAATGTGTGTGCAGTGTGGTCAGCTGTCTCAATCTCTTGCCGCCAAGACTTTCCCTATCAAAACAGACTGAACCCAGGAACTGTGAGAAAAAAAATAATTTTTGAAGTTGCATTTGCTAAATATTTTGTCCCAATAACCTATAAAATACACGTTTCAAAATTGCCAAAAGATTTTAAATAGTTTCACCATGAAAAATAAGAAATGATACTTAATAAGGAAGTAGGTAAGTGATCTTCAGACTTTCACCACTTGTTCCCTCCCCCAAATACAATCCCCCAGTCTCTCCCTCAGCTCTGTAGCAGACCACATGCTACATCCTCCCCCAATTTTGCTTATGAACATAGATACAAAAATTTTCAATAAAATACTTGCTTACAAAATCCAAGAACACATCAAATTCCTGTATGGGAATTTAAGAAGGAAAAGAAAACATGCCAAAGACACAGAAAATATTTGGCATAAAAATTATAGAAGAACACGGCGGAAACGGCCGGAACTTAACAGACATCTATAGAACATTCCACCCAAATAGGAAAGAATATACCTTCTTCTCTGCAGCTCATGGAACCTTCTCAAAAATTGACCACATACTCG